>NC_060214.1:93125000-93477500 GCF_021130785.1 Homalodisca vitripennis | reverse complement strand
TAAAGCAAACAAGCTTTTTGAGTATAAACATTTACAGATGAAAAATGAATAAATTATTTTTTTTTCAAGTTCAAACATTGTGAAACAAATTTGTTAAAGGCATTTCTACTATTGCACTGTTGTAACAATGACTTATACACATAGTTGTTGAAGATTATATAATACAAATATGTTTATTTCTCATTCATATTCACCAATTTAGATCAGAAAAATTAGTCATATTTTCTTTTGGATACTGTAACATTCTTACCTACATAAAACAAACCTCATCTACTGGTAGAAAATAAAACAGTAAGTTACTTAAAGTAAATATCTAATATGATAAAGTAGCACACCTTACTAAATCATTATAATTTTTTTAAATCTCTACAAACCTGTTTGATTTCCTCCAGTGTCCCAGTGGGTGGGGTGCTGGGAATGTTTTTGTTCAGACCTCTCGTAATGGTCTCAAACTCCTTGGCTACTCTCCTCGCGTTCATGTAATCCCTGCTGCGCTCAATACCCATCTTCTCTGCAATTATAGGGTTGATACCCTGCTCGAACGCCATGTAGTCCTTCCAGAAAGTCTCTATGCTAACCATGGGATTCACCACTCCACGTTGGTACACCTGTCAAAGTAAATTAAAATGTACAATTTTTCTTTGTTTTTGACTAACTTTACATAAATTTGCACTACAAGAGTAAAATCCACTGACTGTAATAATGAATTAGGACACATTATTATAACTCATGTCAAAATAAAATATTTTAGTCGATTTTACCTACCTTTCTTACAGCACTAATCTTCTGATTTTCCGCGTAAGAACCAATCGCTTCAACTCCTTTGAGAAACGTAACGTAATCATTCCAAATGCTATAAGACTGGATGTCCATCCCGATTTTATCCAAGGCAAAGTCATAAGCTTGAGCCATCTTCTCCCTGAATAGTAAAGTAAGTTAGATAACAAATTTCTAACATCATAACAATTATTTTAGCTTACCTAAAAAAATGAAAAACATTTAATATAGTAATTTTTATATACAAAAACATCCCTTTAAATATTAAACAATAAGGATATTTTTAGCACTGTTGCCTATTTTTTGTAGAGAATTTTATCAACTTTTGTATTATTCTGATACCAACTGAAGTAAATAAACCAAGTAGATTATGCAAAACCAGTTAGACGCTACCTTAGCAACAACGTCAAATCTAAAAATACTTGTCACCATCATAATGTAATACAAGGCCCTTTGTAGTCCTTAAGTGGCAATAAGGAAAAGAACAATAAGACATTAATGGCATTATTCGACCTGTTGCTCCTCAGCATTCTCTTTAAGAGCTGGTTGTATGTAACGACCTTGAGTTTTACCTCATAATAACAATGTTAAACTTCAAAGAATTCACAAGCAGATATGTATAATTTATAACATATTATTAATACTCGTATGCATCCAAATGCTTTTTGGTTATTCTTGTAAAGTTTATTTTCTTCGAATAATAAAACGATAATGTACAAAAATGTTTGAAATTTTTTTCTGACTGACCAATCTTATCAAATAACTAAAAAAAAACATTTTAATGTACATCAACTACATAAAACAAAGCATCTCAAATAATTCTGCGATTAAAAATAACATAAGATTGTTTGAGGTTTAACACTGTTCCTATTAGGTACATATAAAGATGGCCGCCACTACAGCTGGCTCTGAAAGAACCAAACGCACAGCTTGTAGCGTACAGGCTGGTCACTGATAAAAGTAAAAAGAGAAACCTAGTAGGATTAGGTACTACACTCGAGAGCAGCAAAGAAGACAGTTGGGATCTGGCCAATAGTGGTGTGGTAAATTGTCACTATAGCCATTCATTCAACTCCCATCTGGCAAAAACATCTTATCATTTATGGTCTTGGTTTATAGTTTTGGATTGAAAATTCCACTTAGCTTCCTTTACAAATTCATTTGGCACAACATTACAAATGAGACACCTTCCATTTTCCTTTGATTCAATGTATTTTACATTTACAGTTAATACAAAATATGAATACTTTTGAATATTTTGATAGTGTCATTGTGTTAAAACATTTAATTAAAATGTGATTTGTATTATATTTGTTTCCTAAAAATATGTTTACTCAGTTTGCATCCCAAAAATGCCAACAAATGATTTTTGTTATAATTTTACTAATAAAAATAACAAATCCTAAGAAATATCTGCTTATGTAAAATTTAATATTTTGTTAATATTCAATTATTTAACTGATTAAGTAACAGGAAGTATGAATCACTATTCCTTTTGTAATAACTATTAAATTACAGAATATAATAATATTTTAAGGCTTTAAGACATCATTGGTATACAGCTGTAAAGATCTATTTTCATGTTATATTCGTATCTGAATAATGTAATATTATAATCTCAAATCAAATATGAACATTTTATTTTAATTTTTTTATATAAATCTAGTCTGCTAATACAAGATGAAAAATATTATAAAAAGAAAGTTAGTACACTTTTTTTGAAAATAGAGTAGAACTATGGAATTAATATAAAAATATTGATACAATTTCCTCAATTTTATGCCTAAAGAAATACGTTTTTACCAAAATGTAAGCCTTTTCAGCCTTCTTTTAGATAAAGCATCTCATTAAGAACAGCTCTCACATTTTTTCAAAATGCCAAGGATAACTGATTGAAAACATCACTAAGTCAAGTTCTGTTTGTCCGGCAGGTGGACAATTTGGCAACACTGCATATCTTTGGTTGGATGAAGCCAAGTGGCAGGCTGTAGAAGCCATGTCTTAAACTGTCTTTGCTGCACTCTTGAATGCAATCTCAAATTGGAGAGAGATCAAAGTTCCCTGCGTTAAAAATATCATATAGGTACCCAAAAAGAGCATTTGCTTTTATTGCACTTTATCTGTTCACACCGACACTAAACGGTTAGGTATAATGATATATCACCCATGCAAAATCAATTAGTGTTATACACTAATTAGTATTGAAATACACGATGATGGATACCTGACAGAAACACAACCAGGTTTTGCCTTTTTCATACTCCAAATATCGCATCAATGGAAGTTACTGAAATTTTACAACAATTTTCAGTTAGAGATTTATACAATTCTCATTTTGGCCCTTCTGGAACAGAGAAGTCAGAGCTACAAAGATAAGCAGAGAATAACTTCATGTTCTCACACATCAAAGCTAAGTTATCAACTCTTGTCAAATTTTTTCAATAACCCTTGTCAAAGATCTCAGTGTTGCAATTCCAAAATCCTTTTACATTACTCAGAGAGCATCTTGGGGGGGGGGGAGAGGTTTGATTAATTACCTCTAGGTCATGGCCTCTTCTAGAAACATCTTCAAGAAACAGTGAAGCATAACGTACGAGTATTCAAACGTGAAACAGTAAAAGAAGCGAGGAGAGCAAAATTCTTTGGTGCTCTTCCGTCCAGCACTGTTAAAGATGAAATTAACATTAGCGGAATGATTCTAGACGTAGTTAAGAGAAAAGAGATCAATCCTCAATGATAAATTTCAAGAGTATTATAGATTCCAAGACAATAAAACAATGTTAACACTTTATTATTTAATATTTATCATAATTGGTTAAATGTAACATTTTTGTGTCAGGAAGAGCTGGTCTATTTATATAGGTAAAAGATTTATTTACAAGATATTTAAGATATTTATGTATATGAGCCCAGGTCTGTATAAGGATTGTATGGAACAGAGTATAGAGAGTGTATGCCGCGCAAAAAGGACTGTACTGTCAAAACTATTCTATGCTCACAGATGGGATTCGAGTCTGATGCCTTACTTAGCCTACGCAGCCTTTAAAACATTTTGAACACAAAACAATTTTTAAACCTTTTTTGTAAAAATGTTTTAGTTCAAGATTAGGCTTTATTTTTAACGGGACATAGGCTACATTATTTTTCTGTGTTCAAAATGTGGTATAGACTGCATAGGCTAATGACATCATCATGTGTGTTAACATCATTAGCCTATGAAACAGATAACACAATTTGAATACAGAAAAATGATTTAGCTTATTTCCTGTTAAAAATAAATAAAGCCTAATCTTAAAATAAAACAATGTAGGTTAGAACTCAACTTCGAGAAATGAGTGAGAAAACATGTTTGTACTGCTTGCAATCACTCTACTCACAAAGTTCAGCAAGGGTAGTTCTAATTCAAACTTCGCTGCCCACAACTACTTGAACAAAGACAATCTAAACCCAAATACTGTCATAGTTTAAGATTCACAAACACAGTAAAAAACACAACGAATAAATGAAAAAATAATACCAGAAACTCAACATTTGATAGGCCTATCACAAACGAATATTAACCCTTTGACTGATACGCAACGATATATCGTTTTGAGTGAATTTATCGAAAAGTGATACGCAAACGATATATCGTTAGTTGATGTTCTCGGGCGAAAATGTTATATATGCAACGATAAAAAGGTTTGTTGCATCATAAATTTAATTCAGCGTTATTACTTTGCCAAATAAATCATACTATAATTTCAACTGATAGGATTAATTTTATAAAAATTAACAATCATCCTTTTATATACCTTTGTACAAGTTAAATACAACAAGAAGGCCTAAACTGAACAGAGGGCTGAGTTCATGAAAGAAGTGACAGGAGAATCTTTCTTCGGAATGGCTATGCAAGTAAGCAAATCCTCGTAAAATCTCCGGGTGCGTGGTGATGGTCCATCAGTTGGTTTTTCGTGGACTCATGGAAATTACCTGAGAGAAGAAGGAAATAAAAAAAATGTGCCGAACCTGTTAGGTGACAAATCATCCTGAAGGATAAGAAGAGGAGGTCTCGGACAGTGTGTTAGTGTGGTCTTGGTGTACATGCCTGAAATGCCCTCCGGCAAGTCATGTTTGTCCTACTGAAATTAAACAAAACTAAAAAACCTGTAAAATATTGTAAAATAAATAACTTTTTTATTTAGTGTTTAGTGTTTTGACAATAAAGTGGTATTTTTTAAGACCAGGAATTTCACAAACAAATTTAAATTAAATATAGTAACATGCAATGTGTTCTGACTCCAGACTTTCCAAACAAATTGCATCAAATTCACACGTAATAAGTAAATTTTTTATTATTTTACCAATAAGCATGCCATTTTTTTTAACCTTATATGCTTTCAAAATTTTCTGGACTTATGTTGACAATAAATACGTACTTTTAGACATAAACCATTAACTGTCAATAATATGATTTTTCAAATGAAAATTAATTTAGTTTACTACTGGACAAAGAAAAAAACTTTTTTTATCACATAAGATAAGAATGGAAAAAAATATTTTTAAGTTACATTTTTTCTTTTTTAATATTATTTTTTCCTAATAGGAACCATTTTACATGGTTTGTTGTCCGGTAAGTAATAGGACTAGATTATTCTTTCCGCCGAGACAGTACTTCGGAGCGTGCCCGCGCTGACTTGATTCGGTTAGAGGGTGTTCCTACCCAACGAACAGAGCTAGTGGAGTCAGTTGTCTCGAGCACCTAGTGTGTCAGAAACAGGCAACTTTTTTCACGTGGACGTTTTTCTGTGAGTGGTGCAAGCTGAAAATGCAGCTGTTCGGTTAGAGAAGGAGGTACAACGATTAAGATTCAGTAAACTCGGTAAATCTGACGACAGAGACATTTGTGATAATATCAAGCAGCAGATGGCTTACCCAGGTGTTGTCTTAAGCAATAAGTTTTGGTTTATAGTTTTGGTGGCACCAGGCCTTTTTGGAGGGACGGGCAAGAGGTCGCTGATGAAGAACCGTTCTGGAAGGCCTTCGACTTCGACAAACACCGGACAATGTGCCATCGTAAGAGTGCTCAAAGTTTTTGAACTCAGGACCCGTTCGACTTAAGTATTCGTTTAATTGCCCAGATGTTAACATTTACCGAAATTATCCTGTCCTTTCTATGAAATTGAGACACGGAGCATTTGAACATGCGCAAATTGTGTGCGAAGATTGGTCCCAAAAGTGCTCACTGGCGACCAGAAATTTGCGGCCTCAACACCCGCCTTCCTTGTGAACAGCTAACCCTGACCAAGGCCGGCATCCCCAACTCTTCCACTAGCCGCCCCCTACACAGACCCAGATGTGACCACCCCTATACTTTTTTTTTGTTTTCTCGCCTGAATATGGGGCAAGCATTTTGAGACGACCGAGGGGATCCATCGTCACAAGCAGCTTGTACCGCGGCTCTCAAGGCTAATTCCGGAGAATGATTTCTGTGACGCCTTCCAATGCATGGAACTCGCGTTGGCAGCGCAGGCATCCGATTCTGAAGGATCCTAATTTTTTTATAAAGTTTCTTTAAAGAATTGTAATGATTGGCTCAAATTACATTTTTTTTTTAATGGACTCAG
This sequence comes from Homalodisca vitripennis, assembly GCF_021130785.1. Taxonomy (NCBI): domain Eukaryota; kingdom Metazoa; phylum Arthropoda; class Insecta; order Hemiptera; family Cicadellidae; genus Homalodisca; species Homalodisca vitripennis. The sequence continues at coordinate 93,471,117 of NC_060214.1, read as the reverse complement.
AGTCCTATTACTTTCCGGACAAAAACCCATGTAAATGTCTAAAGAACAAAAACTAACTTTTCAAGTTTCTATTATATTACATAATAAAAGCTACAAATTATCTAGTAAAAACACTATAAAAAAGCTAATTTTAGCCTATCAATTAAGGGATAACCCTGTTAAAAATCATATCAATTTTTGGAAAAAAAAAAAATAAATAAAAAAAAATTGTTGATCAGTCAAAGGGTTATAAACACGACATAACATCACGGCCAGCACAAGACAGGACGATTCAACTGACAACTCTAGATGGATAATCCACATTTTTAACATTTATTGAAAACAAAATATGACTTATTAAAAATCGAAACTATAGTAATGTATGACTACGGTTTAAACTATTTGACTAAGGTATGTAATTATTGTTATTAGTCAATTCGCAGTTCAGGACTATATAATGTGGATAATAATATATTTTTTATCCAATAATATTACTTACGCTGTGATAAGTATACATAGAATAACATTTTTTCAAAATTTAAAACCAATAAACAAAACTGATTATGACATATTAGAGGAAAACATTCTTTTAATTTGATAACATCAACACCTTCACCTATGCAAGCGCTTAGGGCATCTGTCTCAGTCAACTTGCTAAGCTCCTTGGAGCCTATGAGACGATGTTACTGCACAATAAATATAAAACTTTAATAAATGTCAATCAACTGTTGCCTGGGTTTCACAGTATTAGTAAGTAAAATATCTTGGTACCAAAAATTATTAAACTGTTTCTTTATTTTAATCTTTTTCAACTTTTAAAGCGTGGCTTGTTAACTTAACAGAATGCTAGACTGTTGTGTTAGGTTATGTAATTCATCACATGCATTTCAAGTATTACATACTGACATATTTTAACAATTTTTCTCAGCCACCGTTTTTAAATATTTACAGCATACACACAAACTCTCTACCCTAACCTGTATGTAAAAAAAAGTTCTTCATCGCCACTCAATAATAATTTATTTTCAAACTTTATTATTTAATTCAAAAACAAAAATACGTTCATTGCAGTTCATTTACTCTATCCATTACAAATATCAAGTTCTAAAACAAAAAAAGTAATGTGGTTTGAAAAACGAACAAAAATTTCAAAATCTGACATTTTAATTATGAGAAGAGACTGGGATTTTAACGGAAGTAGTGGCTTACACTGTACTAAATACATCACATTGGGATGTGCCTCCTATGTGATGGTCACATTGTCTGGCCAAGCTGAATAAATAGCAGGTATAGATAGAGAAAACATTGCCCTGCGATCCCATTTAAAAACCTTCTACCACATCAAAGAGATTTTTGTCTTGGACAACTTTCTCTTCATCCTTAGTGGGCCCTCTAACATCGAATGATTCCACAGTTTTAGAGCTTGTTAACCTTCTTCTCCTTATTTATTAATTGAGGATTTAATGGAATAAACAGTGTCAAAGTCTTATAAATCACAAGAGTGAGAAATCAGTAATCTCACGCTTCAGAACGAACATACGCATAAAAATAAAGATGAACTGCAAGATAAATATTACTTACAATACCACAATATTTTGCTAATGTTGTTGGTTATCTATGAAAAGTTTCTCGTAAATAAAGATCGACACAAACAAGTTTTAGCAATAATCAGTTTGTATTCGTCCACACTTAGACACATCAGACTGGCAGCGGTTTACAAACATAAATGTAGAAAAGATGAATTACAAGACACATATTATTTAAAGAAATCAATCAATAATTTGCTTATTGCCCATCAGCTATCATCTGTGAATACACGATATGTTTCATTTATGAACATAAATGTAAAATATCATAATTTCAATTCAAAGTTGACAAAATCAAGATATTTCTGTTGGTTATCTACAAATACAAGTACTCATTTTTAAACTGTAATTATAAGCATTATCTTCTTTAAAAATGTAAAACTGATAGGCTGGTACAGTAATAATTCGTAATAAACCAAAATATAATTTCCAAAACCAAACATTCTTTGAGTAAATCAAACTAAAATAATTACCTAAAAATTGGCTTGAATAAAGTGTTATTTCTTTTTTTACAAGATTTGACAAGTATTTTATATTTTAACAGCATGATGGCCTCAATTACGATTTTAGAGGAAAAACTTCCCTTGTAAATAAGGCCTTTTACCATTTCAAGTGAACTGAGCGAAAGAAATTATGATACTTGAGATAAATAAGTTTCCATACAGTACTTGGTCTATTGACGGTTTGCTGCACCAAGTTTGGCCTGACATTTGGTGCTACCAACTATAGTATAACGGTTACAGGAGATAATTTAAAAGAAAAACTGTATAGATTTTTTCATCAACTAGTAAAATCTATAAAACATGATTTGATATGTTTCAGCAATAGAGCTGAAAAACTTCCATATTTGTATTAAATCTGTATAGGCCTACTGATTTTGTGGAATGGGAAGGGCAATAATTAATTGTATCACCGTGTTGGGGAGGGCTAAAGACAACATTTCCGCTCAGAGAACCTCACTGTAGTCTGTATAGTAGACTGAATAAAAGTAAATAATACATATTGAAAGTCAAAATTATTACAAAACAAGTGTTCTAAATATAAACAATAGCCTAAAATAGCATGGGTGAATGATATAAACAAATTGTTGAAATAAAAACTCAAGTTATGTTTTTTAAATACTTTGCTTAAATATTAATTGGTTACAAGATTTTGCATCTCTTAATGTAAAACCAATTGTATTTTAAAGTTAAGAGATTCAATTTTATCAAAAAGAAAATGTCAAAATGTTAAAAATACCTAATTTATTTAACAATAAATCATATTAACCAAGGAAGTGTCCAATCTGCCTATGCAAAGTAATGTAAGCAAAACCTGCATAAACAAGTTGGAAGATGTTATTTCCCCAAATTTGTTATCTAACTAAGAAAGGAATGCATAATATCTTGACATTATAGGTATGGTAACATATTCTGCAGGCTAATGTAATAGACTATTACCCAGGAATCATTAAGTATCATGTCCTCCGAAGGAATGAATCAAAGATAATCACTTAGGTTTTTAAGAGTGATCAGTGGAGAATTCAAACTCAAATAAAAATTTATTGATGGAATGTCTACGGTATTTGGATCAAATCCAATGGAGATATTATATCATCTCGGTATAAGCTGGTGGATGTTCTTCTCTAAATGTCAATTGTATATATTCAAATCAAAACATTTTTACCTTAAAATTGATTTTTTACACAATTGCTTAGGTTTTACACATCACTTCATTGTGTGAATTGCAGTCATAAGGTACCTTGCCAAGCCCCAATTCTACTGTCAAAAGGTACCATACCAGGTACCAATTCTAATGTCATCAGGTATCATACTAGACATCTTTCTACTGTCATAAGGTACCGTACCAGGTATCAATTAAACTGTCATAAGGTACCGTACCAGGCATCAATTCTACTGTCAAAAGGTACCATACCAGTACCAAGGTACCAATTCTAATGTCATCAGGTATCATACTAGGCATCTTTCTACTGTCATAAGGTACCGTACCAGGCATCAATTCTACTGTCATAAGGTACAATACAGGTATAATGTCATCAGGTATCATACTAGGCATCTTTCTACTGTCATAAGGTACCGTACCAGGTACCATGGGTTTCTACTGTCATAAGGTACCGTACCAGGTACCAATTAAACTGTCATAAGGTAACCGTACCAGGTACCAATTCTACTGTCATAAGGTACCGTACCAGTACCAATTAAACTGTCATAAGGTACCGTACCAGGCATACAATTCTATAGTTCATAAGGTACCGAATACCTATTCTAATGTCATTAGGTATCGTACCAGGCATCTATTCTACTGTCATAAGGTACAGTACCAGGTACCAATTATACTGTCATAAAGTACTGTACCAGACACCACTTCTACTGTCATAAGGTACTACTTTAGTGAAGGTGGTTTCTTTCCTGCTATTACCAATTACTTTCATTCTTGCTTACCATTACCAGAGATTTACTTTCAAGATATATGATCTGAAAGTTGTCCTTGTTTACATCATGGTAAAGGTTATCATAGCTGGAGGTAGGAACTTACTGTTGTTTTGTATTTACTCATCACTTTGTCTAAATGTCCTTAAGACTTAATTAAATTCTAGGAAAAATTGAATTCATGAAACATATCACCATGATTGGTGCTTCAGGATTGAGAGTAGATGGCATTTTTTTTTTTTTGTGCACATTTTCCGGAACATAACATGAAAATGGAAAAATAACTATGATTATGTGAATTATTCTTACAATATGCTTTTTTAAGGCCTCATATGTTAAGTACTTGAAGTTTGGTCCTCAGAGCTGTTTTGGACACTTGACTTTTCAAGTTCCATTGGTCGGATGTAATTCATTGGACCGTGGGAACGTCATTGGAATATTGAGCTAAATGGAACCCCAGTTAGAAAATGTTAAGATTGTAAATACAGACATAAAATCTAAATAAGCTGAGTATAACTTGGAAAATCAGCCCTTAACATTTAACTTTCAATATTGGTATTATTGAAGCTTCCCCAGTTACATGCTTATTGCTATTTGCTTTTCTACGACTAGATTAATTCTTTTTCAAACCCCCTTCTTTTGTTCAACTTTGGTAATGTCGTTCATTTTAAACTGGTTCTTTCTTGCATCAATAAAATGTTATATGAACAAACAATTCACACTGCTTTCATTCAAGAAGCCAATGAGAGGTTCCTGCCTTTTTCAAATTGAAAAAAGTATGTGTGATAAAATTTGATATATTGTAATACTTGATATATTGTAATCTGTGAAAATAAATTTCTTATTTTGATAACTATTTTTAATTTCAGTTGGAAATAAAAACTGGTAGAGGCATCTTTTACGTTTGTGGAGTGATTGTAATCATGAAATCATTTATTCAAAGAAATTTGCACTGAGAAACTAGAAGAGGTGTCATTACTAGATCACTGTAAAACTGGGCGTCTTAGTTACAATAGCATAACCATAGTTTACAAGTATGGCTATTCCATCATTGATTATCGACTGCATCGGACAGCCCACAATATCATCAACAGATTCCAGTAGCAAGCTGTGAAGCTGTGGTATCCATGATCTGATTTTTTAAGACTTACAAGTATCTGTCAAACTGGTAAGATATTGGGCATATTCATACATTCACTAGTACTCATAAACAAGTTAGTGTTATTGGACTTCAATGCACGACACTAAAGGATTAAACATCATTTCAAAGACTACTGATGATAAATTGCTTTTGTGGAAAAAAGAATTGTTGATCATGAAGGTTCAAATGATCATAATAGGAGCATAATTCATATGTTGAAACAAAGCCGACTTCTTATTTCAGTGCTCCATAAATTAAAGTCTATAGAGTGTCTGTTACTATATAGAAATCCATATGTGGTGTATTATTAACAAGCTGTTATGTATAGTAATTTTTCTGATGGCTAGGACTGTCATTATGTCATTTTTTAAGAAATTTAATTATTAAGATCTGGGTTTCCTTACAAAACTTCCTTTATAAGAAAGAAAGTCACCTTGTTTACCATCAAATGGATGTGATTGGGACTTTCTGTTCCTTCAATCATGAAGCAAACAAATCCACGTTTTCCCCAAGTTAATCACTAAATGCAGTCTATCTGAATTGTTCATTGTTCTGAGGCAAAATACGAGTACAATCTCTGAAATTCAGAATATCTTAGAAAAACACTTGCTTACTATAATGATTTATCAATAAAAGAAAAATTGATATTTTCTACATATTCTTCTTGGTTTACACTAAGTTTAAAAATTCCAGCCCAAAAACGCTATCTTGATAAAATCACAACTTGATGAGACTTTGGAATCGCACATAGAGAGCAAAGGTAAATTGATAAACCTATATTGCTATTGAGTTGACTGATGCTCAGATAAGGTCAAAAAGATTATCACAGAATGACAGTTTACCTTTATGTGAAACTTTTTGAATTGTCCCACTTACAATGTTCAAAGACAGACCAAACCATTTAGCAAGAGTGCGGCGCAGGGAGAAGATCAAAACTGAAAATACACACCCACCTACTACTTTTCGTTTAGAATGTATCACCTGCTCACGTGTGACGAAAGTGGATTATGTGCATGTGATGGCCACATTTCAAACTATGCCAGTTGATGGTGTATAGAGTCCTGTAATGGCCCCTTGCTTTTCCTCTTTGTAATAAAATGACTTTACTTCAAGACATCTTACATGATACTGGAGGCACCAAAGAATAATAACAATGAATAAAGAATAATGATAATATATATTTTAAGGTAAATATCTTATTTCGTGTTCTTTCCTAACACAATCAAGCAGTTTACTGACCACAGAATATAGACTTGGTTTAACAACAGATTTATGGATATATATATTATATAAACATGAATAGTACATGTAAGTCAGATTCCATTACAGGAAATTGATAGAAAGAGCATCCTTACCTTTTCAAATTTAACAAATATTCCTCTTGCTCTTGAAATAAATAAATAATATTGAAATATTGTGCACTCACTTATTAAAAACATTTACAGCATACATCTCAGTGTTAACAAGTATCACAAAAAAGTTTCAGCCTTGTATCAAAACTTAATATGATATTTGCTGTTCCAACTTATAATTATTAACTTTAAACCATTTTTTAAATTTGTCCCTTCAAATGAGTCCTTACTCCTAGGTATCATGTGAAGAATTTAGGATAAATCAATGAGTTTGTCAATATCCAATGTTCTTATGAGAATTTGAACTTCTGGCCCCACTTCAGCTGCTACTATACACCAAACTCCTCTTTATGAGCACTTTTCAGAAAGCTACAGAGACAATTAATTAGTTGTACAGTAAGTAAGTTTGTATCCCTCTTCAGTTTTCTTTATAAAAATGTTTTAAAATTTAATTCATCTAAAAACATTTTACAAAGTTTATGAACTTATTAAAACAAAATTAAAACTGTTTCCAGAAATTAAAATTCATAAGGAAAGTAAAAAATTATTTTTAATAACTTCACAAGTATTTTCTGATCATATCATGTTTCTGAAATACAAATAAAACTACATAGGCTTATTTTATACAGTGGAAATTAAGAATTAGATAATGTCTTTATACTAGATGTCTAGATAATGTTAAATTGAAAGAAAACAGACCATAGCTTTCCAAAAAAACATGGGTCATTTTTAAAGTAAGAACCAATTGTACATTGTGCCCGCCATCCTATCACGTGACGTCAGCCACTCTTGGCCAGTCCCCCACTACGCTGTCATTACGTTTCACAACTCTGCCGGTGTTGGTTGTGTGGTTATACTGTTTTACCTTGACTCTAGGGCAGGATATGGAATACACGGACCAGGAGTCGACATGGCTGTGCCCCTAGGAAGACATGCCACGGTTTTTTCAGGTGGAGGTCATGGCAATAGACTCATGTTCCAGAAGACTCATACAAATGAGGACAAAAGGATTAAAATACCTAATACTTTCTGATAGTCAGGCTGCATTGAAGGCACTTGATATCTGTTCGTTTGATTCGAAAGCGGTCTGGGAATGTAAGAATGCTCTAGCAGACCTGGCAATGAATAACAGAGTAACACTCGGTTGGGTGCCGGGTCATGAAGGCATTCATGGAAATGAAAAAGCAGACATCCTCGCCAAAAAGGGAGCGGAATCCACAATGGTGGGGCCTGAGCCAGGTTTTGGGATAGCCTTCTCCAACATTAAAGCTCTGGTCAAAGATTAGGAAAAGAGGATAAGACATAATAATTATTGGAGTAGAGCCTCTAGATTATGCCTATCCAAATTGTTTATATCTCCTTACGTTCAAGGGTGGACAGCTCTCTTGGATCAGAATAAGGAGGATATAAGACTAATATTAGGAATGTTGACAGGACATGGTCCCATAAGGAAGCATCTTATGAAGGTAGGCCTTAGTCAGACTAACGAGTGTAGACTCTATGGAGAAGAGGAGGAATCAGAACACATTTGGTTAGATTATCCTGCCATCTTAGAAACTCGGAAAAGATATCTGGGAGCATATCTCCTCAGCCCCAAGGATATCAGAGAACAGGAGCCCTCAAATCTGATTGATTTTTGCAAGAGCCTCGGACTTTACACAAAATTAAAGTAAGGGAGGCGCAAAGGTCCTTTTAGGACTAAGCGCGGGGACAAACTGTCCTTTTCCCTCAGGAAGGAAAAAAAACAATGACTGGTTTTGAAACGTGGTTAGCGTACTACACTCAAGAGACTAAACATCAATCCAGAGAGTGACATCACCCAAACTCTCCGACAAAGCCACGGAAATTCAAGCACAAACACTCAACAAGGAAAATCATGGCCAGTATTTTGGGACCAGAGAGGCATACTTTTTATTTTACGTGTTCTGTTGTAAATTGTACATAGAATGAATAAAGGGATTGACTGGTTGATTTTCATTTGTTCTGTTTTGTTTTGCATGATGGCAGATACTTTACGTATGTGTTCAGTTAAATGAACAATTACACAAGCTTACTGCCTAACAATAATCTAGACAAGTGCAGTAATCTTCTTGGCTTTGCAACCTTCTATAACTAAGTTTGCAATTTTCAATCCCCCCACCCCATAACTTGAAACTTGTTCCCTTTAAATATTCCAATAACTTGAATTTTTTCCTGTCCCTTGAAGGTTCCAGTTGTCAAACTTTGACTTCATACAATGTTAAGAATAGTAAACACGACAAGAGAGGCAATTGTGCCATAATCGTTGCCAAGTTTAGTGACCTCTCTGGACAACAATTCATGACACAACTATCAGTTTTTACCTTAAATTTTTTAAATAAATGGTTTATATATTCTTACAATCTTTCTTCCTTAGAAGGATTTTGGTTTGTTTTTACCAGTCTTGGCAACATACCTGCATGCAATAAAAAGATGTTGTTATTTATAGCCGATAGGCGTTAGCAACATCCGTTTTTATTTTTGGTTCTTCTTCATCTCTATTTTGGGGAGGTGAAGACAGCATTCGAGAAGACATTCTATCTGATAGAGTGGAAATAGTCACTATGAAGTATGTCCCAAACTGTGTCAATTGGAGCTTTTCACCAACTAGTGTCTTAGTGTTGGTGTTGTGTTGGTAATTATTAAATTTAGATATTGCAACGCTTTTAGATCAAATATTTTTAACTGCACCTCTTTAGAGCTAGAACATTCCATTAAAATATGTTATTCAGGAAAATGGCAACTAAATCATTGCTCCTATATTCCTCTTCCCTGAATACTTTGTGTCTTATTTTAAATAGTAATTAAATTTATGAAAACATATTTAAAAATCCTGGATCTGAGCAAATAACTTAGTGCTAATTTTACTTGTGTTTGCAAACTTTGGAATGATTTAGATACAAAGGTGTGTTTTTTTTTAAACTGCTCTAGAACAAAAAATCTTATTTTGTCTTGAAGGATATGTTTTGGAGGCTAATTGTAGACAAATCCTGTAGATTAACTCTACCGAGGAACTGTACACATGGTGCTGTACATTTTACTGATATTTTAACTTGTAATCCAGTATGAATGTTTAAGCTCCAAAAAAATCATAAACAAGGTTTTATCAGTATTATAAATGCTGGCTGCAACACTGTTAGTGATTTGATCTATAAAATGTATGATCTGAAAATTACATGTGAAAATGATGTACAAGCTATTAAACATTTAAAAAATTCAAATTTGGTCATACTTATATTTGTCTTCATTCCACACAGGCACAGATATTTTACTATATACCACATCAGATTCTCAATTAACAAGGTAGGAGTATGCCACACCATGTATCGTAACAGGCTTCGCTGAGGTTGCATGCAAAATTTCAAATCTATACATCATTTCGTTCTGAAGATGTCCTGTGGACAGATAGACCGACAGACAATCATACTAAAAGAAGTTGATATAAAAATGACGCATCATAGAATCCATTCTTGTAGAAAGGTACTGTCATGCAAAATTTAAAGCATGGTCTTCTTATAAATGTTTAAATAATAAAAGTATACACACCAAGTCACTACAAGATGATGTATGTGTTGGGAAAGTTAGGATACATGTGTTGTTGATATGTGACATGCCTTAAACTCATATGGGTGTAATATGTTTGTTTCAAAATGTATTTATTGTTCTATTGTGAATTAAATGCACCATCACATTACAGGAACTCAGTGTTCCTCATCTAGAAATGAAGCCTTGAGCACAATTCCAGTGTAAAGGTCAGTTTATTCTTGAAATATTGAGTAGACAGACAGACAAATGACAAATTTTTCCAGCTCCACGATTGACAGGTTTTCCTAAAGCTCAACCAATAAAATGTAGTAATACACAGATCAAATCACTACTCATGCAAAATAGAAAAAGGATACATTTTACAATGTGCAAAAAAGAAACAAGGATATCAGAGGACAGTAATAAAAATAGTTATAGTTGAATCATGACTACATTTATTTTGTCGTCATAATACAATTTTTCTAAACATAAGTAGCCATTAATTTAAATTATACAATATTAGATGTAGATTTAGCTAGAAGGGCCATGGAAAATTGTTTACAAGACAATTTTATCCAGATTTACATGCTCCTTTCAGGATGAAAGTGTCGCTTTTCTTGTGCTAAAATGTCCTTATCCGAAAAACCTTAATACATGTTTCACTGAAACATGTGATTATGCTAGTTAAGAAAATATAAAAACTATACTAACTTGAACGTAGTCAGCGCTGCCTTCGTCTCCTTCACATAGCCTAGATATAGTTTCCACAGTTCTATGTTGAGTACTTTCATAAGACACCGTTGGAAGAGCTAAAAAACAATCACATTTATGGTACCATTCATTGTTAAAGATATCTACTGAGTATGTTAGGCTTCACTGAGTAACTCTGAGCAAATAACACAAGAAGTCCCACTCAATAACACAAGTATGCACAATAAAATCAAATTTATTGTCATCACAATGTACATTATACAGACTTATACTACGTAGTACTTGTATATAATTTCGAATGAAAATAAAATAATTTTATACTACCTTGTTTAACTTATTTACAAGCAAAATGGTTCTTACAACAGAAACTATTCTGTAAAAGCTTAAAAATACTACTATCAAAGCGGTTTTCTTCAATGATGAGATACAGTACATCAATCCCTAATCCCTATCTCTTTGCCATCGTTATTGAACTTATATGATTGTACTCTCAGATCGCGGAGCCGCTACGGGTTGCTATGGCTGGTCTCTATATCAGGTCATTGATTTATGACCATGTTCTGTCCCTCAGCTCATCAGGCCACACCTAGTGACCCTTGCTGTATTGTCGTAAGGCCACTAATTGAGGCCCACTGTAGCTGGAAAGTGCTGGAATCTCCTTGCCAAATAAGTAACTAATTTAATATTCCCTATTTGCAGCACATACCACAGTAAACATTGTTTAGAAATGTTTTTTTATCCGAGTGTCAATCTCATTTTAACTATTATAGTGTATATATCCTGTCAAGTTAATAAAATACTAGTGCATTTGGGGGATATGAACCTCAAAATATGGAAATGAGTTTATATTCTGTTGATACCAGGCACCTACATGAGACTAGTTCTATTTTTATTCTGTAAATATTGACTTTTTAAAATAGATCAATCAACCTTTAACTTAAATGACACATCACACTTGGTTAATTTAAAAGCAAATAATAAATAACAAATTGGTGAAGTTACAACCTTGAAGCTAATAAACTTAGCAAGTTCTTTCAGTATTTCATTTATATCTTTAGTTATTTAAAGAGCTGAAAGTAAAACACTGCTATTTAAATCCAAGTTGAAGTGATGTAAATGGTTACAAAAGCCCCAAGTGGTGACGCAGAACTCAGCCGACCACTATTCATGGCCCGGTGAGCTGAGAGGACAACCACCTGATTCTCCATTCGAGCTGATTGAGAGATAAGTTTGGACCACACTTAAAAGGCCTACCGATAACAAAGGGTTAGTATTTCCTTTTTCATAAACATATACACAGTACTGTATACATTAATAGAATTTAAAAATGCAATATCAGTGAAGTTTAATGTTTGAGTGCATCTCATATTACGAAGGACGATGTAGTGCTAATAATCAAGCTTTAGTGTAAGGAGTTTTCAGTTTGGGAGTCGATAAAAAAAAAACACATAACTCAGATTGGACAGTATTAAGAAGACATGCCAGTTATGTGCCAGCCATGCATGTGAGGCTCCACTTTTACCATATTTGAAACTGTAATAAATAGGATTTATTTAGGATACATAGGATATATATATAGCTTATCCGATAAGAAACTGTACATCAAATATAAATTATAAATAATTAGTATTAACAGATAACCATCTTTTTTACATTTCATTATCATTGAGACATTAAAATCTAAGTTTCTATGGTGAAACATTCGTGGATGTGAGACGAATTCCTTTTCACAACACAGTCTCAAACCTTAGCTCTACGTTAAAAGCAGATCCTCAGATGCACGAATGGCAGCCAATGTTCCTCTTAATATTTAAAAAATTAGTATTGTAAAGGTAAATTAATCCATCCTAAAGTTCAAGCACACATTTTATATACAATTTTATTTATATAACAGATAATACAAGTGACAACCAAAAATTCACCATGGATTTTGTGCTAAAAATCAAAATAACTGGGGAACACCTAAGTTCAGGTGGCCTCACAGTCTAAACTGTCAGAATTTGGGCCTTTGGTACCCCAATAGAATTTAGTTATGCATTTAGAGACAGCACAGGTTCATCAGGTCCTGTCCTTGATTATAGCTCTTCTGTAATGGCTCTACGAGGCTGGTCTGAAAAGTTTCAGACCTAACAAAGATGAAAAGACATTATTGTTCTGAATTATTTTTAATTTTCTCAACATAGTCTCCTTGTAACTCTACTCACTTTTCCTAGTGATGCTTTCATTTCTGTAACCCTTCCAAATAGTAATCAGCATTTTTCTCTGCAAAATAATTGTTCACAAATGTGAAACAATCGTTATTTTATTTTTTTTTATTTTTACATTTTAACATGACTACCTCTTCATTTAACGAAAATCTTTGTCATCCAAGCGCAATTTTTGGATTTGGTAACAAAAAAAAGTTGTTTGGGGCTAGATCTGGTGAGTAAGGCAGATGGTTAAGCAGTTCAAACAGTAATTTGTAGATTTATGCCATGGCAACCTCTGAGGTGTGAGACGGTGTATTGTCTTGATGAAACAGGATTTTCTTTTTCTCCAAATATGGCAGTTTTTCTGAAAGTTCTGCCTTCAGCTTGTCAAGTAATGTTGCATAGTATGCTCCTGTAATGGATCTTCTATTTTGAAGATAATTGATTAAAATAACTCCATGATTATCCCAAAAAACAGTCATCACCACTTTCCCAGCCAAAAAGTTTTTGCTTTTTTTGGAGCCAGTTCTCCCTTTGCAGTCCACTGTTTGGACTGTATTTTTGATTCGGGAGTATAATTGTGTATCCAAGTTTCATCTCACAGTAATTAATTGGCACCAAACTCGGATTTATTTTGCCTAAACTACGCCAAATTAGCATTGGAAATGTTCATTCGAACACATTTTTGGTCTAACATGAGCAAACACGGCACCCTCCGCACCAACAGCTTTCTCATGCCTAAATGTTGATTTAATATGTGACAAACACATACTTTTGACATGTTCATAACCTTTGCTATCTCTCACACTTTAATTCGGCGGTCATCTAGCACCATTTTGTGAACTTTGGTGATGTTTTTGTTGGTAGTTGCAGTTTTTTGACGTCCCAAAGGTTCATCATTTCCCAAACTCTTTCCACCGTGTTTAAATTCAGTAGCCCAAAATTTCATTATGGTAAATGATGGTGCAGAGTCCCCATACACAGAATCCAACTCATCTTTGATTTGTGAAGGTGTATTGGCATAACAAACAAATATTTAATGACAGCTCGATAATCCATTTTGTCCATTTTCACAAAAAACTTAAATTAACTCACTCAAATGACTGTTATATAAAAACTGAGTGTCCAAAATGGCTGAAACCTTTTACAAAGTATCTGTCAACAGATAAACGACGAAATTCAGTAGCTTTTGTTTACGAGTGCTGCCATCTTCACATTGAGGTCTGAAACCACCCTTACCCTTGTATTTGCCAGGATACTTGCACAAACCAATGGCGCATAGATAGGGATGAGTAGAATGTAGTTAAAAGAAGTCAACCTCTATTTTATAAAGAAAGTCAACCTCTGTGTATTATTAAGGACCCGAAAGGTCCTTCTTAAAATCATTTTATTGTCTGTCAGTACAATAACTCTTAGTAGAAGATCCTAAATACTTGAAACTTAGTACATAGGTTCCTCTCAGTTCAAAGAAACACTCTATTGATTTTGGGGTCAAAAAGTCGAATGGTAGTAAAGTGTCAAGGAATTAAGACTTTGTTACGTTCTGTCGGGTCTTTCAGTACTCCATTGTATTGGTTGATTTGTTTAAGTGTCAACAAACTGACCTTGTATTCCTTGTTTATATACTTCTTGCAGTTACAGCAAATGTTATGGACTTCTATTGTTCCTTGTCTGTCTGAAGAATGCATGGGAAATAAGGCAATGTAACTGTTGAATCATTATAGACAAAAGTATAGTAAATCCGGTAAATGTTTACTTTAGCCACTTCAAAAACATTCATTGACGTTGTCATCAGCATGGACTACGGCACCTTTGGTACTGCCCTGCAATGATGGCGATGAACAAAAAAATTACTTGGCATCAATAAAATATAAAATTCCAAAAGGCTGATCTTGGGAGCTAAAAATATCAAAAATTCACCCAACCATATTATTACATGTAGTTGGGCAATGGCAGCTAGTTTAGAACTGCACAAACAATTTAAAATTCACATTACAAAGTAAAATAAAATACATCACATCTTTTCTGTCCGTTATGACACAATAATAAGTTGTATTCTTTAAAGTGCACTAATGATAATAACTTTTACATTGAATACGCAGAGAAACATGACTCACTAGCAACAAAAAAAGAGATAAACAAGGCCGATTTCTGTGCATGATTACACAACTAAATTCAACCAATCAGGAAAAGCAATGGAGAGATGCCCAAAGAAGTTGTGCAATAACCACCAGGACCAAAATAACAAAAGTAAAACAATGAATTATCTTCATCAAGGAGGTAGAACTGAGGCCATAAATGATGAAAAACAGAAAAAAGAAATACTTATAAATTCCCTTCAAATGCAGTTGGTAGACCTAATCTTCCTGTTCAAATTCTCATGTTAATGTTGACAACCCTGTTATCCCCTCCTCTTATGCTTACCCCTCCTTACTTTATTATAACCCCCACCCAGAAACACTTATTCCTCCTAGTACTAGATTTATAAACTAATTGAGTTATAACCTAAACATAAAACTCTAATAGTTTTTGTGCAATGTATGGTTTATGACCATCTAAAAATTCTTTCTAGAAATAAAACTGTACTATTTTGAGAAATTGTTAAAAGTAGTTTTAGATCGTTTTAGGTAGAACTGCTAAAGAAAAATCATCCATTAATCCACTTGTCATGCCCATTATAGGATGTTCAGTCCAAGAAAAATTACTCTCGTTCATTTCAAAATCCATATTCAGAGTTCATCCTGGACCATAAATTAAGCAAACCTTCATTAGGTTTAAAGATTAATTAATTTTACTGAATTTTCATTTACAAGGACTATCTTGAACTGTAAAAGGTTATATATAATCTGTTATAGACTATAAAATAAAGAATGCAAAACCAAAAGCTAAAACACAGTTTGGAAATCAATTAAATCAAGAGGTAGCTAGTATAACAATTTCATGTATCAATTTTCATTTAATTTAAAATAGAGTAGAAATTAATAATGTAACTGAAATCCTATAACTTTTAGTGAGTAATTTGCAATTTTCGGTTATTTTATATATTACAACATGCACTCCATATTTCAAATAAGGTTTTAATTTTTAAAACAGAAATGTCGTTTCTTCAATTTTAAAACCACTATTGACTTGTTCACCTCTGTTAATTTCAGGTACATTATCTCTCCTGGTAAATTAACATTAACCAAGAAAACAATTAATCGTGATTCCAATTAAACGATTCTAAAAAGAGAACAAAACAATCCATCATATGATAGCCCCATATCATCACTTCCTGTATTATCTAAGGTTTTTGAAAGAATAATTTACAATCAACTAAAAATACTTAGATGAAAATAAATCCTTGAACAAAGAAAACAGTGGATTTTTGTTTCATACATTAACTATTACAGTTGGAATTTAATTTATTTAACCTGTGGTTTAAGGAAGAGGAAGTTGCAATATCTTTTAAACTTGACTTGAGCATTGGGGCTAGTGGATCTCATCTCACAATAAAGGTAACAATATACTGAAATATAAAATGTTACTTTTGATCTATTAAGTAAATTCAGAGTGAAAGTTACAATTATTCTGTTAAGGTCTTATTCAGAGGGTCCACAGTGAAATAGAAAGGTCATAACATTTATCACAAACTAAGATATAATTAATTAATACATTTTCGATGGAAACACAGTATTCACTAATAGAAATTAATCCTGTAAGCATTTACAAAAGTGCACATTTTGTATGGTACAATACTTTAGAGAGTGTGCATGAATCTGCATGGTATATCCAATGGATTTTTTCAATGTCCTGTCATTTTGTTCCTTCAATTCGTCACTTCCTCTTCCTGGTGAAACTGTGAAATTTAAAACACCCCAGAAGTCTGGAGTCATGAATCAGGTGAACATGAATCAAGGAATACATCTATACCTGATCTATAATTTTACCAGATTAAAGTATTGAAAGTACACCTAGTGCGCTCCCATCTTTCAGGAGTAATGAGTCTATATGACTCCATCTTGTTAGAGCTACGGGTATATTGCTTCCATCTTGCAGAAGTTGTAAGTCTATTGCCGCCATCTTGCTAGAGCTATGAGTATATTGCCTTCATCTTGTAGGAGTTGTATATCTATTGCCCCAATCTTGCAGGAGTTATGTATTGGCTCCAACTTGCTGAGATTTGATTATATCTGTTCCATCTTGTTGGAGTTATCTATTGGATCCATCTTACTTAAGTTATAAGTTTATATAACTTGCTGTGCTTCTATCTTGCTGTGCTCTATATTCATGAGTGTCTTGCTAGTGAATATAGTGTCTATGATCTATATTCTTTAGTAGTTCAGTTCAAATTATTAGTGTTTAATTTTTACTAAGTGGATAATGTTGCACACAAAATATTCATTGTGATTCCTAAGTTATGTATATCACAATGCTCTTGTATGATTTCTTTATTTTAACCTAGATTGTAATTATGTATTAGGTATCCAACTGAAGAAGAGAACAGATTACAGATCACAAAATATAGTGTTACTAATTTCTTGTATTACTGAATAATACAAATATCTGGTAAAATCCTGTTTCTTTCACAATCTGTCTATTGACAAAAGCAAGCATTAAACATTGAATTCTCGGCTCCCAATCTGTAAACTTCCACGTTTAGATAAAAACAAAATTAATGAAATTCATCATATAGTCATGCTTACCATTGATTTCTTAGATAATAAAATATCCTTAAGCAAAAAGCTTTATATAGAATATAAAGCTTAAATATATGGGTGCCTACACATTACATGCCTACACAAACAAAATGTTGAACTGTTGATAATGTAGGGTACCAAATACAAGGGGGTATCCAAAAGAAACAGGAATTATTTTTAAAAGTATATATTTTCAAATCTTTTACAAAAAAAAACCCCTAAAAATACTCTCCATTACAACCAATACATTTGTGCCACCGGTGTTTCCATTGTTCAAAACATGTTTTGTACTCATCTTTAGAAATGGTTAATAGCTACTCCATCGTTTTTCTTCTTGACCTCTTCGATGTTGTCTAATCAGTGTCATTTCATGCCCCTTTTCATGCGTGGAAATAATAAAAAGTCGCACGGTGCCAAGTCAGGCGAGTAAGGTGCGAGGGGCAGTGGAACCATGTCATTTTTAGCCAAAAACTGTCTAACAGAGATGGTTGTATGTACAGGTGCGTTGTGGTGGAAGACAGTCTCCTGTCTGCCACAAATTGAGTCTTATTTGATAAACACTGTTGCACAATCTTCTTACAACTTGCAAATAAAAGGTTTGATTGATGTCTTACCTAGAGGAATAAACTCTGAATGAACTACGTCCATGGCATCAAAAAAGCAAATCAGCATTGTTTTGATGTTTGATTTAACTTAATGACATTTTTTTTTGGACGGGGTAACGATGACATCTTCCACTGGCTAAACTGTTGTGTTGTTTCTGAGTCGTAACCATAGCACATGACTTATCACCAGTAATGATAATTGATAGAAAACCTGTATCAGTTTCAAGCTGTTGTTACAAAACATGACATGTTTCAACTCAATGTTTCTTTTTACTGTCGGTTAGAGCCCAAGGAACAAATTTGGCAGCAACCCTTTTCACTTCCATTAAAATTCGCTGAACCGAGCTCCAAGATAACCCACTAATCTCTGACAGTTAATCAATTGTCTGTTGACGGTCTGTGAGCTTTAAGCTGTCTAATTTCTTCAATATTTTTTGTCAATTCAGGCAGTTGATGAACGTCCAGAACGAGGTTTGTCATCAATTGACATGTCCCAATTTTCAAAACGAGCAAACCAGCCAGCCCCGTACAATATCACATGCATTAATTTACACCCAACACATAAGAGACCAAACTATGATTTAACGTAATTTTACTTTGTTGTTTTTTAATTGTAATGATATTTCTTCAAAAATCCACTCTGAGTTCTAAGAATTGCATAGTTAAACATTGAAAAACTCTTTGGTTTTTTTGTATTAGTTATATTTATAATCACAAGATTACAGACAACAATAAATATAATTAAAGTGAACAAACTTGTTGGATTTAAACGCACTTTAATTTAAAAAATGTCCTTTATCTTACTGAGGTAAGGATTTCTTCTGGTTTGCATATGGATAAAAATGTTAATCACTTCATCAAAACTCTGCTTTGTATGATTCAATGCAAAGCACTCAAACAGATATGTAATTGTAAATAACGTAAATATTTGAAAATGGGTTCTTAGTAAGCAATTACTTCATAAACCTGCCATTGCTGGTCATGAGAAATGGTCAAATATGTTTAAACAGCCGTTATTACATCTTCTTCTTCCAACCTAGGCACAAACGGGCAGTGCATAATCGTTGCAACACTGTTGTCAGGAATCTGGCAGTTTTAAAGTTTTTACTAGTTTTTTACACATCCAAGATGTTGACTCTAAGAGCTCCATAATGTGACAAATGCCGAAATAATTCAGGAATAAATGTTAAGATAACAGTTTGGTATAAACTTTTATTCATATACTTAAAAAATTCTAAAATTACGTACTCAAAAACATTGTACTAAGACCTATCTTTAATAACAATTTGGTCTTAATCAAATCATAAATTTTCAAGATAGAATTCTTAAAAGTTGCATTTTGGTTGAAAAGCGCCAAAACCCCGGTACCTTTTACGTTGTAACCAAATGAAAATTTAAATTTATTGTTTGATTTATTGAATGATTGAATGCAGAAACTAACTAGAATTTTAATGTAACTTCCATACTAGTTTGTTTGTGGTTCAAACTGGGGTATCTATATTTTATTTTATCTGAGAGTTACAATTCCCCTAAAACAATATCTGTTGATATACTCAAACATATAAATGTTACAGCATGCCACACTCATTCAGATAAGCTTGTAATGGCATGACTCATAGAGTAGTACAACATAACTTATTATAATTATTTTAATGCTTTTTTTAAACATTTTGAAAAAATCGAATTTCAAGTTTTGCCAATCCCCATATCATGGCATCCTGTGTATGAGCACAGAATAGCACATGCCCTAATCCATGCGGTACCATAGGTGAAGTTACCAGGATTTTTTTTTTCTTCATCTTCAAACTTTTTCTTTATCTTCGGGCTTATCATGCTTTCTTTGTCATCTCTTGTGTTCGTTTTTCGGAAAAATAAACTCGGCCATTGTCTACCAATCTCATAGCTAACACTGTGGTAATTCTAACCTTTATCCACACTTTTTTCATATTTTTCCATCTGAAAATGTAGCCATTATTGAAAAAAGTAATAAATTTATAAAAACCAAAGTGAAGCGCTTTTATACTCATAAATTAAATTTTTGTAAATCAACTTCAAATTGTGTTATTTACTCTGTTATTAGGATTTGAGTGTGTCCATACATTCACCTTTTGAGAAGTTTTATATGTCATCAAAGACTGACTTTGTAGATTTCATTATTTTTTTAGACAATGTATAATAGGAAGTAATTTATATAAAGGTTCACTGAAGAGAACTAAAGCATCTACCAAGAGTGTGTAGTTATGTTAATCTGAATGGGCAACATATTTTTCATTATGACAATAAAAATAATTTATACCTTACATACACTTTACACATACTTTACTGCGTTTAACCAAGGCAATAGAAGATCCTTTCACATTCAAACATGAAATTTTCAACAAGGAAAAAAATAAATTCGTTTACAACAACATTTAAGAAATTCCAGAGGTATCAAAATAAACAAAAAAAACCTAGAATAATAAAGGCTTAGATAGATATAATAATGACATAGATTTTTAAGGCTTGTAATGTGCTTAGAATAAGGTAGCTAATTTGAAATTTTACTATGGCACTATAACTTTGTTTAAGTATCTATAGATATAACCTAAATAACATTGAAGTAGATGTTTTAACACTTAATCTCACAAAGCATCTCCCTGATGCAAGATTCTCAGAGATCTATTCTTGGCATATTTTATTCATGTAAATACCTTGAATGTGGAAGACATGAATCTGCACTTAAGAAATATTGAGACTTCTTTGAAAATAAAATCTTTTATTTTACTGAATGCACGGGTTCAGTATTTCTCAAATCTTAAAACAATACAAAGTCAAATAAATATAGGTTTTTCCAAATACAGCACAGTTACATTTACTGTTATACTCCTATAAAACATAAAACATTCTTTTGAAAACGTGCAATCTACTTTTTTTAGGGATGGATGTTGATAGTGGATTGATCTGAAACCATCAGGTCAAACATGTGTAAAGATATATTTAAGCATTGTATAAATTTAAAAAATTTCCTCCTTAGGTAATGTAATAAACTATTATGAGCTCTACAACCACAAATAACCTAAGGCATATGTCTTAGGAGTAAATGTGAAGTAAGGTTTACTAAGGATAAACTATTTTAGCCTTATTTAACCATAAATGACTTATGGCAGATGTCTTGGAGTGGATGTGCTGTCAGACTAAGGATGGACTATTTTGGCCTTATATAACCACAACTGGCCTTGCATGGTTGCTACACATTTACAGGAATAATAAAATTCCCTAAGATTTCTAGGTGTTTTAGACCAAAATTAAAAAATTTCTAGAGATATCGAAGAATGAGTATAATATAACTTTATGAAAAGCAAGTTTAATAATTTATCATTCAGTTATCTATTTATGATTTTAAAAGTAAGGCAAAACACGTTTTAACTATCAGTAATTTTTTTACATTTGTGTTTTAAATAATTACGTGGCGGATTTTTGCAGATTCGATTGTCAAGCCCTATCGATTAATTCTCAATCTTAATTTTAGTTGAAGATTCAGTAGATTCAAGATGCGACTTTGGCACGTCACTGCGTTTAACCAAGGCAATAGAAGATCCTTCCACATTCAAACATGAGATTTTCAACAAAAAGGAAAAAAAGAAATTCGTTTACAACAACATTTAAGAAACTCCAGAGGTATTTTATAAATTCCCTGATTTTTCCATGAGTTCCCAGAGTTAGCAAAATTTCCTGAGGATTTGCGGTTTTCCCTGAGCGTAGCAACCCTGCCTAGACATGTCTTGGAGTGGATGTAAATCAGATTTACTACAGATGGACTATTTTTGACTACTGTCAAAATAAACATGAAGCTGTGATGCTTTCAAAGAGCTTAGATTGATGACAGTATTGTGCCCTTAATGGACCAAGAACACTTTGTATTGCTTATTACAATGTGTTTAGAAAGAATAAATCTCATACACATCCCATCTAAAGTACCCTTTTAAACCAGTTTCCATTCATTTGCTTAATGAATGGACAAAAACTGAAAAAAATGTGTAGGTAATTTAACAAGGAGCTATTGGTATTTTAATTAGTATTGGGTATCTTGCAATTAGGCATACAGATAACAACCAAAGATAAAGATATGAAATGTTGACAGGAAGTATATAAAAGATGGCTGAAGTGAGTGACTTACTTATTTATAGAAATATAATTTCTCTGAGATATAACAAGTCTTTATTTAACTTATATTTTGTAGTTTAATTAATGTTTAACAAGACACCCAGAAAAACCATTAACTGGACTTAATTTCAATAAGGTTAAAAAACCAGAAGTAGTCATATTTCTTTACTAAAATAAAATTATAATAATACGCTAAAAAAACATGACATGTTCCTTTAACTAGATTCAAAAGAAAATGACTAAAGAATAATGTTGGTTTATTCTGTGCAAGCATTTTTGACCTATAATATTAGTAACTAGGTTGACCAAGTGAAAATTTCTTGCTAGTTTTAAGTTTGTAATTGTGCTTAAGTATACATTTTTGTTATTGTAATTATGTTAAATGTGATTGATTGTTTATTGGTATTTTTAATTTTATTTCAATTATACCATTAACGTAGTTGTTGAATTATTTGTTGAGATAACTGAAAATTGCTATATTAGCATTTAAACTGAATAATTAATAACTACTATTAAGTCTCTTGTAATAATATTGTTCAAGTAAATCTGTACACTTTTAACATGGTTATATTTTAACACTATAATAAATCTGCAAGGTTTTATAGATTGTATGTCCTTTGTCAAATACACCAAATGTGTTCAAATCAAACACAATAGAACTTCTGATTTCTAAATAATCATAAAAATCTCATTCCTTAAGTCATAACTCTTGTATTTATTGCAAAACCCCAAATCTTACCTTCATTTGTTTTTCTTGAGGCTGATAACTAAACTGCTTGAAATTCCTACTTTAAATACCTATATACATTTTTGAGGACTAATAAAAAATTATATTTTGTTTTTAGAAAAATTATTGTTTTAAGAGAAATTACATTGAAATTTTCAAAAATTACCAAATTATCAAAGAAATTTCAAAGCATCTTAATACCTGTCTGTACCCATGTTTAATATCATAGTATTTACGTTTGTGATTGTGTATTATAAATATGTTGAAATCTCTTCTTTCTTCTTATTGTTAATTAATTTTAACACCTAATAGTCTTTTTAAATCATGGATGGCTTGATTTCTTCATGGATAATGTTCTAATTATTCTATTTACATAAGATTCATTAATAATTGTTTTAAGTTCATTACAAAGTTTCATTTATTATTACTTATATATTATAGAAATTGAAAAAATGTCTCAATTTTAAAACATGAGTTATAAAGCCAGTTACTCAGAAAGACATTTTAGTTTAATTGGGAATACTGCTGGAAAAGAATATTAATTGATTAAATGGACTGTTGATTAAATGGTCTGAATAATGTTACAATTAATTAGATACTACAGATGAGACTGAGTGACATTTAATAAATCCAACATTATAGTATATATAACAAATTGTCTCTCGCATTAAAAATCTTAAGATGATTAAATTTATTTGAATACAAAAATACAGTTAAAATGCATTTAAAGAGAAAACTTTCTGTGTTCTGTAGGTAAATTTTTAAATTATAGTTCTTTACATTGTAGTTGTTGTAAATATATGAATGAATATTAACCCTTTGAGTGTCTCAAGCGCTTAAGGGAGTGCCACCTCAGTGCAAAGCATTTATGATGTCATATCTTTTAGTCCCAAGCACTCTTTGTGTAGAGCTCCACCAAATAAATTTAATTTAATTTAAAATAAATTATGTTTTAAAAATATTCAAAAATACACATAATGATATGATTTTTATTTATTATGTAGATAGGAAATTAGGCAATAACTAAATAAAAAAATAACACAAATAAATGAAAAAATTTTGAAATACAAAAATTGTATTATGATCTTAATTTATTTATATACACCTTTTTATCATGTCTTGCGTGAATAGGAACAAACCTTCAAAAAACTAAACATCTTCATGATTGAATTTTGATATATATACACACACAATATTATTGTAAAATTTTGAAAATCTGAAACCGACTCATATTTGTCAGATAACTTTAACCAGCTGTAAACAGTTCAAACCAAGATAGTTAGTCTGTTTTTATTTGACTTATTATATATAAAAATCAAGATAGTTAGTCTGTTTTTATTTGTCTTATTATATATAAAATAAGACTAAGTGTAATTCCATGTGCAAGGTTAGTAACAAATATTCATAAAGCCGATCTAGTCGGTCCTCAGCATTACTCTGAAATACCGGCTGGCTGACATCATCGGCCCTCAGCACTTCTCAGAAATACCGGCTGGCTGACCAAATTGTCTCTTGGCATTCAAAGGGATTAATAATATTTAACAAATTAGAAATTTAAGTCTTAAACAATATATGACTTTAAAGCCAAATATTAATAGAAAAATGTCTACACAAAGTGAAAACCTTTCTACTACTACTTAAGATGACGTAAGTTTAAGTTATAATACAGCTTTATTGTTTTAATAATTCAAGTTTTAGTGTATTAAATTATAAGGTGTTTCTTTTTCCTGTGGTGAGAAATCACTGTTCACTCAGTTTTACCCATTTAAATATTAATCGATAATTAATTAATAATCAACAATAACGATACTCCTTTTAACACCTTAACCCTTTCCGGGCCAGGCGGCAATATATTGCCGCCTTGATATTCGTCGTTTTCTTAAATAAATACGACGTCAAATGATTAAAGTTTTATGTTTTTTTATTCCCTGCTATATTTGTAGATAGTTAATATGAATATAATTTTTATTTTGGAGGTCTATGCATTTTTATTTCGTAATTGTCACGTGACATTATCAGGTGACTCGATCTATTGTTGTTAATTCTTTATGCTTTAGTGTAATCGTACTATTGTATGCTGGATTCTTCTTCATTATTTTATTTAGTGGTTGTAAATATTAGTAGTGTTACCTGCTTAGCTATTGTGTGTAGTAGTTACAATGACTGACAATTTGCGATCTCACGGGAGTGAAATTGTAAGTAGCATATTTGTAAATAGAAAAAGTGTAAATAAATTTCAAATAAAATTGTGTAAATATTTCTTGGTAAATAGTGTTTTTAACTGTATTGAAACTGCTTATGGATCCTACAATCATCTGTTTACCGGTACATCCATAATGTGAATATTTATTTTAAGTTTCTTGCAGTGTAAGAGTCAGTTGCTTTATCACTTGTTGCGAAGTACAATTATGCGTATTTATACAAAATGTGTCATAAAAAATTTATTTATGAGAGAAATAACACAAAATTTTGTATGGTTGTTCCTTTATAAATGTACAATATAATAACATAGCTTCCTACAGTAAAATTATTTTTCCTTTTTTAGTTATTTAACAACAAAAATTAAAAAATAAAAGTTTTTTTATGTAATCCATTAAAACATTATTTTTTTTTAATTTTAAATTACTTAAAACTACATCTATATATTTTTTTGTTGATAGTATATATCTATACGAGTAATTTGGTGCAACTTTTAGGTCATTCTCTAATGTTTATGAAAAGTTATAAATTTTAATCTAAGAGACTGCAAAATCGTCAATTTTAGCCTGGCACTTTTGACTAGTCACAAGGGGATATGATATGTGAAAAAATTTTGCAACATCTCATATTTGGTCCTGGCCCTGAAAGGGTTAAGGTAATTGACTATTAACATTATTGAGATTTTTCAATTTAATAAGAATTTTGCTTGATTGTTAATGTTATTGTTAAGGTTTTATGTTGTTTGTTAATATTGTTATTGTTATTAATTTTATTACCTAACCTTTACATTATTTTGTATATAATATGTATTGTTAGATACTAAACAAAAAAGATTTAATACAATTTTAGCAGTTAGAATGAATTATTATACAATATTATAATATTGATTAATGTAAGCATTGGTAAAATTGTAAATTTGACCTTGATTATACACTGACTATGTTGATTGTGTACACTGCTCATTTAAATACACATACATTATCTTGAAACTTGATTCATTTTATTCTTTCAATTATCTTGATTGGATACTCATAAAGGATTTTAGTTGATTTTCCAGTCTTTCCTCTGCAATGTTATGGCCTTCTTGATGTAGGTTCTTTGTATATATTCTTTTGTGCTGTTGGGATCATCTTTGTTGGGGTCATCTTGAGGTTATCATCAAGATCTTACTAGATCATCCGAAGTTTCCTCTATATAATCATGTTTCTTGAAGTTTTCATAATCCTGTCTATCATTGAAATCTCAAATTTTTCATAAATTATTTTATTAGATTTCCAGTATAAAAGTTGAAGGTCATATAATTACCATACATTACTCCAGTGATCTTGAACTAGAATATTTAATTTTTCCAATACAACAAAAATGTATTGCATTACATAGAACCATAGTAAAAAAATATCATATGGAAAAAATACTGAAAACATATGATTTCATACCAAATATGAATAGTCCTTGCAGCTCAAATCGGAAGAAGTAGATGAAATATTAATAATTTATTTCTTATGAATTTAAAATGTAATCAATGTCTCAAAAACAATTTGAGATCACAAATTTTTCATTGCAAAGTTTAAGAAATGTTACAAGCAATTCAGAATGTTTTTATTTTTCTCTCAAGGTTCATAAATAAAGGAGTTATGAATTTTGAAACATTTCAACTTCTTTCAACATGAGTTTTGCGACTGTTTACTCACGCGGCCGTAAATCCAATCAGCTGACAAAAGGCCGCGTAATATAGTCAACAATATTTAACAAAATATTCCTTAGTTCATCTTAACATTCTCTAATGGTTACTTAATAGAAATAAATCAAGAACTAGCCGCAAGATGGGCTCTTTACGCAATATATCAATATCAAAACACAAAAATTGTTATAAGTCAATACAATGTAAAATCACATTGGGGGGTAAAAAAGGGCTTTGTACTAGTCAATTAACATGCTGGCATAGTTTCCTCACAGTAAGAACACAAACACAGGCAAACTACCATAGCCTAGCCACTGCATAGTAAACTGTAAGGTGTGGGGCCAAATATATTATCGACAGTCATCTAGCTATAGTATACGATATGCTCCCAAGCTCCATATTGTTTAGTATAGTAGTCTGCAGCATCGTAAATTGTGTAAGGTCTGGGGCACAATATATTATCAACACTAATCTAGCTACAATATACGATAGGCTCCCAAACACCACATTGTTTAGTATAGTAGTCTGCAGCATCGTAAACTGTGTAAGGCCTGGGGCTAAATATATTATCGACACTCATCTAGCTATAATATACGATAGGCTCCCAAACACCACATTGTTTAGTATAGTAGTCTGCAGCATCGTAAACTGTGTAAGGCCTGGGGCTATATATATTATCGACACTCATCTAGCTATAATATACGATAGGCTCCCAAGCACCACATTGTTTCGTATAGTAGTCTGCACCATCGTACTGTATAAGGTCTAGGGTCAAATATACAGGGTGGTTATAAATTATTGTACACATTTTAAGATTGAATAAATAAATAACCAATCAACTTAAAAACATGGAAATTGTTTTATTAAATAGCAAATTTAAAACAGTTTTATTACCAATGAAGGACAAAAAGATTACTGTTACTCATACTTTTACAAGGAAACTAAACTAATTCCACGTGCTCTCCGAGGTTTGCACGCAAAGTTTGTAGTCTAAATTCAACCTCACACCATGTGTTTCTGAGCATTGCTGGAGTTATGCTTCCAATAACCTCTCGAACTCTATTCTTGAGTTCCTCAATATCTTGAACTTTTTTGGCGAAGACTCTGTCCTTGACATAGCCCCACAAAAAAAAGTCTAAGGGTGTAATGTCTGGGGAACGTGGAGGCCAAGGAATTGGACCATCCCGTCCAATCCAACGACCAGGAAACGTGTCATTTAGGTAGTCACATACTATCTTACCCCAGTGTGGAGGGGCACCATCTTGCTGCCAGTAAACATTTGGTTGTCTATGCTCAATTTGCGGTATTGCAAAAAGTTCAAGCATGTCGAGGTATACCTCTTTAGTGACTGTCGGTTCTGCGAAGAAAAAGGGTCCTATCACTTCATCTATAGCCAATGCACACCAAACGTTTATTTTAGGGCTGTCTCTTTCTTGTTCTCGAACATTATGAGGATTTTCAGTACCCCAAATCCTACAATTGTGTCTATTCACCTTACCAGAAACATGAAAGGTTGCTTCATCAGAAAAAATTACTTTTTTCAAGAAATTGCTTTCTCCGATGTTTATTGTTTGTTCTTCGAGGTCAAGTAATCTAACAGCAAAATCGTAGCGTCGAGGTTTATCGTTAGGTTTTAGTTCATGTAATAACTGAATTTTGTATGGATGGAGCTTAAGGTGTTTGTGCAAAATTTTTAAGACTGTTGATCGAGGTAATCCTAATTCCAAACTTGCACGCCGAGTAGACTTACCAGGGCTCCTCGTAAACAATTCTCTTACTTGATCAACAATAGCTTCAGAAACTGGAGGTCTACCAGCACCTTTTCTATGTTGGACACTTCCCGTCTGTTCAAACTGCCTATACTAGCGTTTTATAGAATTGTTACTCGGAGGATTGCGGCCATACTCTAAACGAAACCTTCTTTGAACAGTTATTACAGATCTGCTTTCATGAAACCAAAGAACACACCTTGCTTTTTCTTGCACACTAGCCATTTTGATACTGAGGTTAGTTTAGTGTTTGTTTAGTCAACTGTAATTAACAGCTGGTGTGGAAAGATTCATTGTTGACCAGCTGACTATGTCACAACACAAGTCATTAAGAAGAATCATACCTTACACCCACAGTTTAAGTGACATTTTTACTTTCTTTTTATAACTACTTTTTATAATTATTGTAATGTGTACAATTATTAATTTTCAGTCAGTATATAAAACTGTTTTAAATTTACAATTTAATAACACAATTCCCATGTTTTTAAGTTGATTGGTTATTTATTTATTCAATCTTAAAATGTGTACAATAATTTATAACCACCCTGTATTATAGACACTAATCTAGCTATGGTATTCAATACACTACAAAGTAACACATTTGTTAGTATAGTGACTTACAGCATAGTCAGAATGTGTAAGGTCTGGGACTAAATGCGTCATCAACACTAATTTAGCTATAGGGTAAGATAGTAATACTTCAGCTCTCAAGCAGTACATTATCTGGTATAGTAATGTGCAACATAGCTACGTTGTGAAAGCTCCGGGAGTGGATGTATTAACTCTTACCACGCTGTACACGGATATATTAGAATAGTGGACTTTGACCGTAACGCCAAATAGTTATATCCGATATTATAGATTATGTCTCTTGGAGAGTTTGCACGCTCTGTGCTTATCGCAGTTGCCAAGGAAGTATTTATGAACGACTTTCACTTTGCAACTCTGCAGCAGGTGGAGGCCCTTTGTCTAACTCTGACCACCTGCTTGTCTGTTCTCTTCCAGAGCCATAACCAAACTTATCCGTGGCGTTATGATAAAAATTAGCTCTGAACTTTAACAAAAAACATTTCTTACTTGTCTTGGCATTAAAGGAAAGTTAATGAATTTATTAGTGACATGCAAAGGGTCAAATGTCCGGATCCTCATAAGGCCTATTTTATTTTTTATTATTTTCTGTATAATGTTAAAGTTATTTTTTATCTTCAAGATAATCACATTCTCCATTTAATATAATTAAATAAACATTCTTAACAGAAAACATTTCATAACTAGAAAACTAACTTACATTTTTTATTCTTTCTATAGATCTATACACATACCCAAAACCCGTGTACTATTTTGCTTGTTGAAAATCCTTATATA
Source organism: Homalodisca vitripennis (assembly GCF_021130785.1). Taxonomy (NCBI): domain Eukaryota; kingdom Metazoa; phylum Arthropoda; class Insecta; order Hemiptera; family Cicadellidae; genus Homalodisca; species Homalodisca vitripennis. The sequence continues at coordinate 93,441,016 of NC_060214.1, read as the reverse complement.
ACTAAATATTAATCATGATTTGGATAGATCCACAAAAACGAAGCTCATAACGTTCACAAAAACCTACAACGGAACTATCGATACGTGAATAACAAATTAATAAAACAACTAATAATAAAAGGAGACTCATTCCCAATCAAACAAACGTAACAGTCGGGAGACATTGTTATCTACTCCCAAATCACACGTTGGTAGTTGAATAACTAAACATTGACTTATTGCCTATTACCTAAATTGCATTTTACTTACCTGGAGAGGAGTTACTTTTTCTCTGTTAAAATTCACTGAATAAATACTTAAATAGAGAAATACAATTAACAGACCCTACACACTAAATATGCAATATTTTATCACATACTTAAAACTCATAACCATTGTTTTACTATATAACAGTAGAGTAGAAATTTGAACTCCTTCAATCACTCCCAGTTGACGTGCTGTAATAAATCATTTCCGCCCCAAAGAAGGGGCCGGCTTGCGGTCGAGTACACAATCACCAAATACAACACAGTGTACACAGTAAAACGCCACTAGACCAGCAACATAATTTTCATAAACAAATTTATTCAACCAACAACAATACAGTGTGTTAAAGTGCTACTTAGTCTGTGGCATCTTTGGGTCTCGAATTAATGACCACCAACACAAGAAAAAACACTTTTGAAACGGGACAAAATCAACTCTAATGTGACTACACTGTTGAATTGGAATTTACTTAAACTCGTTTTGAATCAAAACGCAGGAAACACTTCCCTCGAGGTGTCACAAACTGAGTTGAACTTGCCCCATTTCTCAACAACAAGCCTTACTTCTGTTTGTACAAAAGCAAGACCCCGGATGTGAATAGGATATGAACCAAATAGGAACCCAGGAAATGACCTTCAGTGACATTGTGACTGTTATTCTCTTATTTGTGACAGTTTCATAACAACAGTTCATGAGTGGTATTTCAAGAAAATTCTGCAAACTATCGAAGTGATGGATGCAAAAAGACAAATTTGGCATAAAATATCATTGTAATATTGCAAAATTTACATTGTTTGTACTAAACCTGTCTGCAAGACAATTCTTTAGGTAAAGTGAAGTTTGGAACAAAAACAATACTGTAATCTTCTTCATTATCTGGAATAAACTGGACTTATGAAACAATGGTCTTACAGAAATTGTAAATACAAAATGCTTCCAATCACTTTCTCCTTACTGATTTTTAACAAGTATGTTAAAAATTTAATTTAAAACTTTTGAGAATTTTATAAAAATGAGTAATCCGCATTCTTAGGAGTTCAGGCATTCTTTAAAATTAGAAGCGTTAAATCACAGTAATTGATTATTTTGTTAAAAATATTTTGTCAGTTTTCTTTACAGTCAATCCATAATATATTAATATCTCTCATACAATCTCTCAAAATAATAATTCATGTTATTGCTCAGCACACTGATTTTATAAAACTGTATGATGGTTTTTACAAAGACATTTATTTTATTAACATAAAAATGTATTACAATGAGTTAAGAATTCTACCTGTTAATTTAACATTTTGGAGACCAGCAACATTAAACATACCAGCCATAAAGGTTTTTATGAGGCTTTTTATGTAACTTTACTAATAATGATTTTAACTCAGTAAGGAAAGAGCTATGACTGACTAATGGTCTAGTGTACTTTTTTTATAAAACAGTCTTTTGAATTTAATCTGTGTACATGATATTTGTAAATTCAAATTTTATATTTTAACTGTACAATCATAAATTTTAAAAATATATATTTGATAGGCCTACTGCCACAAAAAACCTTTTAATGTATACTTATTACCAAGCTTTATTTTTTATTAAAATATATAGTCCTTTAAATTTTTTGTAAATAATACACTTTTAGGCTAACTTAAAGAAATATAGTCCATCAAGTTTATTAAATTCCTTCTCTTGAAATATTATTATAAAAGTAATTTTAAAAGGTCATTATACCACATGTTGAAAACTTTTGTAAAAAATATATATATATATATATATATATATATATCAAATGAAACATTATTACTCTTTGTAAATAACCGACAACTGGTGCAAGGAACACACTCAGCTGTGTGGTTGCCACAGCTAATATCCAGTGTACAGAGCATCAATTTAAAAATTTTGTTAAATGTATGTAGCCAAAATAAAAGTAATGTAGTATTATGTTTAAGTACAATGGTTTGTAAATAACACGTAAATGCCATATTTGATTGACATTTCAATGTCACTTTTTTTTTTAATTCTTGATCACTTGAATATTTATCTTCTAGGTATACAGTATGACTGACTTCCAATGGAGCAAACATTGGTCTCCAAAAAAGGGTAAGACAGGTTGATAATAAGGTGTATAAAAGTAAAAAATATAAAATTAATGTTTTGGATAAAAATATTTAGAGAGAAAAAAACACATAAAGATTCACACAGCCACTGAAAATCACCTCCCAAGCTTGAACTCCACAATAATATAATAAAAACTATCAAATGGTAGAAATAAAATTATATGTATTTCATGTTTAAGGTAAATAAGATGTTTGGCTATACTCAATATGCTTTGATACCTATTATAGTTACAATAATGTTTTACAATTTTTATCTTACAATACGTTACACATACCTTTTCAACTTTTTCAAAATTCCGACCTCTCATCTGAAAGCAAAAATCAACGTTAGGTAATCCACTAACTTTTCTGACATAAGTAACTTACAATTAAAGCAATACATCTACTTTAGTTTTATTTATTCAGAAGCATCAACGCAAATCTCTCTAATATGGTGTTGAATACAATAGTATTTTTACATGTTTCACCTCAACTGATAATCATTCAAAAGTATTCTACATTAAACTAATGTGATTTCAGTGCCATTTATTTCTTAATTCTCATGTTCCAAAGTATGTACTAATATCCACCATCATTTCTTTACTTTATATTTTGAGAAATATACTTTAACGAGATTTCTGTACTTTTCGTCAGAATTACATTTTTTAACCACGAGAAATGTTTGTAAGATAAAAAATCAAAAATGCACTATACAATTCTAAAGAACAAAATAATCTTTGCAGCTTTTTTGGTATATTTTAAATTTAACATATTTTTTTTCAACATTTCATCGATAATTTTAAATGCTTGCTCATAATAGAATGAATACCATGTTAAAAGCAGCACTTAAAGACAGTATTAGCATTATTCGCCAAACAAATAAAATAATTATTGGATGAATAAAATTTTGAATTATCGGGAAAAAGTTTGAGACAAAATATTTTTATACTATGAATACCAACTCAAACTGTTTACTGTGCAAACACAACTTAATTTTTTCATAATGTATGATTATTAACATGAATACAATGTTATTCAAAATTGTATACACCTATGATGAAAGAATGTAGATTTTTAGGCTACCACAATATTCACGTACTAAAGAGTAAATATATAAATCTAAATAAATAAAACATTAACAAACAAGGCTCATAAATTAACCCACCAGAATAACTATGTACAAAATCTATATACCTCCTGTTCAATATATATATTTTCCAGTATCGTCCGCATGTAGGAAAATTAGCAACAAGTTCTTCGAAGAAAGGTCTGACTTCGTTGATATATCTGGTCTGGGCCTCACGGATGAGTACACCCCACGCCTCCAAGTCCCATCGGTTGTCTCGTATGGCTGTCTGAGCTCGGACTAACTTCTCACTTCCCCAATCCTGTAGAAATAACAAATATCACATTGTAAAAATCAGCTTGATCCAGACATGTTTTAAAAATATTTGTTAAATATACAACTCTAGATTGATACTTTGTTACTGCACGCCAATTCTGCTGAGTACCTGACTAAAATTAAATGTTCTAAGGACTGGTATTCTAGCTTTTTGTGGAAAAAAATTAAAGTGTTAGGGGTGACATAACAGTAAGTTAAAATTGTACTCAAAACATTTTGTGGAGCGTATGTTTAAATGCGATTTGATGAATCTACTACTCATGCAGGTCCTATCCTCCGACCAAAACAAACTGTTATTAAATAATATCTTGACTCTTTGATATTAAATGCGTAGGACAGATTGAGTTCCAGAAAAAAACCAATCAATTATTAATACAGTTTAACAGAATATATATGCAGTAGATAGGGACAAAGTGGCCTCCTCACCATCACAGTTTTTGTTTTAGAGGCAGAACAAGTCAGAAAACAAGAACAGATAGTATTAATGACATTTAAGTCTGTTCTTTCTCATAATGTAGTGTTCTAAGGTCTCTAGTAAGAAAATACTTACACCAATATTACTTATTTAGATTGTAGTCATCTTCGTTTTCTAGTTATTGGTTGCTGTTAAGTTGTAAAATCATGTTTCTTATTGCCTATTTTTCTAATTGTTAGTTCACTATTTTGATAAAACCCAAAAAATATCTGTTTGCTCTGTATTAAATCTTACACTTTCAAAACTTTAAATAGTTCAATTTAAATGTTTCCTCTCATTATCACCTACATACAAACTTATTTAATTCCCAAGATTTTTATTTTTTATGTTTAAAACATGTTATCTAAGTTGTGTCAAACTGTAAGCTAGTAATTTTTATTATTTAATTTTTAATTAAGCCATCAACTGTCTAATTACTTTACATATGAAGGAATTACTTTGAAAATGATTATAATTCCCCCAGTTCATTTAAAACTGTTCTAAATAGTGAAACAGTTTGTTTATTTCTTATTATCTCAAGTGGAGTAACACAAAACAATAAGGTAATAGAATAATTATTTCATATAGTTATCACGTTGCTAGAATAAATATTCACATTATTCATGTGAGCTATAACAATCTAAAATCAATTTTATCAATTTCATAAAATAGTATGATTTTATTTCCAGAAAGTATTTGTAGGCGGTCGCAATCCACATATTGCACAATAATTTGTAATATGTTTTATATCAAGGTTATATCCCAAATAACCATCAATCAAGGGGACCGAGATGAATCGAGATTTCTGGGTGGGAAGATAACAAGCTAAACATTGGTGAAGGAGTCAATCGAGATACCAATGTTATACCCTTTAAAACACACCAATCGAAGTTTAATTTTCAATATGACATTAAGATAAATAACCAAAAATATAATGGAGGTAGAGGAAACTTGTTTCCTAGGTCTAATAATAGATCAAAATTTAAGCTGGAATCAACATGTACAAACCGTAATAAAAAAAGCATCATCTGGCCTGTACGCCCTTAGGCAAATGGCAAACCTTTGTAACCAGGATTCTTTAAAACAAATTTATTTTTCTTTAATACATTCCCATATAAGCTACGGGATCAGTGTATATGGAGCTACTTCAAATAAAAACCTTGAAAAAATTCTTATACTACAAAAATAATCAATACGGTTTAATTCTAAATTTACCATGGCAAGCAACCGTTTTAAACATTTATTTGCACACAATTAAGAATTTTAAACTGTTTACAGTCAATACATATACGATACAATAACTTACACAAAATTTAAAAATATACCTAACTATACCACTCATAGATATAATACTAGGAGTGGTATAATTTTTGAAAATCATAAATTAGAGCTGTTTAAAAAGAAAACTGAATACGCTGGTACACGATTTATTCAATACATTCCTATTGACATAAAAAAAATTGAAGGAATCAATCCGTTTAGAAATAAATTAAAAAATTATCTCATATCACGATCATTTTATTCTTTTGAAGAATTTTTTGAGGGCTTGGGCCATTAAATATAAATAAAAATTGAGTTAATTTTAGTTGTTTAAATTAACAATATTTATGTTAAGTTAACATAAGATTTTAGATAGGTTAACCTGTATCTGTGATGATATTAGTCTATCTGTATTTGTGACACTATTCTGACTGTATTTATAATATTACAGCTTTGAATAAAGATCTATGACTATGACTATTAATGCAGTCATTGAAGCATTATTGGTCCGAATTTTTTTACTGTGAACCGAATTGCATAAAATTTAGGAATTAGGTTCATCTTACCCTTAACTTCAAAAGTGAAAATGATTTGAACTCCGCAACCACCCTGGGGGTGGTTGCCACCCCTTCTCGGGAGTGAATTTATTTTTTTCAAAATAACCTCGGATATCGATAGAAGGCCCTAAGTTTAAGCAAAAAATCATCTATAACGTTTTTTTCGAAAAATCCCAATACTTTTCAAGTTATTGGCAATTGAAAATTCGCAATTGTTTCACGTTTTTCATCGGTTTTTTGCAAATATCTCCAAAAATATACGTTTTATCGAAAATTTTATAAAAAACTTATTTTATTATAAAACTTTTTATAAAATTTATAAAAATGAACAATTTTGTTTTTTATAAAGTATTCTAAGTGCAATATTAAGCTAGATATTAAAAATCAAAGCCATTTTTTATTTTGTCTGAAATTTAATCGATGTGGTCAATGCCATCTAGCGGCAAGCAGATGCAATTTTAGGCATTCTAATAAAAAAGAGTTTTATAGTGCTTGAAATAAGCTTTAAAATGAGCACTATTAAAAGTCTTTTGCACGTAAAATAAGTGAGCTGTATTGCAAATTAAGAGGATCATCTAATGTTTTTTCTTTTAAATCAATGGGGTTTCATAAGTGCCATTTCCACCAAAATTAAAATTAATCGTATTCCGCCTAGAATCAACTTTATTATGAAGAGTTTAATAGATTGTATCAGTTTGGCTGCTTCAGGACACATATTTTTCAAAAAAAGTCCCGATTAAAAAAAAATTTCAAATTTTTAAAAAACCACCTTTTTTCATAATATCTCAAAAATGACGACATATACGAATAAAAGTGTAGGTATAAAAAAAGTAGGTATATTTGTGACAAACAATTTGGATTTTTTGATTTTTCTGTAAAACAAAAAATTGACAGAAATATGATTGTTTAAAGAGCGCGTGGCAGCGCAATCACAGCCTCTCTTAAGCCCTTTAACCCTTCACCGTTTGAGAAAAGGTTTTTTACTATATATTGCAATAAAGGATGTTGTAGCTCTCTTAATTACCTTTACAATGGGTTTTTATAAATTGTGATAGCATGAAAATTGAAGGAGTTATGGTCAAAAAACTTATCATATTTTATTCTATTTAGTAACTGAAAATTTCGGACTGTGAATATTTGGAGCAATGTGAAAGTACGCAGTATAATAGAGACCCAAAACTATTGTAATGTGTATATATATACATAATATGGCTCATATATTTTGGAAATGTAGGCATGAATAAATACCAAACTTTCTTATATGTATATATAAAACACATTTGAGTGAATTTTTTACTCTAAATTAAATTATTTTTAAATAATATGTAATCATATATATTACTGTTTTTAATTTAGGGTAGTTTTAAGGGTAGAAAAGCTTAAGAATATGATAATCATTTCGAGCGTTGGAATAATATTAAAATCCTTTTCATTTTATAAAATAAATTTTTAACAATTTTTTTATCAAGGGGTAGTTTTCAAGGGTTGAAAGGGGGTTAAAATTTGATAATTATTATAGAAAATATAAAATATTACTAAACTCTATACTTACATCTTTTTATATCATACCAAAGTATTTTTTTGTGATTTTTTTCGATTTAAGGGGTTGTTTGCAAGGGTTGTAAGATGTTCAAGGGGTTGAAAATGATTTTAATATGAGGTAATTGTGTTAGAAAACACTTTAAAAATTTCACCACTTACTATTAAAAATGTTTTCTAGCGATAAAATGGCTCAATGTCGATTTTTCCATTAAGGGGTTGTTTACACCCCTTAAAAATAATAGGCGGAGTTCAGATCATTTTCACTTTTGAAGTTAAGTGTAAGATGAGCCTAATTCCAAAATTTCATGCAAATCGGTTCACAGTAAAAAAATTCGGAGGTAAGACCGTATTTTTCGCTTCAATGACTGCACTATATGACTATGACTACCATATATTCACATGAGAAAAGCAAAGGAATTTTAGAGGCAGAGTAGGGCTACCAAACTGCAAAAAATATAATTTAAGTTCTTCAGTTTTTTTTCTTTGTTTACGAGATTTCAAGAAATTCTGTCTATCCTAAGTTTAATTGTTATCCATTGTTTTTTATTATTTACTTTTAAGACATCTACAATTTTAAATTATTTGAAAAAAACAGCAAATGATGTTTTTTCCTAAGTTAAATTGAATTTTAAATTCAACAAATAAAACGATTAGATTATTTAAAGATTTATAATATTTAAAACGCACTAGTAATTGAACGGGTTAACAGGCTATTAGTGTGGGGTACGGCAGCACCACGTGGTGCCCCACACACTATATTTAAATATTGATACTATTGAATATGACATTTGACCTATATATTTTTATAATTAATCATTTCCAGCTTGCTTTATTGAGACTAGTGACGTTATTACCAGCTGATATTTGATTTATGTAGGAAATGGTTAGTGACAACGACATGACAATGGCAATGAATATGAAAATATTAGCTGAAAATGATTTTATAAACAAAGAAATATTTGAAAACTGGTCACAGAAGTGAGTGCATTATCGATCATCTTGCAGAATACATGTATCGACGAGAAATTATGATTATTGGTGGTGATCCATTTGAGCATTTTTTAAATTTTATCAAACATGTCTACCTTGTGAAGTAATAGTACCACACGGCTCAAGAGTACTTTAAATACAATTTTGTTACTTTAAACAATTTCAAAAACAAGTTTAGTATTTCTTTTACATATAAAAATATAGCGTCCCTATACTAACATTTTTTGGTAATTCTAAGCAATATATGGGTCAACCTCGATTTTTCTCATATTACAATATAATGTTCCAATAGTCAATTAGAAAAGGAAATGAAAATTGTTTTAACTTACATACATTACCTACATTAAGTTATATTGTAATATGTAATAACAATTTATCAGTAATTTTTAATAAAAAAAAAGGATCACGCACGATGGCTGCCCGCTGCGCAGCGCTTCGCGCTGCTTGCTCTTTTTAGAAAAAAAATTAACTCGAGTAGTTCCAAATTTGAAGCCCAGATCACGTCAGTGCTCCTGATCACTAATAGGTCATTCTAAGCAATATATGACCGTCTGGCGGTTGCCTGCTCCCTATAACTGCTTTCCGGCAAGAAATTCTAGTCATTTCCTTTTCTAATTGACTAATTCAATTCCACATCATCGTTCAAAATTTATTCAAAGTGAACACGTATTTGGAAATAAATTTAAAATTAAAATCATTTGTCATTATTGACTGATAGTGGCAAGAACAATGAAGAACTTCTTTGTTTCACAAGCAGTCACGTTTATCCTTGCTAATATATAAGGTAAGTAATTGTTATTCTTTTGTTGTAATTATATATTATATTTTACCAAATTATATTAATATTTATTCGTTAATCTCTAAGACTGAAACTAGCCAAATAATATTGTTCTTTCAATTATCCATTATATTACTTGGTCCAACATTTACCTTTCAGTTCTTTGGATGGTCATGAATATTGATTCCATATCGTTCAAGGATAGACTTTAATAAGCGGCCTACACTCATTATTCGGTTGTTTTAACGAATTGTTCGATGTTTTTATCCGGCATAATTAGATATTAAAACTTATTCAACTTAGCATACGATTTCACCTTATTACTTATAGCAGTTTTAATGTAAACAATAAACAGCAAGAAGTAACTAATATTTAGAGACTGAAAATGGCGACAAATATGAGGAAAATAGGCTATGTGAGATGTTTCTCACAAGTGACGAGATTAGTTTGGGTGGCTTCAACATGTACATTTGGCTCCTTGTAACCCATGGGGAAAATTCTTTCCTCCATTTCAAAAAAGCTGTTACTCATTGCTATCAAGCTGGGCAAGTTATAAATATTGTAAGGTTTCTTTGATTTGTTACTCTAGGCCTTAAGTAGTTAGTTTTGTTGTTTTGTAATGTTAGTGTTAAATTTAGCCTATGTTCTTAAAATTGTAACAAACAAGATTCTTCTTATTATGGTAATTTATTATAACTTGTGTAAGATTTTTTCATATTGAAGTTCGATGAGATATCGAACAATTCGACAAAAAACCGAATAACGAGTGTAGGCCGTTTATTAAAATCTCCCCTCATTCAATAATCAACATCCAATTGTGATGGTGGACACTTATTGGTACTTTGGGATTATACCGACCACACCAGTATGAAGAACACAAAAATAGAAATTTATAGAAACAAACATGATAGAACGAAAAAACAACTCTTCAATTACAAAATTACAAACTTACAAGCATTTCCAGGTATTGTGATCGGTATTGTTGTCGCTGTTATCTTATCTTTCTCGAGAATCCTGATTACGGCAGGCCGCGCGGCATCACGTGATTTGCACGGTACATAATTGCCTTTCCATTTCAATTCAATTTATATTTCTGATTAGCCCCTCTAGAATTTGATATTTTACTGATAGGTACTATCTCGAGGGATGTTTTTCTTTCGTCGACATCAGCGCGGGACAGCACCTTCGGTGCTGCCCCGCGCTGATGGCCGGAGGCACTCGCATTTTGGGTGGCGGAATGTGATCAAGAATAAAAACAAGTTTTGAGTGTTTTTTTAATAATAAAGAGTTTAGTTTGGTAAATGTTTGTTTTTGTTAAATTTTTGTGTTTGGAGAAATGTAGAGGTAAAACACGAAAGTACAACAAAGCGATGCACCAGCTGAACGGGCGGCGAGGCTCTGCAATCACGTTATCTACTAGACGCTCGACTTTGACCTCTGTCTGAGGATGGGGAGGGGTTTGCGATAAGACAATTCCTGTTTTATACTGACGAAATAGTCTTCTACGCTAATCTAGTAATCAGTAGAAGCAAAATGTTAAATAACGATTCATGTCTGGGTGTGGTCGGTATAATCCCAAAGTACCCACTTATTATACTGCAGCTGACGCCCTTATACTATTTTATAAATACATATATTGGGTAGGATACGATATAAGCGGACCCGGTTTTTTATATCAAAGAATGGAATCATCGATACCTAATATTCGCATCACAAATCCTTGACTATCAATCGATACAAAAGTATCTATAGTCCTCAATAACAATCATATGTTTTTAATTAAAATATGAATTTAATATTTACAGTGATGAAACAAATTATTATAACCAAAATTAGGAAAACTGAAGACGACCATATTTGCTCCTCAAAACAGTTATTTCTCTCCCACAAATTTCACATTTAATGGATTTTTCTGTCTAACATGTTGAAGCCACGTAAAACATGTCTTATCATCAAAGCAATGTCGTACGTAGTTTTCTAAAATTGACTGCCATTTTAATAATCAAATGTAAAATTGAAATATTACCTTACGTGTATTATTTGAAAGTGTTTACGGCTGTTTATATAGATTATTTGGTATCAATTTACAATAACGTGACCATGGAAAGGTATGTTCATTTTTTTCCTGAAAACTACAATTTTTCCTGAAAACAATAGTGAAGAAAAAATTTGTCGGCAACGAAAATCAAAGGAGTTACGATTTTTTGAAATCCTCTGAAAACTCTGTTTTTGACAGTACCTCTGGCAATTTTACTGAAATGATGCCGACTAGTACGTTAATCCTGTCAACGATGCCTGCCCGCTGCGCAGTGCTGCACACTGCTTGCTCTTTTAGAAAAAAAATTAACTCGAACTTGAAAAAGTTGAATCCCAGGTCACGTGATGCCCCTGCTCCTTAATCCTCCAAGTGTTGTTCGACAAAATTTTGTCGGTTATTTTCCATCCTTTAACGCAATAATGCCCGAAAGGCATCAATATAATACAATAATGTACTTTCCCCCCCGTTTATATGCACCTGTGATAATAATACTTGGCTATAAATGCCCAACCCATGAAAAAAAGTCCATTTTCCATGGTCACGCTATTGTAAATAAATACCAATTATTTAAGTTAATTGTTCAAAATAATTAATCAGTATCGATTTATTATATCAGTGGTTATGATTAAGTAACATCATTTGCCAATTTTGATATAAAAAACCGGGTCCCCTTATTGTACTCTACCCCATATATTTGATTGTTTTTATTCACAATAACATCATTACATGTTATACTGTAATTTAAAATGTAACATAATTTGGTATAAGTAGTTGTAGCAAGATTATTTACTCATGAATAATGATACAATATTAAAAAGACTAGAACTAGGCTATAATAAATTGGGAGCAAGGTGTAATGTAAACAGGCCTCCCTCTGCTCATAATCAGTTTTAGGTAGACCTAAAATAGGCTAATTTTCTATAAATATTATGCTTTAGTTATCTTAATGCACAGTTGGTAAACATACTGATCATTCCATAAAGACTTACCACACCAATGTACTCTGGATTATCCGTTGTATTTGTTGAAGACGCCATACTTGCTTCATTTTGAGCTGGAAGATCCATATTTCTGTACGATTATATTATCACGATGAAGTAATTCCAGAGCACTGTCAATAATTAATAAAAGATCACGTCTATTTCTGTTTCTGCGTACTTAAATACATAGTATAACGTAGACCATAGAAACTCCAACAATTAAGTTCCTTTGTGAATCAGTTTCCATAAACATCAACGACGCATTGAACAAACAAGGACTACTCTACTAGTAGTGAGTAGTAGGCTAGTAGTGACCAAGGAGTAGGGATTAAAATCGATGACCGATATTTAAAAAAATCGAATTCTTTGTATCGATAGTTATGAACCTATGTTTTCTAGACATCGATGTTCTTAGAAAAACATTCTCCATGGTTGTTCTGTTGTTAAAGTTCAAAGACTCTTATTTTATTTTATTGATTGCCGCAACCAGCTATGTCAGTTTTTAGAAACATCTTTTTTCCAATTATTATAATGGACAAACTTTATAAATATAAACGATTTTGTCTTTCAAACTTCCAGAGGCTTCACCTAGAGGCATGCATAAAATAGGCTATTTATATCATAGTGAGCATACGCTTCATTTCTGTACTACTAAAAGTTTTGGTTCTCTAGACGTTCTAGCTGAGAAAATTCTACAAAATCCTCTTTAGTTTTGGCAGCAGATGCTCCGTAAACATATCCACTTTATATAATATCACAAATTGCAAAGAACTATATTGCAGGTTTTATTTTCGAAAGAGGGTCTTAGCCTCACACAGTCTAGAAATATACAAAAATTAAAAATTAGGAAAACTTATTACGCTATATAGATGACAGGCTTTGGTCGTTTTACGTGAGCAATTAAGTATTCGCTAAAATTTTGAATACAACTTTTCTAGTAAAATTGTATTTTATTGCTATTAACTATTTAAACATTTTATTGAATAGGAAACCTATTAAAAATAATGCATTTTTTATTTTTAGATTACACTAATATTTCGATAAATCTTCTATTAAATGTATTAGTTCGTTTTTCCGAATTAACTTCCTAATTAGTGTGAGGGGAGATTTATGTTCAAATAGTTATTACTCTACAATTTTCCAGCAATAATTTTATTAAATATGATATTTTATAAATTATAAAATGCATTGTTACATTGTGTATGAATGCATTTGAAATAAGTAAGACAATTTTTACTTTTAAAAATATGAATTTTATATTTACTAGCAAAATAAACTTAAACACTTTTTTCCAAACACAATAACAACGAAAAGGTACTCGTAACTTAAATATTAACAATTCAAAATGCCCAAGTCTTGATGCATTGAACATCGATGTTCAGCTACCGATGTTGTTATGGCATCGGTAGGTGAGATTGATGTTGCCATCAATTTTATTTTTCTATCAAAGCAACTACTGAGGGTAACTAAATGCTTGGTATCTTGCCCTTGAAGGACGCCTTGACTACGTGAAACATAATTATCAAAGAGGAAGAGAGAGAACTTATAATTCTGTATGATTAGTAGATAACTTTTATTTCTACATCACCAGACAGCAAACTCGTAATATAGAAGGATAAAATTAAAAATATATATAGTTTGGTCTTCCAGTCATATTTGGTTTAATTATATCAAAAAATTAAAGTCGCTTTTTGTTATGGTCTGGGCATTAAAAATGCCTACAAAAATCCACTGTAGCATAATTAATTATACTCATCTCAAAAAAATAACCATTTTCTCTTTTTTAAGGTTTATACTTTCATTACCGTTTCTGAAACTATTTAGATCAATAAGTATCCATATCAATGCATTAGGAGACGTAAATATTAAAGGTGATCAATCACAATTTTGTAGCTGGAAATATGGAAACAAATGAAGTTCTTAAATGTTTTATAATAAGTTCACTCTCTTAATGATATTCAGTGAATTAAAGAGTAACACATCAATACTATAAGAATAAAATCTATCTCTTTTGGTATTTCCTCGAATTTCTGAAGCGGGCGTCGTAGTTTTAGTGCATAAGAAGTCATTTTAGTAATGTAAGGAACTACCCGCCTTATAATTTGAAAACAGAAAGTGTAGCTCTATACATTTAATTTAACCACTGAACAACATATTCTTATATTATTAAATTTACAGAGTTACAGTGTCTATTTTCAATTTTGGGGGTGGGTATTGGTGTTGGGAAATCTTCAAATGTAAAGCTGGGACGTGTGATACAGTACCTCATTTTAAAGGTCTCTTGACATAAATAATTTCAAAAACTTTTTCAATTTATCTTGTTGTAAATACACAGTCTGTTAAAAATCTAAAAATAACAGCTTTAACATGCTTTTATGGTTACATTATGGAACATTGCATGACATTTCACATGTTACTCAAAATAGTTGAGAACCCACCCTCCACAATATAACTATAAATATATAAGAAAGATCAGTTATCAAACTATTTAGACGTTTAAACATTATTTTATTTTGAAAATTTAAAACATTTATAATTAAAATATATTAAATACAACCATACAGTGTGGATTATACAAAATTAAGGGTAGTTAAAAAAACACTTTTTTGAATTTAAAATTTGACTTTATCTCAATCGGTTGATATTCTTTAGGAAACACTATCAATAATTTCAATTGATTTATTGTAATCTCTTTCTAACAATCTTAACAAAAAATCAATACTCTCTAAACAAAGTTCTTATAAAACACGTAAAATTCTTGCAGGTCCTCAAACTCTTTATTGTCATGTAATACGAAGTCTACTAGCCCATTTTCAGTGACTGTCCATAAGGGTGCAAGGCAATTTGTCTTACATAAAATGGTAGCTCCATGTTCTTGTGTTTTAAGCTTTTCTAAAATTTGACCGTCACCTTAGTCAGCTTTTAAAGTGTGCATTGTTCTGGTAAACAATGGCAATAATTCAGGTTGTATTCAGGTTCATTGATATAAAACTTAACCTGGTGTACTAATTATGAAACAGATAATTCAGTAATGCAAATGATAGTTAGGAAGCATTATCCTTTATGTTGTTGCTCTTGCAACTATTTTAATACTCAGTTTCTGAAACGTACTCACCCTAAAATTACAGTAATTTTGTTTTTTTTTTATTTATTTACAATTTAAAATGGCTTACACCAGTTGATATTTTGATGGTTTTGGGTGAGTATTATCAAAACCTCTTTGCAGAAACTCAATTGTACACTGAACACTTTTCTAAAAGAGAACATTGCTCACGAAAGATATTTGAAGCTTAACTGACCGTGTTCGAGAAACTGGAAGTGTTATTGTGATCAGAACAAAGATAAGAAGATTACAAGACCAGTTAGTAGAGAAACATCTGCCAATGTCATTGCGGCTGCTCTACAAAGCCCACAGGACTAAAGTCAAAGAATAACGGCGGACTCTGGGTTGAGTCAAAGACAGTTTTGAGAATACTTCACGAAACAGATGCACCCCTGATCCTCTGGTGCGATGAGGCGAGATTTAGAAGTAACGGCGAAGTGTACCACCATATCATACGTGATTGGTCCTTGGAGAATCCACAGTGGATGCGTGCAGTATAAAATCAAAAGTATTGGACGCTAAACAGGTTGTGTGGCATAACTGAAAACAAAATAATTGGTTTCTTTGAAGGAAATTTAAATTGATATATGTACAATTTCTTGCCTAACCTTCAGATGAGTCGTCCGTACGAACTTACACAAAGAATGTGGCTGCAACAAGATGGTATTCATCCATATTACGCTATCGTTGTTCGTAATACACTTAATGAACAGTTTCATAATAAATGGATAGGACAGGGTGCAACAGTCGGTTATCCCGCCCTTTCTCCAGATCTGACCTATTTGAACTACTACCTTTGAGGGAGGCTAGAGTGTATGTTCTATATCACAAGACCAAATACTAGAGAGGAAAAGATGGAAAGAATAAGAAATGCAGTAGCCTCCACTTATCCAGAAGAAACCCAGCGTCCATTAGACATCTTCATGGACAGGTGGAGCGTTGCATTGGCAACAATGGGAAACAATTTGAGCACCTGTGAGGTGTTGGCGGGCTTGATGAAGGACTTTTCAAAGTATTAGTAGCGTTTAACTGTCTTATTTAATGCATGAATAAAATGCTTTAAACAATTTGAAATTGTTATTTTTGCCTGGAGGACCGAAACCGCTTGAGATGAAGCCATAGTTTTAAGAAAGGTGTTGTATTTTTACTACCTTACAAATCATGTGGATGACTTTAATACTTTTTAGCTATACACTCTTTTTTTATTTTTAAAGTGTAAATAATGTTTAAAATCGACATTTATGGGAACTGAACTTTCTTAGCAGTATTTTTTTGCAAGGATGGGTCCTGAACTATTTTTGGTAACATTTGTAGCTTCGTAAATTGTTTAATAAAGTAACAATAAAACATTGTCAAATCCGACTTTTATATCTTTTACATGGTGTACATTGACAGCAAGATAAATAGAAAAATATTTTAAAGATTAAAAACGATAAAGGTTTGACTGGTCCTTAATCCATTAAAACCATTAAAAGGGATTTGTAAAGTAGTAGGAGATTTTTCCAAAATCCAGTTATATTTTTTAGAAAAAGCTTACAAATTATTTACTAAGACAACATTACCTCTTTGGTTATAATACGAGATAAGCTGTTTAAAATGGTGTAAATAATGTATTATATATATATATATATATATATATATATATATATATATATATATATATATATATATATATATATATTACGATTCAATTATTTTGTATCAGTATTTTCCCACGGCTTCGCACACAATGTCGTAGGGTTTACACCTGTTTGGGCACTTCTGGTTCGAGTGTATTATATTTCCAACGATAATGTTGAGTTTGCATTCTTGCCCCGATTAAGAAATGTGTTAAAAAGTGTATATTTATGGACATTGTAATTTACTCTGGTCTTTGTATGTTTTGTTTCATAGTAGATTTTGCCTTTTCCCGATCAAGAATATACACATACACAGCTCTGAGAAGCCTACTTGTATTGAAAGACAGGTTTCATAACAGTCTTTAAATGTATAATAAACCTCAGACTACTTTGTCTATTATATCTGTACTGTTGGCAATAACCCGCTGCTTTGCACGCAATTTAGTAGGCGTGCAAAGTTGTGTACTATCAAAATTATGTACTTTTTAATTAGCGCATAAATTAATATACCTAATAAAACAACATTTTAGTCGAGAATTACATTGTTGAAAAATAATTTTTTGTACTATGCTACAACAATAAAATAACAATAACTGCTACATTCAAAGATCTCTAAGTTTATTAGGTAATAACTAATTGGTTTGAAATAATTTTAGTTAAAAATGGGTTAATCTTTAATTTTATTATTATACATCGAAGTATGGTATAATGTTCGTTCGACCAATTATAGAGAGGCACCTTTCTTAAGTTATAACTCGCGCAACCAAAACACACAGGCTTATAAACGTAATACATATCTACCAAAATAATGTTTAAAATTATTTACTTAGAGATAATTTTGACTTTAAAAAATATTAATTTTATGTCTAAGACTATGATTTGCGAGACGATGAAAGATGATGTGTTCAGATTTTTCTGTACTTTCCTAAGTGTGTATCTAAATCACAGACGGTAAAGTAACGTTTAATTTGACATATTCCATTATATGTTCGATGGTGTAGTAACAATATACAATTTTTAAATAATCATCCTATTTAGGTAAGGAAATTTTGATAGGTCAGGTTATACAGAGTGGGCCAGGCAACCTAGGCCACTGATTGTAGTGGTATGGCAAGTAAAGATTAAAACTCCTTTTCAACTGTATCTCCCCTATTTTTGTGCCAAAGAATGATTTAAAAATAATAAATATAAAATTATTTTGAATTCCTAAAATATCTATAAGGGATATTCTTTTAAGTAGGGGTTTTTTGTGGGAAATGCTTTTAAAATGTATGGCGTATATGAAGAGATTTGCTTTCTTTGTGTGAAGAATTACAGGTATTTACCGAGGAACACCAACTTAGATTGACCACTTTGCTTCAGAAGAGGGAGTTTATCTATTTTGTCTCTCAACAAAATTATCAAAGATTTGTTGTAGAGTTCTGAACTTATAGAAAGGATTTCGTTCCACCTACAACATTGTTTAGCTTATTACCATTACAACGGTTATATTTCCAGGCTTCTTAGACTTTAAAATGCAGCAACTGAGCATGGGGTATATTGCCTACAATAAGAAGCAGAAGTCTTTTGAGTGCAATGATTTTTAGTGTAGTGAGATCTATCACATGGCCAATGTACACGTTACACGTTATTTATTATTGTTATAAAGATACACCGACATTTATAATTTATTTATTTATTTTATATATAATTCGCTGTTTGTTATTGTGTATGTACTGTTTTGTTAACTTTACGTGCATCTTTATTATTTTTACCATCAAGATTATAACAATTTTAAATCACGTTTTGCGTTAATAAATAAATAAAAACACTGTGGGTAAAGTTAAAATTGGCTAATCCTCAATTTTGCTATTTCACACATATTTTCTATATTATTTATTTCAAATTGTATCTGGTATATACCATGTATTTATTGGCTTATCAAATGTAAATTCAACATCCAAATGTAGGTTTTACAATATGATGTGGCGCTTAGTGGCAAAATTCTAAACTAGACCCATTTTATTTGATATCCCTACGACGCTTAGTCACAGTTAGTCAGTGTGAATTGTGGTGCTGTCGGTTTCGGTTATCAAGTCGTCTGCTGTATTTGTTGTCATAGATTTATAGTTAAAAATTTTAAACCACAGAGTTTACTATTAAAGCAGTGTTATACTCTTTTCTCCCACTTGAGTATTCAATTGCCTAAATAAGTAAAGCAGATACACTTTCACCAGTTTGAAAATAGAACAATGGTTCTCAAAAATAAGGTAAGTAACTTGGTAGTTTAAGGTATGATAGTTAAAGAACATTATTTTCGTTTTAATGTTCTTGTCTTGTTCGTAATGTAATATCACTGCTTGTGTATTCTTAAGATAGTATGTTATGTCAACATATTTGCAAAAGTGGTGGTTACACATATACAAAGTAAAAGCTTCTGGATTGTTTTAAATTTAATAATAAATATTACATAAATTATTACTCAAATTAACACTCCTTATTTGTAGTGTTGTGAGATCGGATTGGATTTAAATTAAATCATCTTGAGCCACAAGACAATGATGCTGTTCTAGGTTAAAATGGTCCACCATCCCAAAACAGCACATAACCTAGATTTCATTTTATCTATTTGTTTTATAAACATTTTAGACGTTTATGTATATTTGTACATTTTAAATCAACCAATGACTTTTAAACACGGGATAAAAATGTAAAAAAGTGTGAATACTAGGCTATTGAATTTAAATTGAAACTGGAGACAGAATGCAATAAGAGGTCCCAGTTTTTATTTATTTATTTATTTCAACGGTAAACCATTTTGTACAACATAACTTATAACAAAGGTGATATTAGTTTAGTGTATTCCAGGCATTTAGTTTAGAGTAATCATCTATACTTCTTATATCAAATAATATAAGAATAACCATTGATATAAATGTACCTTAAATATTAAATAAAATTGTCATAGCCTATTTATAACAAAAATGATTAATTTAATACTTGAAATAGTTTTGTAAATGTTAACCCAAGAACTGACAACTAAATTATCTCTATTTGCAGACCACTTTTCTAGGTTTTCCAAGGATATTTTATAAAAAATATAAGAAATACTAAAAGTTATTTGATTATGCATTGTTTTATATATATATATATATATATATATATATATATATATATATATATATTTTCATTACAATCTGTATTTTTTACTGTGCATAGTTTTCTAAGTAAAATTCTTTTTTGTTACTTCTATTTGAAACATTTTTATATATTTTTTTTGTTTTAGGGGGTGTTTTACCTAGGCTATATCTTCAAAGTTAAAAGCAATGTTCTAATTTTCTTTCATTTTAAAATATAAAATGTTATACACCCACTAAATAAACATATTCATATGTGTTGTGGATACATATCCCTAATTATTGTAAAATATATTTACAAAAATGTACAATTATAAACTGTTTTGGTTGGGGCAATGAGATCATACACTAGGCCTAATCAGATTCACCACCGCTGTCATGGTCTACTGGTTTACTTTCTAACAACTCTCTTTTACAATTCAACATATAAAATTTGCTAAAATACAAACTAGACACTTCTAACCTAGACCTACATCGATTACGAAATGGCTTATTTTGAAACAAAAAAAGGTACTTTGGGATTATACCGACCACACCCAGACATGAATCGTTATTTAACATTTTGCTTCTACTGATTACTAGATTAGCGTAGAAGACTATTTCGTCAGTATAAAACAGGAATTGTCTTATCGCAAACCCCTCCCCATCCTCAGACAGAGGTCAAAGTCGAGCGTCTAGTAGATAACGTGATTGCAGAGCCTCGCCGCCCGTTCAGCTGGTGCATCGCTTTGTTGTACTTTCGTGTTTTACCTCTACATTTCTCCAAACACAAAAATTTAACAAAAACAAACATTTACCAAACTAAACTCTTTATTAAAAAAACACTCAAAACTTGTTTTTATTCTTGATCACATTCCGCCACCCAAAATGCGAGTGCCTCCGGCCATCAGCGCGGGCTTCGACAGCACCTTCGGTGCTGCCCCGCGCTGATGTCGACGAAAAAAAAACATCCCTCGAGATAGTACCTATCAGTAAAATATCAAATTCTAGAGGGGCTAATCAGAAATATAAATTGAATTGAAATGGAAAGGCAATTATGTACCGTGCAAATCACGTGATGCCGCGCGGCCTGCCGTAATCAGGATTCTCGAGAAAGATAAGATAACAGCGACAACAATACCGATCACAATACCTGGAAATGCTTGTAAGTTTGTAATTTTGTAATTGAAGAGTTGTTTTTTCGTTCTATCATGTTTGTTTCTATAAATTTCTATTTTTGTGTTCTTCATACTGGTGTGGTCGGTATAATCCCAAAGTACCCAAAAAAATACTAATTATTTGTTTCACTACATCACTCCCGTGAAAGAGAAATGCTTTCCAAAACAAGTTTATACCACCCGTGACAAAATAATAACTTCAAAATAACATTACATACTTGCAACAAGAAACATAAACAAACTAACCAATACGTAAACAAGAAAAAGTAAATGACAAGAATGAAAATTTAATACGATATTCTTCTTTTCTCCAACATGTATCAAAGATCAAAAAGTACCGAAATTCATACTAATTGATACATTTATTTATCCGCTATTAAATACTTCCATTACTTAAAATTGTCCAAAAGCATTATAGTTACTTTATAAAGTAGATTTTTTGTGCCGATGACATTTGCCATTGTTATAAAACACATATTTGCATGTGTTACAAAAGGTAAAACACAACGTTTCAAGGATTGGAATCCATCCTCTTCGTCAGGTATGGGAGTTATTAGTATATACAAAAATAAAGAGTAGAAAGGAGAAAAGAGGGGAAAGAAAAAAGGTCAAAAACGTACCCTAAAGCTGCTTGGAGGTTAGTCCAGGCATTGTCACTAAATAGAAAATGCAAGTCCCGAGCACAAGTCACGAGTACTAGTATCCCACTTTCATCTGTGCCAGTGTGATTGTGTTTCTTGTACTCATGACTTGTTCTTTTGATGTAAAACATAACATACTTTGTCATAAAAAGATTTTCTGAAAAATCAAAATCAATATTTTAATTTTCTCAAAAATTGCATTTGCATGCTCAGACAATGATATATCTCGAAACGCAATATGTCTAATGTCTGTTGGCTCTAATGTTTTAAGTCATACAATTTCTTTAATTCTTTTTTTTTGTCTTCAATTTGTCACTTAATATAAAAGTATCTAGTGCAGAAGAAATTGTTTCTTGAGGTGGTTTGCTTCAGCATCAAACGTCTGCTTCATTGAGCTATTTCGCCTCTGCCAGAATTTCTTGGACAAGTAGTGTTAAGAGCTAATGTGAATATTAGAAATTTATCATATTCTCAATCCAAGTTGTTGCATTCCAAGACCTCTTCCCAGGACTGCAATGAGAAAAAGATCCATAGATTTTCCAAATAGTTCTTATTTATAAATCTGCATGTTTATGAAATTGCGAGTGTCCTTTACATCTTGAAATTAAATTCACATAATTGCCCAGTATGATCTTAAATTCCGGTATTGGAGATTTGGATATTTACATCACCTTTATGCTCCACAGAAATGCAGAAGATATCTATTGAGGTGCTGCTAATATTAGTGGTTCATGTAAGAGGGAGATCCAACCTATGAATGTTGTAGGTTGCCAGAAGTTCCACGAATTGCCTTTGTGCAAAAAATGGAACAAGGGAATCAATATTGAAGTCTCCAATGACAATAATAATGTTATAGAGAGATCCACAAATCTAGCACTGAGGAAAGAGTATGGAGGGCAGCAGTATAAGATTGTTTGCCATTTTTTGGAGGACAATAAATTCCTAGTTAGCAATTTTTGTAATATAATTTTACAAGTAGGTTGGTTTGTCAAATGGCAACGACCAGATCTTTGAGTTGAGGTTGAAGACCTTCTGCAGCCAACAGTTGGTGAGCCCAAGAGTAATAATGATTTTAGGAGATTACTAATGATGATGTTCTTGATTATAAGTTATTTTTTATTGTGAGGGAAAAACACAACTTACTCTTAACTAAGTGTAATATTTATTGTAACCTAATAATTAAATATACAATGATAAAACCATAATATATATAACGTAGCTATGGTGGGAAAGGTTGATTGAATGTGAATGTTCAGTTCATTTCCTTCTTCTTCTTCGCCGACTTTTTTTGGAACTTTTCGGACAAAAGTGACTCCAGATTCCAGGAGTAAAGTCTGTGACAGTGTCAGATTCCAGAGCTGCTCTAAGAGGAAGGTGAACTTAAGCTAAACTCAACATTCATATACTGCTTACTTTTACTAATAAATTAGAATGATAATAAATTTCAATTTAAACAACTTAAAATACATTAAATGCATCATATAAAATTTTCTATGTTATGAAAACTTGTAAATGATAATAAAAATACACTAAAGTTTATTTGCTTTATTTTTATGAAAATCATAGTGACTTAAATAGGCTCGTACATAGAATTTTAAATAAAGATAACCGAAAAAAATAAAGGAAGACTAATAAAATACTATAGAATAAATAAAGTGGTAGTAGTTAATAATAGATAAATCCATGAACTCTTTAATAATGTACAACACTACTACTTAAGAACTAATTAAGGGGTAATATTAGTAAGAATTTATTTGCGTTTATAATTTTAAAAATTTATTGGTTGATGTTTTGTATTAATCTCCTTAGGAATTAAACTTGTGACATTTCGGTCAGTGACTCTTACCCATTTGATATGGTGAAGGTTGAGTACTGAAGGACGTAATTAAAAACACTTTTTTACAATAAACAGCAGTAAACTAATTAAACGGTATATCAATAACAACTCCCAACGTATTTTATACACAGAAAATCTCACGAAACATATTCATAAGATAAAGGATTATGTTTATGTACTGAAAGGTGTGAACACATTTCACGCTTGCATTGCTATCTATTAGTATTTACAAAGCCACTGCAGTTTTGTTTACCAGTCGGTGAATGCAGATCGAAATAAGTGCCACAATCGTTCTGCTTTCATTGGATGAGTATCTTTGGATCGCTATAAGATTTTGGATTGAGATAATTTTGTTTTTCATTGTTATGAGCGACAAGATGTGGATATTGTACTCAATACAGAATGCAAACAGCAGTTGATGTAATAATGCCAATCAAGTAACACAAACCTAGAAGGTTCAAATAATTTCTTTACTATAGTGAAAATAATGATTAATAATGTTGTGACATAAAAGGCATTATTTTGGTTGATTTCATGAAATGTGGATAAACAATACAGCTAACATGTTCTGACAATAATTAATCAAGACATGGAATCTTACATCAACAGCACATAAAGTTGTTCGGTGTAATTTTTTTCATGATTGCGCATTCTCAGAATTGTTTTCATATTTCTTTTATGTATTGACTGCTAATTATGACACTTACAATTATTGGCATTAAAAGATGGTAACCTGTATGGAAAGTGGTTACATGAAGTTGCCTTCATTCCACAGAATTCCTCACGTAATTTAAAAAATTAATAAAACCATCATCAGAAGTACCATAAGTGGACTCATTTTAGTGATCCAAGTTTCATTTAAGATACATCACAGTAATTTGTACTAGTCTATTTTATCAAAAACTATTCAACATAGGACGCTTTGATTATGGAATGGAGTAGAAAACATATAGTTGATATATATATATATATATATATATATAATTTCAATAAACATTGAATCGCAAAAAGTACTTGCTCCGCCGGGAGTCGAACCCGGATCTCTCACTTGCCGGGTGAATGTGCTACCATTACACCACAGAGCGCTTACTTTTTCCGATTCAATTATTTTGTATTTGGCCGTATCTGTCACATATGCGTTTAAATAAGCAAACTAACATATGATCGGAAGACCAAATACCTGTCAAACGACTTTTATTTACATTAAATTGTATAAATGGCAACAGCCTTATTTAATTTCAATAAACATTGAATCGCAAAAAGTACTTGCTCCGCCGGGAGTCGAACCCGGATCTCTCACTTGCCGGGTGAATGTGCTACCATTACACCACAGAGCGCTTACTTTTTCCGATTCAATTATTTTGTATTTGGCCGTATCTGTCACATATGCGTTTAAATAAGCAAACTAACATATGATCGGAAGACCAAATACCTGTCAAACGACTTTTATTTACATTAAATTGTATAAATGGCAACAGCCTTATTTAATTTCAATAAACATTGAATCGCAAAAAGTACTTGCTCCGCCGGGAGTCGAACCCGGATCTCTCACTTGCCGGGTGAATGTGCTACAAATAATATATATATATATATATATATATATATATATATATATATATATATATATATTATTTGTAGTGAATTACTTTACAATTAAAACAAATTGTTTTTAAAACATTGGCACTATATTTCGGTGAAAACCGTCTTCAGGTGCAAAAAATGTATAAAATATAAAAGAAAACAGTACAAACGAAAGTAAATAAACAGTGAATAAGTAATAATAATAAATACAGATGACATGAACTAAACAATTGTTCCATATGTTGATTTCAAATTTAGATGTTTTTGGCTAAGTTATCTGATGTTGAGTCCATGTGGAATTTTGCTCTTTAAAACCAATTGGTGTGCTTGTTCTAATGTTCTGAGGTAAATTGGGTTTGAATTTGTATGTACTTGCCGAATAGGTTTGACTGAATATGTATTTTCAAAAGTTTCATTGTGATTTATACCATGAGTCACGACAGTTTTCTTTAAATCTTGGTGTTTATAATCAAATCGGTGTCCTGTCATTCTTGTCCTCAAGGTATTTGTTGTTGAGCCAATATAATCTGCTGGACATTTTTTACATTGAATTTGGTAAATCACATTTTTAGATTCACAAGACAAGTTGTCGATGATAGGATATGTCTTGCGTGTTTTGCTACTAGTGAATTTTGAAGAATTTGGTAACATTTTACAAATCAAACATCTTGGTTTATTACACGGATGTGATCCTTTTTGTTTTGGTATTGATTTTTCATTGGTGTTTGTCATTGGTAATTTAGGTTTGACCAATATATCTTTAAGAATAGGAGGTCTTTTAAAGATTACTCTAGGAGTTGTTTTAAAAATATCATTAGTTGAACTAGAATTTTGTAAGGTATTAAATGATATTTTAAGAATATTATTAATTTTGTGAAGCCCTGGATGGTATTGAACTATTAATTTTGGATCACTGTTTTCAAATTTAGAATGTAGTGTTTTCTTTTTTACATTAAGTTTATCTTTAAGTAATTTTCGTGGATAACCTCTTCTTAAGAATGCGTTCATAATATCGTCAATGTATTTTTCCAAGTCATTTGTATTACTACATAATTTTTGAGCTCTGCATGCTAAACTTTTTGGTATATTCCTCTTGATATGGACTGGATGACAGCTGTCGTAGTTTAAATACTCCAAATTATTCGTTTGTTTTACGTTAATTTTGCTTTTTAAATGTCCATTTTCAATAAATACTTCCATATCTAAAAATTTGACTGATGTTGAAGACGTCTCAAATGTGAATTTTAATTTGCTAAAATTGTTTAAATGTTCTAAAAATTTGGTTAAATTATTCTTCCCATGTGTCCAAATAAAGAAAATGCCATCAATAAAATGTTTCCAAAATATAGGCTTGTAATTTTGACTGTTGAGAAAATCTGTTTCTAGTTTTCCCATGAAAAGATTGGCATATGACGGAGCCATACGAGTTCCCATGGCTGTGCCTTTTTGTTGTAAATAAAATGTATCCTGAAACGGAAGCAATTCATTGTAAGCACAAAATGGATTAATTTTGTAATAAATGAAGTACTAGGTTTTGTGTCAATTTGTCTTTGATTAAGATAGTATGTTACAGCTTCAATTCCTTCATCGTGTTCTATATTTGTGTATAAAGAAGTGACATCAACAGTGACCAATATTGCATCGTTAGGAAGAGGTTGGGGTACATTTTTAAGTTTATCTAAAAAGTCATCAGAATTTTTTATGAATGATGGTAGATTTTGGACAAAGTCCTGTAGCTGATGATCCACATATATATATAATTTCAGTAAACATTGAATCGCAAAAAGTACTTGCTCCGCCGGGACTCGAACCCGGATCTCTCACTTGCCGGGTGAATGTGCTACTATTACACCACAGAGCCCTCACTTTTTACGATTCAATTAGTTTGTATTTGGCCGTATAAATATTTCAATATATATTTATTATATATTAATTTAATACTTAAGATGATCAGTCTTCCACTTTCGATGATTTAGCAATAACAAGTTTATTGACTAAACATTAGGATGTAAATGAGATACACTGATGGTGCCACCACAATCAAGGACATCAAGGGTACAGCCGGTTCTGAAATAATTCCATAACTTACCATTGAATGGTTATGTGGGTTGTAGACAGTACAATGTAATTACAAAGAAGCCATGTTAATCAATACTCTTAAATGAAATCTGACTGGATTGAGTGTTTTATTTATATGTTTTTATGTTTTTGGTGAAGGTTTTATGTCTGTTGGGTTGTTTTTTATTAGGGGTCATTTGTTTGTGGTGCCAGTATCATAGACCTGCAAAATCAGAAATGACAAAGAATGAAGAATTCATCTTTGCTGCAGGACATGATTGTGATGATAACCTTCTGACCTGGCTTGTTTTAGAAGTTTTCTTGTTATTTCTGTGAATGTATACCGTTTAAATGTGATTAAGGTTATGTCCTTCAACTTGTCAGATAAAGACTCAAGGTTATCCATTAAGATACCTTTTTATCAGTGCAATCAAATAACTGTACTAAATCAGAATGTCAAGGTTATTATATTAAAGGTATTACAGTTTTGGAACTTAAGCAAAAAAAATTGTCCTTGTAAATATTTTGAATTATACTGTCGTTCAGTTATACTCAGTTTTACAATATCAACGAAAAATATTATTTTAAGTGATAACTATTAAAATAAAATAAATCCTTATACTATATTGATCATGGATAGTGTGAAAGAATAACAGGATTACGGATGTATGCTTCAAAAAAGAACATTACGTTTTGAGATTGTAATCTATTCTCTTCAAGATTCAAGATTCAAGATTCAAGATATTTTATTGTCATTAAGCACAATACATATTATGCAATAGACAAAGTCAACATATTATAGCCTACTTTAATCTAATCTTTAGTCTAGGCACAGTTATAGGACAAAATACAGTATTGCCAGCTTAGAACTAAATAACAATAATATAAATGTAAATAAAAACAATAAAATTACAATTAAATAATTTAAAAATCTATACATTATGTGCTAACAATCCTAATCTTAATTAACAATGGATTTAAAAACTTAATGAGCTAATATCACAGGCTAGGTAATCTTCAACAGTGCAGTGTAAAAAGCTTTATTTTTCAGCCACTTTGCAATGGTAACTTTAAAATTATTAAGTGTAACATTCCATGCCTTCTCTGGTAATTTTATTAAATAATTTTATACTGAAAAATATCTGGCTGTTTTTGGTCTTTTCGAGTCTGACTGGGGGTAGATCGAGTAAATACTTTTTTTCTTGTGCAGTGTGTATGAACATCTTGTCTATTTATGAAACTATTCAAATTTTCTTTTACATCAAGTAATGAGCAGTAGATGTATAAACTTGGCAAGGTCATAATTTGAAGTTCTTTAAAAAAAAGGTGAACAAGATTCTTGTTTAGAAACATTTTTTAAAATCCTAATAGCTTTTTTTTTGCCATAAAAATATTTTTTTGGCACTGGAAACTGTTTCCCCAAAGAGTCACACCATACCTCAAGTGTGAGTGGCAGGAAAAAATGCATAATAAGCAGTTATCAACATCTCCTGAGTAACAGTATTCCTTAGTTTACATAATAGGTATATAACTCTAGATAGTTTAGTACATAAATAATTAACATGATGTTGCCAGCTTAATTTACTATTCTAGGATAACACCCAATAACTTAACAGAATCATTTACTGTATTTAGTATTATTGTGTAGAGATTAATGTTAAATATTCAGTTTTATTATGATTCACTGCCAACCCATTTGCTTTAAACCATTCTAGAGCTAATTTTAAATATGAACATTCTTGATCAGATTTGAAGATTTGTGAGTCTTTATTACAGTTTAAAAGAGTAGTATCATCCGCGTACAAAACAGAATTACAAGGTAGGCTAGATGAAAAATCATTGATTGCAACAATAAAACAGAAAAGGTCCCCAAAACAGAGCCTTGCGGAACTCCCAATTTCACTGTTCTGAAATTGGACTTGTTCTCCCCCTGGACAACCATCTGTTTCCTGTCAGATAAATAAGATGACAATAATTGTAATGCCTTTATGTTATGTTTTATGCCATAACTAAACAACTTTTTTAACAACAACTCATGATTAATACAGTCAAACGCTTTACTTAAATCTATCAATGTTGCAGATGATATAATCTTTTTCTCAAAATTATTTAAAATGTTTTCCACAATTTTTCCTATTGCTTTCACAGTATTTGATTTTTTTATAAATCCATATTGTTCTTTACAGAGCAAAAATTGTTTTGAGAAAAGAAATCATACAATTGGTCTTTTTAAACAAACACTCAAAAATCTTACTCAGTATGGGAACCAAAGAAATGGGACGGTAACTAGCAGGATCTGCCTTGCCTGCCCTTCTTATATACTGGTACTACTTTGGAACATTCAGTGCTTTAGGAAAAATCCCCTCAGATAACATCCAGTTTGAATAGAAATGTCAATGGTTTTACTATGTAGGGTATAATATCCTTGATGATTTTATTAGAAAACCCAAAATTAATCTTCACTTTTATGACCCACTCAACTTAGATACATATTTTATAATTTCAAATTCAGTTATTACATTTAATTGGAATGTTTTACTAGCATTATTAAATCTAGATAAATAATTACTCAAAAGCTCAATAGCAGTGTCAAAATTATTTTGCTTCAAATGTGTAGTACTAACTATATTTATAAAATAATCATTAAAGTCATCAGGTTTTATTAATTCTTCAACGCTTTCTTTCTTACAATGAATTTCCTTTTTTATTATACTCCAAGCAGCTTTACATTTATTTGGAGCTCTCATAATATATCTGTCAGTGGCTAATCGTTTTTCTTCCTTAATTCTATTTTTATACATCTTTTTTATTTTCTATATACATTTTTTTGTGTTCAGCTTCATTTTCTGTGCCTTTACTTATCTTGAATCTATCATAAAACACTGTTACTATATTTCTAAGTTTATATAGTTCAGGTGTAAACCAGTCAACCTTTGGTCTATTTCTACTTTTGATTTTGACATTCTTTAACAGGACAGCATTCTTTAAGTGAACTTGTTAATATTTTGTATAAAAAAATCAAAAGCATCGTCAACAGTTTGAAAAAAAGTAAGCTGCCACCAGTCAGTCTGATTCAGTCTATGTTTCAAACCTTCAATGGCACCAAAAGACAGATCTCTCCACTTTTCTTTTAAGAATATTTTTGTCCTGGTACTGTATTTGAAAAATGCAACTCATAAAACTCTGTGTATATACCAGCATGATCAGATACATTTGGTTCGATAACTTGACATTTTACTTTGTTTTTGCTTAAATTACTAACAACATTGTCAAGGCAAGCAGCATCTTCTCTAGTTGTATCAAAATTATGACAATTACATATTAAATGATCTTAATAAATTCAAAAAAGTAAATTTTTCAGAAGAATCTTTTCTTACATCTACATTAAAATCACCTGTTAGTATCACAGTTGCAAAATTTTTTATTTAAATATATCATTTAAAGACTTCCAAAATAATCAAAGAAAAACTAAAAATATTACTCTTTGGAGTACGGTAGATGGTAACTATAACAACATCAATCTCCTTTAAATATATATAGCTGTTGCTTCCAAAACAAAGACAACACAAAAAATTACTAATATCTACAGTTTTATATTGGATTTTCGACTTTACAAAGATTGAGCTGCCGCCCCTACAGAGTGGTTTCTCTCTACAGTAAATACTTGCTAATTGATTAACCATTTAGTATATATAAAATCAGATTCTTCATAAAAATAACCAGTGTTCATTAAGAGTTAGGATATCACAGTCATAGCTATCTAAAAATAAGTCTAAAACATCTACCTTATTTTTTTATACATTGAATGTTAAGATGAAAAAAGAGTTAGGGGTTTGGATGAGTGCTGTCTGTTTGTTCTTCTATTCGAATTGACCGTTGAAGAGGAGGCTGCACATTTCCCGTCAAAGGTTTCGACAGTAGGTTGTATCATGTCTTCCGTACTGGGTTCTCCTGCGCTGCTCGGGTCCATGGCCGAAGGAGGTCGAGTACTGTAACTTTTCACGGCCTCATCAATTTTACCAGCCAGCCAGTCCTTACCTTTGGCATTGAAATGCATACCGTGCTTCGTGTGCATGTCCTTTGTAGCAACACTTGCTTCCACGAAAGACACATTGCCAAAAACCATTTGCTTAGTTCTTTTAGCACTAAATTGGTTTTTCTTGTTTCCTTATTCACACAAGACCACTCAGCGAGATCGTACCTACGTGCTTCTTCACGTATCAAGAACTTATGATATAAGATTATGCAAACACATAAATCAATATATGGGCGATTAACTTGCTAATGTCAAACTTAACAACACAAAACTGGTTGTATGACAAAAATAATTCAAACATGTCCAGGGTTGTCTGACAAAGCATAAACCATATAACTGCACATTCATTGATACCTAAAGAAGAGCATTTTCCATTTCTCGAAACATAGTGGTTTATTTTTGTCATATATAACGTTAGCAAATATTTATAATTCTGTTATCCTTTCTTTAATTTATCCAATTTGATTTTTATGGTTGACAACTTATTTGTTATTGTAATTTATTTTAAAGTAGAATGTGATCCTCTTTTAAGCCTTACTCTGCCCATGCCCATGATCACATAGGTCTTTGACATACAATAAATAGTACAATGTATTTAATATTCTTATTCTGTACTGATGGAACTGAATAAGGGGGTCAGTACGGTATAAGTTGTACAGTACTGATAAAAGTTGCTGTGGTCACAGACAAGATTTGAACCAGTGCTATCATCATCCAGACCAAGGTTCGACCCATTAGACCATGCGGACATTGACTTTCTCAAAAATAATTAGCTATTAATATTAAATTTTGTATTGTACGATGATAATCCATTACGTGCAACGTAACTGGTGAACTACTTGTACTGATTCTATCGGCAATAGACAAATTCTTTATGTATATAGAGTAACAGAAGTAGCGTCAGGAAGGAAATGTAATTAATTTAGAGTACACTCAGGTCAACAAAGAAGACATGTGCTGATTATTTATGTTGTAAAAAAGATAAATAATAGACTGAAAACCAGTGTTAAAAGTTGGTGACAAGATCTGTTAAACAATATTGCATTGTAGTGCCTTCCCTACCTCACTGGAATATTTAATATTTAAACTCTGCTATGGAACCTAACTCAATGAACAAAAATTTGGATGTATCATATAACAAGATATCTCAAAAGATCGTCTGCAGGATTTAAATTTTGTGTGAAACTTTATACGGTTCACATAGATAAAAATGAGGTCTGTGATGGTGCATGTCCAACCATTGAATTTGGCTAAGCGTCATTGAAGCTCTTGCTAGGCTCACACAATTTCTTTTTTGTGCTGTTAGGAAGTATTTTCTGTATTATGTATGTCTGGATACCTAACCGCAGGATATTTAGAGAATGAGATGAGCTATAGGCTTGAAATTTGGCATTCTACATCAGTGAAACCTGTTATCGGTGTAGTACCCCTACCTTGTATAAGGAAAGAGAATGCAAAAATCTCAAAGAAAATATCTGGATTCCTCACTACAGCAGTTTAGTTTGTTCAATGAGAGCCAGTTAACAATTTTCAAAATAAATATAAAAATACATTTTATTTAATAACTAGCAGTAAACTTTGGCTTCACATGCAATTTCATTCAAAATAGGGACAGCGTGAGCATATTCTTTTTAAATAATATTCCAAACTATCACTGAGATCAGTGATATTCACTGAAAGATATTCTGATCTCTTTTTTCATTTTAGATTTGATGGTGCCCTGAAATCGGAGAGTGACATTGTGTAAGAATCTCTCAAATTTCTCTCAAAAATGTTGTATTTTATTGAATAACTAAAATGATTTCAGTAACAATTTATTGAATTATTTTAGGCCAATGTGGATAATTTCAAATAAGGATAGGCCTATATGTTAACCAGGGACCCTAAGAAAGCCCATGGTTAATTTCAGTACAATCGGTCCAATAGTTGTTACGCAATTGACTAATGAACACATAAACACACAGAGATACAATATTAGGTTTGTATATAATACTATAGGTAAATATTTTTCAAATATTGAATTATAAATATAAAAATTTATATTAGCCCATATACTATTAACAATGCAAAAATAAAAAAAGGTATTTTTCAAACATTGTTTATTTCTTTAAATTTGGAATAAGCTTGGCAAACTTCTTGATAATAAACATTATAGTCTGAACAACATTTATTTAAAATATCTTGACTGTTTAAAACTGTAAAACTGTTTCTATACTATAATAGATATTTAAACATAAAAGCCAGTTTGATTCACTAAAACTAGATAAATTACCATTTTATAATATTACAAAATATATTACTAGTTAATGCCTCACTGTTTACATGCACATTATACCTGTAAATAAGCCCTTTACTCACAAACACGTTACCAAAAAAAAATCACAATAATTTATTTATTGTTTGATAATTAATTTATCAATACAAATATGTGTACAAAAACCATTTAATTATATGCAATTTTTCATCTAACTGTTAGTATGAGAAATACAAATCACTACATAGCTTAAAAAGATTAAGCAATAATGTAAATCAAAGTAATATTAAATAAATAAATATTATGAACATATTAAAATGTAAAGAACAACCCCCAAATAAATTCTGATAACAAATCATAGTAAAACTGTTTTAATTTTCAGCAATTATTAAAAAACCTAATAATAATGGTCAGATAGACTAATTAATTGCATATGATAACAGAAGGTAAGGTCAGTTCAAAACTTAATGAAAAGTAAGGTCTGTTATAATTTGAAATGAGTGCAAGACCTTTTCTGTTTCAAACAAAACAAAAACAAAAAAAGCAGACTGAATAGGAAATTGAGAATGGAACCTGATCCTTTCAACAGAGGAATGTGGCTCATGGGAGGGGATGAGGGAGGTTGGGTAGAGGGAGTGAGTGATAGGGGTGGGAGTACAGGGGTAACTCACTCACCATCCCTGTATTGATCAACATCAGTGGGTTGGTTGCAAGTTGTGTCATTTCACAATATAAGGCTCCTGTGGTATTTAGATTTCATTTACTGTTTAGTGAATGTGTACATGTAGTCTATTTCCAACTGTAATTTACATAACCTAAATATTACAATCACTGATAGCAGATTCATTCTCATAACAAGTTTAGACCATCCTAAAAATGCCTCCTAAGGTAGGCCTATGCTTATCTCTGTGACTCTTGTCTCAGTAAGTTTATCTGTGTAATTTGTTTAGTTATAATTAGTTTCTTGTTCAGTGTGTTTGTAAAATTGTACACTTTTCTTAATCTGAAAATATTAACCTACAACATTACAACATACATATATATATATATATATATATATATATATATATATATATATATATATACTCTTCTAAGTACTTTAAAGTGTACCCAAAAAATATATATACTATTAACATATTTTTATGAAATTTTAAGATATATGGAAGTGTTTGGTGATAATCAGTGGAATTACTCTTCAAAAGGAAGGCTTTTTAAAAGTGTTGGTTTTTTTAATATAGTAACAAAGTAACATATCGTGTAACATCATGGATCTATTGAATATGTATTTATCATATACAGTAATGCCATTTGTATTACTGTATACTCCCACTTTGAAGAGTAATCGAAAACAATTTCTTTAGTTGCTAAAATCACTTGCCTGTAGCCATTAAGTGGTTTTCTTTTACAATATAAAATTAAATGTACATTGATGTAGCGTATATCTCTACATTATGTTTCTATATACATAGCCTAATTAGGGTACATAATAAAATAATGATAGTTTCAATGTCTAAATGATTAATTGATCAAGGATTAAAGGATGAAAAACACTTTCAACACAGTTTGAAACATTGGTAATGTCATTCATAAAGTTTAAAGGATTCAGACTTGCAAAATTAATTCAATGTACAAATTTTTTAAACATTAGGATGGAAAACTAATTTGTATTTCTTTTTGACCCAAGCTCATTTTATACAGAACTATGATTTATAATAAAAATCCCAAGTTGTTTGAATCAATCTGATAATAATATTGCAGTAGTTTCTATATTATTTTTTTAAAGCATACAAATTTCCAATCCTAAATTAGTTTTTCCATTACTACATGGATTTGACAAGTTCAAAATGTAATCAAGATATTGTCAGTATTAAATTAATAATAGTATTAAGATGGTGTTACCAAAGGTTTTCTCTCTATATTAAAACAAAGTACAACTTATTAATTATTGTTAGTCCTATTAACTTCTTTTTTTTACCACATTTTCTTCTAAAAAAAATGTAATT
Organism: Homalodisca vitripennis; assembly: GCF_021130785.1. NCBI lineage: Eukaryota > Metazoa > Arthropoda > Insecta > Hemiptera > Cicadellidae > Homalodisca > Homalodisca vitripennis. Next base: position 93,405,280 of record NC_060214.1, on the reverse strand, counting down.
CTATTATTTAAACAAATTTAAATTTTGTAAATTAATAGTCTTTTGGCTACGAAAAAAGCCAGAAAACCAAAAGAATGCCAAGTCATAACCATACTGTGTCTATTTTTGCTTCGTCTGTTTCTAGCTGTCATCATTCTGTTATTGTTTTAATTTTGTTTTGTTTCTCTTTTATTTATTAGTATCGATCTTCCTGTTACATGATTTTAATTGCAGTACATCCATCCATCTTTACCAATCCTTCTTCACACAATGATTCAGTATTTATACCTTTCAGATGAAGATCTTTCAATGCTACATAACTATCATGGAAATATGATACAGCCGAACTTTCTAATATCAAAAGCGTATCTCTACAGCTTTTTTTAGAGCAAAATTTTGTTTCACTGTCATGTCAATTAATCAAACACCTTGTTGTTTTGTGTCTTTCATATACGTACCGACCGTATCAGTAGATTGGGACTTGATATATCTTGATACACTAAAAAAAATTAAGAGCCATTAAATCGTCCTCTGCATAGAAAAGTTATGGTTTCAGTTATGGCTAATGAAGACTTAAGTTTGCCGCATTTCCAATTCAATGTTCTTACATGTCCGTGTTACTTGTTGCAGATTTTATTTTAGCATGTAGAGCACATCTCTAAATATAAAGTGAAAAAAATAACGAAGATTTTTCCGGAGAATGGTAACAAGAAAGGATCTTCAATCTTTTTGCGTTTTCTCCATTACTGAAATCACATTTTCTTCTGAAGTATGAGGGTTAAATAAAAAAACACTCTTGCAGAAGAGTTTAAATGTATGTGATTCAAATCACGCTGATGTGTTGTTTTTAAGCCAATATTATACTGAACACATACAAAGAAATGATTTGAGTTTAGTTAATGGCAGAAATGTTTGTAATAGTTTGATATTATTAATATTCAACACAAAATATTTATTCAAAAAAGCGTGAAGAAAGTTAAGAATAACATAGGTGTACACGTTTAGTATAAGTGTTTGAAAACCAATTTGCCAATCAGCGTGATAATTCAAGTCACTGACTGATTGGAATCAAAGGAAACGTAATTCTATGCAATTTGGAATTACGTAGTAACTTGGTAACGTCGGATTGGTTTGAAAGTGGAAATTTTACCTCAATTACTTCTCTTAGCCAACCTACCAGTACAAGTAGGGTCCCTTTTCCTCATTGCACATGGGTCAAGGAAAGTTAGTGAGTGGGGAGCGGGTATTCCCGACAGCAAACCTGTATTTTCTAATTGTTCGGCTCGGGTGCAACTGGTTTGTGCATCTGATTTCCAATCGGTTGTTGGTCTCCTGTAGACATTGTGACTGTACTTGTGGTGGTGAGAACATTACCAGATTTGTTTTGTTAAATCCCATTTAAACAATCAAGGTAAAGAAGCATTTTTATGTCTTAAATGTACACTTCTCGCTTGCTAATGTTTCATTGTATTTTTAACTAGTACTAGCAGTTATCCGTGGCTTTGCATGCAATTTTAATTTTGAAAAACAGGACACCATGAGCGTATACTTTTTAAATTGCATTCCAGACAATCCTGTGATGTGATAAGTCACTAAAAGATTTTCAAATCTCTTGATTCGTTTTAGTTTTAAGTTTAAAAATGGAGCCCTGAAATGGGAGAGTGAAACTGTATTTATATAAATATTTCTAAATTTCTAATTTCTCTGCAGTATTTCATAATATCTTATTGTGAATAGCTCTTAACGATTTCAGTTACAATTGAACTATTTTAGGTCAGTGTGTGGAACCTTAAGTCTAAAGGGGGACCAAAGCCTTAAGTTTTCAGTTAATACACTTGTGAAGTAAGAAAACCTGTTTAAATTTTTATAAATCATTATAATACTTATTGTTGACTTTGTGAGATGATTAAAAACACATTTACTATCAGTTGATAAAGCCAAGTTCATAAATATAATTGATAGTTAAGACAGATTTCAAGACCAATGGGGAATTTTTAGAAATGATTAGACCTATATGATAATCAGGAACCCTAAGAATGTCCGTGTAAACTCTCAGCGCAATCGGACTAGTAGTTTTACGTAATTGGGTAACTTACACAAACTCACAGATAGACAGATTAGGCATTACATTTTATTTTAACACAATGTCATCATTTAAGCAAAATTACTTTAACAAAACCCAATCTTAATTGGTACTTTTAAGAGAATTATGATATAAGTAAAATTATAGTACTGGAATACAAAAAAATTGAATTAAATATGGAAAGATGTTATTGATTTTGGTGAAACTGGGTAGTTTAAAATCAATATCTCAGCCACTTATCTCTAACACATATTATCTTGTTCAGATACTCTTTTCATGTTTATGAGTAACCCATTAGGTGACTACAAAATATGTCCATTTAGGTGTTACAAAACAGATGATTCAACACCTATATTCTGTTCCAGATGCATGGAGAGAACGGCGAGATGTTGGACCTAGCTTTGCGGGTGTGCCGGGGCTACTTGAATGGCCCCTGGAAGAAAATTTCGCCTAATGACATTTCTGTGAAAAGGATTAGGTAAGTGATTATGTATGAATGTGTTAATTCGGTAATGCTTTAGTTCTGTATTGTAATGTCATTGTAAAATTATCTAAAACCAATTTTATAATAATTTTGTATTGTTTACTTACATTTCCTTTTAAGGTTTTCCCACTTTGAGAAACGGTTTTTGTACAAATAAATTACAAAATAGCAATTATGTTGATATCCGATTACTGCAAGAGACTTAGGCATCAGTCATCAGGTAGTCCGAGTTTTCAATGATAATGCCTACAAAAGATTCTCCTGCTGGCAAATTCGAATTATCATAAGTAACCCCAAGGAATATATCGGCCTAGTCGTGGTTTGTGTAAAATTATTGTCTCTTTCCTGCACCCTCGTTTCTCTGGCAAAAGTTTTGCTAGAGTGATGAAGGTACTTTGGTCTTTAAAAATTGTAGTTTGTAATTACAATTTATTGAATGAATGAAGCTTGTTTTAACATTTTCAGAATGTATTGTTCAAATAACTTTAAATAATCTGTAGTAAATTAAGCAATGCAGTTACAACATAACATTTATGTTGTATCAGTATATTCTCGAAGTTATCCTGTAGTATTGACTTACATTTGAGGTAGGCCAAGGTAAGATTGGACAACTATATATGTAAAACTGTTTCAAAATACAAAAACTTACACCCTGAGAAGAAACAGCAAATAGTTCAAAACAATTTTGTACAGTTGTTGAATGCTAGTATTATATTAATAAATCGTATTTTACTTCGGAGTTTAAAATTTTCTTTATTAAATTACAATATTTAGAATAATATAAATTCGTAATAGGATGTTGGTGGCAGTGTTAGTGGAGTTAGTATTACTACTACAAGTCTGTTACAAGGGAGGGGGCGGTGATAAAGGAGTCTAAAAAGTCCAATTTTAGCGTTATACCTCTATGGGTAGGGACAACTTTGAAACACAGAATGACAAAATTTTAACACTTACCATCCCAAGTGGGTGAGAAACTAATAAATAAGTCCCATGAAGGTGTTAAACATTATGATCATAAATCATTGAAATGGCTTTTAGTGTTAAAGGTGTTTTACTCAGTTAAAAAGTTCATGTTGGTCCTTGGGATAAAAATCCTTGAAATTATATAGAGACAAAATCTTCAGTTCTGTTAACCTAATCCAAATTTTTTACTATAATCTTGTTAATATTAGTACCTAAATATATAGTAATGAACATATAAATATATAAAATTGTTCCCACAATAAAGGATATTATTACTGGCAAGAAGTCACATAAATGTTTATAGAAATCCAAGTGATTGTTTAAGTGTTGGAACTGAAGTCAGTAAATAATGTTTTTACATCAAATATTGATATAAAATTATTTAAAAGTGGAAAAAAATATGAGTTTGGAAATTGTGTAAGCAAATAGCCACATTAGTAGTGGGTTTCAAAATATGAAGAGATGTAGTGCTTGAGAGTGACAAACTGTATTGCTCCAGGACTATAAACCACAACATTACACAATTTGGACTAGAGCCAGACGTTGTGAATCAGCAGCTGTTGCCTAGACATTTGCAAGCTGAAAGGCTTAAAATAGGCCCAGTAGCCTAGTGTGGAGCACGTGTCCCCACTGCTGTCACTTGGCCAGCATAGAAATACCGCAATTCAAAGTCACTGGGCCTGTCTGTACTGAAATAAATATTAGCACTTGATACGGATATTGGTACTAGGTGCCAAGGTGCGTGCCATTTGAGGCAAGGAACGAGTTAGGTAGGCTATGCGATGGGTAGGGTGTGCCCAGCATATTCTCTCAAGTGACAGTGACCCCATGTGTGAATGAGTTGGTGCAGTGATACAAGATGAATTTCTTTAACCTTATAATGTTGGACATGACTTATAATTCTTATTGATCATAAAGTTAAGGTAAATAGAAATTGAAAAGTAACAAAAAGTAATATCAGTCTTTGGCTGGATACACAGGCCAAAGGAAGAAATGGACTGTGCATTCTTAATATCCATTGCAGAAGTTGGAAGCCAAATCATGTCTCCTTATTGGTGACTTTAATGAAACCAATGCCCGAATTAACTGGTGTTCAGTTCTAATTTGCTGTGTTTTGTTAACACCATTGTGGATACACAGGCCAAAGAAAGAAATGGACTGTGCATTCTTAATATCCATTGCAGAAGTTGGAAGCCAAATCATGTCTCCTTATTGGTGACTTTAATGAAACCAATGCCCGAATTAACTGGTGTTCAGTTCTAATTTGCTGTGTTTTGTTAACACCATTGTGGATACACAGGCCAAAGGAAGAAATGGACTGTGCATTCTTAATATCCATTGCAGAAGTTGGAAGCCAAATCATGTCCCCTTATTGGTGACTTTAATGAAACCAATGCCCGAATTAACTGGTGTTCAGTTCTAATTTGCTGTGTTTTGTTAACACCATCGTGGAGCATAGTCATAGTTGTCATTAAATTCTGAAGTTTTGTACTCGTGTACAGAAGTATATTGGCATGATGCTTAACATTTTAGAAAGTCTAGTTTGCCTCTCATTTTTACAAAAAATGCTTGTAAACATTAGTAACAAAACATCTCTTAACTAAAAAAATTTAAAAAAAAACTTGACCGTAAATGAGGTTGGAAGTGGGTTGTTGTCGTGCTGCAATACGATCTATATCCAGAATTTTGTCTATTAAATTGTGATCAAGCCAGCCCATTTCTAATTCCTAAGCTGTGAATTTTGTTCTTATTTAGATCTAATTTAGGATGTTTACAAATTTTGATGAATCATAGATTAAAGGCCTGCGGACTAATGCACCAAATCCACCACCACCATTCTACAATTTACTGCAGGAATATTGTTACACTCCACCTGAACACTTCTAGAATAGACCACATCTCTGCCTCAATCCTGCTCCACTGTGTGGTGGGTCCTTATTGAAAGGAAGGATGCAGATTGGGTCAAAATTATAGACCCATTTTATTTTTGTGAATGAGTCACCATCATGAGTGCAAGTAGTGTTTTTATTATTTTCCGAAATTGCACTAAAAAATTCTTGAAGTGAATTACGTGATTGTTTAAAGTAATAATCACTACTTATACAATGCTTAACTGTATTGTATTACTTCACAGTTAGATTGATTAAAATATGAAGTCCATTTTGTTTGCATTTCAATTCATCAATAGTTATATGGGGATGTGATGTGTACTTGATGATGTGGTTATAATAACAACACTGCCCTAATGAAAACTAATCTGGAACTAATTTGATTTGCAATCATTAAGTACTCTTGAAAATAAAACTTTAATCAATACATTGGTTCAATTACTTTTAAGAAATTAATTAACAATTAAACTTATACAATCAAAATACTCTAATTAAAAAGCAACTGTACTGGATTGTGATCAAACTTAATTATCTTATCATTTTCAAATAATGTCATATCAATTTATGAAGTCAGCAGCAGATAACATATACAAATATAGAGATAGATATAATTCAGTGGATTAAAATAAACTAACTCAGAGCTGTTCTATTTCTGACTGAATGATATAGATGTTCTTTAATTTCTTCAAAACTGTGTACAAAGTATTAATTTCCTGTTACTACAGCCTTTTATATTGTAAAAGTGAACTGTTTAAATAAATTAACCTCGACTCTTGAGAGCGCATCATAAATGACCCAAACCACGGGTTCCCTAGTGACAAAAATTGCCCAGTTGATTCTGTGAAGAAAAATGACATTTACTCGTATTTCAGTAATATTCTCTCTTAATAAATATTAAATTCAATGGTAGGTATAATCACGCTGTCATGTTGTATCATGAGTAATTTAAAATTATTTATAAAACCTTGTATGTAATTTAACGGTTATCAATAATTTATAAGAAAAAAATAAAAAGTATTTTAAGTTGTGTTATTATTTGTTTTCTGTAACTGAATTTCATTATTTTCAGTTTTAGTTTACATATTGAGAATAAGGGGCTAATATCAGGTAAATCTGATCATCTTATACAGGTGGAGCAAGTACATTTAGTGAATCAATCTCAATTGAAATTCAATCTGGCTTTTACTCTTTATACGAATTTAATGTAAATAAATGTATATAAATGATGGTTATTTAAATGTATTACATTCTGTTTTCTTATGGCTTGTGGTACATTTTTTATTTTAATTTGCAAAATTCACTGCTCATAATTAAGAACAAAATATAAAAAGTAGTATGCAGAATTACTGGGGAAAATGAATGAATTACTTAAGCAGAAAATTTATTCAATTAGTCCTTATTCTGAATCAACTAAGGGTTTCAAGAACTCCTCAGTGAATACAGTTTTCATGTGCTTATCCACATTTGTTTATTAAATTTTGCAAAGGAAGCACTTTTTTCATGCCCCTGTTGACACACTATATATTGAACTTACCTTCTTTTCACATTTTGAACTTTCCTTCTTTTCACATTTGCTCTGTTGATGTTTCCTTCTTCCAATGGAACTTGTGCAATCTTCTTTGCGGTCTACCGAATATATTTCAGAACATGAGCAATAGCAGATTGCCTCACAACTTATGGTTTCAACATTGCAAATCCAATATCTTCCTCATTGTCATCTGCAGTAGAATTAGTGTTGTGGTCAGAAGTACTGGTAAGGTCCTCTTCATCATGATTTATTCTGGCTCAATAAGAAAGTTATCATCTGCATTCCATATCTCTTAGAGATATTGCCTAGTTCTGGCTTAATTTCTTCTCTTTTGAAACCATTATCGAAACTGTAAGCTCTAAAGACTATAGCAAATAAAACACGAAAATCACTTTACAGTGATAATTAATTATATGGAGAAGTTCCAACAGCAACAATACACATATATGGGCTTGGGGTTTGACAACCCTCTAGCATTTCGAATCCTCTTTTCCCTGCAGCAGAGTGACTGAACTGATAACAAAGACTTTAACAGATCTTGCATGAGTTAACTTGGAACTACTGAGAAGCGCAACATTGCAGCTAACCCCTTCCCGTTGTTTTTCTACAGATTTATCAGGGTGGTGGGGAGAGAGGGGGGGGGGGTTAGTACTCCCTGCATTAGTACTTAGGGTTCACTATTTGGCTAGAGCACTCCTTATTTTTATTTACTATATACATGTTAATAAGAATGTAAATATCCAGGGTGTCCCGTAACTCCTTGGACAAAGCTATACCATGTTATTGCTCAGGTCAACACATTTCACCATATGAACATGGATCTCCGAAGCTTAGTTTCCTATCTGTCTGTCTGTATGTGTTTTTTATAAAAAAAATATCTTAAAAAGTAATTAACTAAATTATACCAAATTTGACAGAAACGTTTATGACAACAAGGTCAGTTACTGAAAAGAATATCAAATAATCTTTAGTATTTTCAAAATGGCGGCCATTAAAACTTTTAACTTTGAATATCTTAAAAACTAGCGTTTTTTCTAGCATTAATAGTTTTTTAAGATATTAATTGCTTTGTAAAAAAAAACACATACAGACAGACAGATAGGAAACTAAGCATCGGAGACCCATGTTCATATAATAAAATATATTATTCTTGACCTGTGCAATAACGTGGTATACATTTGTCCAGAGTTACTGGACACTCTGTATATCTTAAAGAAGTTCCAACAGCAACAAAACAACTTGAATTAAAATTGGGCTTGAATTTAAATCTGGCATTATTGGTTTTTTGTTACATTAGGATATTTAGCAAGCCTTTAAATTCAAAATTTGTATTACAGGGAACCCGATTCTGAGGTGTTTTTAGAGTACTACGCCAATTTCATAAAGTGTGATTAGGGAAAGTGAATATGCCAGTAAGTGGGCGTTATTCATCACGAAGTAGTGTAGCTAAAGATGTAGCTTAATGCACGTAACTAATTAGTATTTATAGAGAACAATATAACATTACACACGAGCCTGCTCTTTCAGTACACAACATTCAAACACACGAAAAAGAAGGAAGACACATCTCATTCCCAGCGAAAACGTAATGAGGATTTGCCCTTCACCTCTTTCAAATAAAATTGTAGGGCATCAGTGAGTTTCTTTACCTTTCTAATGCTGATTAAATCCTCGATTTTTATCGCTGTTTGTGAATATGGATTCGTGCAATATTGCTGAATTTAGTAGTTCATTATTTTACGTTTTTGGAGATATTTTAAATACCTTATTACTAACAAATTTGGTCACAATCCTATGGTTGACAACGAAATACACATTGGTGGTGGATAGTGTTGATTTTGATCATGTAAAAAAACTAAACAGCTGATCTTATCTCGGGACGTTTGGTTCGGCGCTGCCACTGCGTAATTCAAAGGCTGCTGACAACGCAGAATGCTGTCAAGGGCGTGGTGTCTTCTTATCGTCGTTCTTTGCACAGCGCATTCCGCGGCATGCAAATGTTTTGGATTCCAGCGTAATTTTGTTGCCGGTAGGAAATCTCAATCGATAATTGAATAACATTTGACGTGCACATTTCCGAGTAAGCCAGCCTGAGGCTACGTGTATAATAAATTAGAAAATGTGATGAAAAAATTATTTCCTTTGTCTTGGAAATGATACTTTTTTGCCAGACTCCATAAATAAAAGCTGTTTATTTTTAAATTTAATTTGCTCCTTTATATGATTATACGTTTCCTTGACAGGGATCTGAAAAATCAGCTGGAGTAAAAGTTTAAAAGTTTTTGTATTGCGCTAACCTCAAACTTTGTTATTGTAGCAGTACAAGTAAATAATAGCTGTTTCAGGCACATAAACTTGACAGTGTGACTATCTCGACTTGATATGTAATTAAAATTAAATAACACATATTTATGTTTTAATTTTTTTTTGTATGATAAAAAATGTTGTCCATCACATGGATCAAAATAATTGTATTAACATGATCTGTAATACACGATTGCGCAAAGAAAACAACCACTTTAGCTACTGTTTCTAGGGAAGGAAAATCAGTGAAATCTTTTAAGAATTCAGGTGGTACTATGTAGGCAAAATGTTACAATGTTGCAGAGCGAGCGTTGATAAAAAAGGTCTATCCGCTTGTTTAGAAGCTAACGGCGATAACAATATCGCGTGTGGATAAACCATTCAAGACGTGCAATAGTGAATTAGCTGATAATGTCAGTTTAACCTTTGTCCTGTTGATATACTGCACTCTTGCTTTCTTTTGTATGTTGCTTAGGCGGCCTGTTTTACTTTTGGTGCATGCCATTTACAAAATCTACATTTTATTTTTTTCTGGTCGTTGCAAATTCATGAACGCTGTTACTGGGGCGAAGTAAAAAACTTTGTTTTTAAATTATTAGTTTCTTGAAAGTATCTTTATTGAACATTGTGCCTAGTAATTTGGAGATTCGTTCTTTATAATTATCTTATTTTATATTACAAATAGCCCAGACTGTTTTTGCGGCAACATCGTTGTTCAGATTAGATTAGAAATTTATTCACGTTTAACAAATTAAAAACAATGAGACTTACTACCAAAGCGGCAAGTGTTTCTGTGGTTGGTCGTGAAAATAATATATGGGTTTCGGTGGTGAAACTGGAGAAGCGGTTTCCTTGAATAACAGGATAGTATAAAATGTCAACAACTCTGATTGGATGCCAACACGTTCTCATCTCCATCAAAGCACTATATTAAACATGAATATTCATTAGTTAATTCTGTTCCATCTCGAATTCATTAACCACCTAAAAAAACAAAGAGGAGTGATCTAGATGGTATGCGCAGGCACGCTAGCTAGCATGGCTGCGCATATCGTTGCATATCTGAAATGATGAAATTGAACTTGGCTTTGTTAGAGACGAAGTTAGGACTACCGGGGCATTGTTTGCAAAATCCTTGATAGTGACTTTTAAAATTGTTATGACTAAAGATCCCTCCATCCTAAAGGAATTAAAGGTATTCTTCAGTCACTATTTGTCCATATTATAGTCAGACCCCCAATTTGCAATTATCTAAGACGCCCAAAAGAAAATCCTAAATCCGTCACTGTCACAGAATGTTTATCATTGTAAAATGTGAAGTGTTGGTGGCGCTTACACTACAAGTAGACGTATGGTCCTACTTGATTTTAAGTATTTTCCGTGATTGAAGCACCACTTCATACAACGTTTGAATAGTCGTAAACAATTGTGACTGATAATTCAGTCGCAGAATAGTACAAATTAATTACTGATGACACAAACGCGTTGTCCATTTCAATACCATGACACTACTGAACGTTTGAATAGTCGTAAACAATTGTGATAGTTTGTACATTTGTTGCCATATGAAAGAAACACACATATTGCTCTTGCTATTCCAGGAGATCTTGTGTTTCATATTGATTTAACAACCACAAGATAAGTACATTCCTCTTGAATGTTCTAAGAACGTGCCATGTGATGCACGTTTTATTAAGTGGAAAAATCTGCTTGCTCTGCTAAATTTCTAAATAGACCTTATCTTATCGCTTTTGTTCCGATTTCAAGAATTCTTCGCTTATCGATTAGGTTTTTGTGGTTGTGCCACTGTTCATGTAATGGAAGTCAACTCTTCGTAACTGTTGGATTTAGTTTATCTTTTCAAAACGCTCTTATTGTTTTATTATTGTTCTGATTACGCGAACTGCTCGCTATGATTTAGATAACATGAATAGATTCAAACTTGTAGTTGTAGTCTTGCACTTGTCATTGTGAAGACTGTCGTGTTCACTCAGGCGTGTGCCACGTATACTCAATGGGCTATCTAATCTGCTAGATTTCTGTGGGCTTAGCTTACCTCATGTAAAGCTGTTATCGTTATCATATGTGGTCAGATTGCGCGAACTGCTCGCTATGGTTTAGGTAACATGAACAGTTTGAAACTTGTAATTGTACCCTTGCACTTGTCATTGTGAAGACTGTCGTGTTCACTCAGGCGTGTGCCACGTATTACTCAATGGGCTATCTAATCTGCTAGATTTCTGTGGGCTTAGCTTACCTCATGTGAAGCTGTTATCGTTATCAGATGTGGTCAGATTGCGCGAACTGCTCGCTATGGTTTAGGTAACATGAACAGTTTGAAACTTGTAGTTGTAGCCTTGTACTTGTCATTGTGAAGACTGTCGTGTTCACTCAGGGGTGTGCCACGTATACTCAATGGGATATCTAATCTGCTAGATTTCTGTGGGCTTAGCTTACCTCATGTAAAGCTGTTATCGTTATCAGATGTGGTCAGATTACGCGAACTGCTCGCTATGGTTTAGGTAACATGAACAGTTTGAAACTTGTAGTTGTAGCCTTGTACTTGTCATTGTGAAGACTGTCGTGTTCACTCAGGGGTGTGCCACGTATACTCAATGGGATATCTAATCTGCTAGATTTCTGTGGGCTTAGCTTACCTCATGTAAAGCTGTTATCGTTATCAGATGTGGTCAGATTACGCGAACTGCTCGCTATGGTTTAGGTAACATGAACAGTTTGAAACTTGTAGTTGTAGCCTTGTACTTGTCATTGTGAAGACTGTCGTGTTCACTCAGGGGTGTGCCACGTATACTCAATGGGATATCTAATCTGCTAGATTTCTGTGGGCTTAGCTTACCTCATGTAAAGCTGTTATCGTTATCAGATGTGGTCAGATTACGCGAACTGCTCGCTATGGTTTAGGTAACATGAACAGTTTGAAACTTGTAGTTGTAGCCTTGTACTTGTCATTGTGAAGACTGTCGTGTTCACTCAGGGGTGTGCCACGTATACTCAATGGGATATCTAATCTGCTAGATTTCTGTGGGCTTAGCTTACCTCATGTAAAGCTGTTATCGTTATCAGATGTGGTCAGATTACGCGAACTGCTCGCTATGGTTTAGGTAACATGAACAGTTTGAAACTTGTAGTTGTAGCCTTGTACTTGTCATTGTGAAGACTGTCGTGTTCACTCAGGGGTGTGCCACGTATACTCAATGGGATATCTAATCTGCTAGATTTCTGTGGGCTTAGCTTACCTCATGTGAAGCTGTTATCGTTATCAGATGTGGTCAGATTGCGCGAACTGCTCGCTATGGTTTAGGTAACATGAACAGTTTGAAACTTGTAGTTGTAGCCTTGTACTTGTCATTGTGAAGACTGTCGTGTTCACTCAGGGGTGTGCCACGTATACTCAATGGGATATCTAATCTGCTAGATTTCTGTGGGCTTAGCTTACCTCATGTAAAGCTGTTATCGTTATCAGATGTGGTCAGATTACGCGAACTGCTCGCTATGGTTTAGGTAACATGAACAGTTTGAAACTTGTAGTTGTACCCTTGCACTTGCCATTACTGTTGTTTTAACTTTTATATTCTTGTTTTAAAATCTATCCGTAGGATTATAAATGGATATCTACACGAATAGTAAATTTTATTAGACGTGTGGATTTGGCGGCACCAATTTAAACCAAATCGAATTATAATTACAATCCCTTGTTTGACTATTGTACCGTCTGTTTGGCATTGATGTACGAAATATTACAAAACAATCAAAGTGGGTGACACTAACATCACACTAGCGCGGCACCCTTTTCAACAAAATATGCCAAAACTAGTGGGGTCGTTGGTCCAGGCTTATGTAGCTATTTTTAGTTTGGCAAAATATGTGAATATTAAAAAGAAACCTAATGTTAAAAAGTTTGTGTGGCTACAATAGTTTGTTTAGGTTGAATATTGTTTTATTTTTAATGTTTTATATATGAATTTAGAACCAACGCATATAATAGCTAAATCAACCTTTAAAAAATCGCTATACATACCATTTAAGTAGTTTTTTCGTATGTTCTGGAATGGGTTCCGTAAGCTTCACACAGCATATTTTATTTATTTAATATGGTTAAGAGCTGAGTAACAATTGTAAATAATGGTGTGATACAGGAGTTTATCTTAATTACCTTTTCAAATACTTTCTAATGAATGAAAATTTTTGAAAATGCTAGTGATTCTGCAATTAGGCCATGTGGAATGAAAGTACAACCCCAGACCAAAGTTTTCAATCTGAGTCAGATTCTGTATCGTCTGTTGTATTATGTATGTATTAGTATTGTGGCCGCGAGTGAATGCGATAACTGTAGGGGAATTGCCTTAACGAATCTTTTATTTCTGAATAATCATGGGTAAGTAACTATGATGAATGATTTAGTACCGTTGCCAGAGATAATACTGGGGTCCTAACAGTATTTTTGGATGGGGTTCGCAACAGCACGCGCTTTTGGAACGTTCTACTGCTAATCTGTAATCTGGGAATTTTTTTGCGGTTGGGCACACGTTCTGCCGATGAAACGGGAATCAGATAAGCCAATTAAGTACTGTAAATAGTTTCAATGCTGGCAGCATGCCCATTGCGTCATACGTACAGAGAGTAAGGCGACATTGCAGCGCGACGTACAAGCTGCTGATTGTTCTAGCATTCTACGAATTTTGTTGTTGTTTGGTGTCTGATAATAATTTTCTGCACTAGACGGCGTTGTTAACTAGTGTAAACTAGTTAAGCATACGCAGATGGTAAACAAGTTATTTGTCATATTTATCGAAGAGGAAAAGGCGACTATGTGACCTCTTGTATTTTTTCGCTTTTTTAGTAGTAACTTACACGCCAGTAGTGGAATCTAGTAGATGGGGGGGGGGTGTATGACTGAAGATCCCCCCACCCCCTCTCAAAGGAATTAAGGTATTTTTAAATCACTGTCCATATAGATCCCCGAATTGGGGGTCTGTTTTGTTAATAGTCATACCTCCAATTTGCAAAGTAGGAGGGGGACGTTTGGCTGAAGCTCCCCCCCTCTCTCAAATGAATCAAAGGTATTTTTCAGTCACTGTTTGTCCATATAGATCCCCAAATTGGGGGTCTGTTTGTATATAGTCATACCCCCAATTTGCAAAGTAGGGGGGGACGTTTGGCTGAAGCTCCCCCTCTCTCAAAGGAATCAAAGGTATTTTTCAGTCACTGTTTATCCATATAGATCCCCAAATTGGGGGTCTGTTTTGTCTACAGTCAGACCCCCCAATTTGCAAAGTAGGGTAGGGGACGTATGACTAAAGATCCCTCCATCCTAAAGGAATTAAAGGTATTCTTCAGTCACTATTTGTCCATATTATAGTCAGACCCCCAATTTGCAATTATCTAAGACGCCCAAAAGAAAATCCTAAATCCGTCACTGTCACAGAATGTTTATCATTGTAAAATGTGAAGTGTTGGTGGCGCTTACACTACAAGTAGACGTATGGTCCTACTTGATTTTAAGTATTTTTCCGTGATTGAAGCACCACTTCATACAACGTTTGAATAGTCGTAAACAATTGTGACTGATAATTCAGTCGCAGAATAGTACAAATTAATTACTGATGACACAAACGCGTTGTCCATTCAATACCATGACACTACTGAACGTTTGAATAGTCGTAAACAATTGTGACTGATAATTCAGTCACAGAATAGTACAAATGAATTACTGATGGCACAAACGCATTGTCCATTCAATACCATGACACTACTGAACGTTAACTAGTACCTTGTATGTTGGACCCGGACTGCATCCTTGGTGTCACCACACTTACTATTCCCACAGGTTAACTAGTATGCTGTTGAGTGTACTAGTTAGAATAACGTCTTTGGAAGTCGGTATAGCTGTGTGTTATGCCCACGTGTACCAGACGCGACGTTGAGTTATGGGATTACTTTGTGGGGCAATTGCTCAGATGTGTAAAAAATCTGTATTAGCCAAAGATCAATTATTAAAACAATAGGTCGGTTGAAATCTAAACCGTCATTTAAACAATGAATGTAGGCTATATTTTTGAAATGCTTGAATTGGTACATAAAAATCCTGATCAATTCGAAAAATATATAGATATCACACAAGGGATTTTAATTTGTTTCAATATCCGGCACACAAACTAACAAAAAATTGAAACTTTTTGTCCTTTTTATCTAGGTCTGAAATTATATAATAATACTCCACATTCTTATAAAAATCTTTGTGATCTATCTAAATTTACTAAAATAATTAAAAGTATTACTTTGTCAAAAGCATAATGTATATGAATTATTTGAATACAGTTCATGATAAAAAAAAAGGAATAGAATAGAATTATATCTTTTGTACAAATTTTTAATGGTTTTAAGCCTTATAAATGTTATTTATGTTTGTAACGTTTTATTATATCAATAAAATATGTATCAAAAGTAATATTTTAGAATAAGCTTTAGTTATTTAGTCCTAACCATTAATTATGTACCAGTTTGCAATTACGTTGTAATAACAAAAAACGTATTATACAATGAATATTTGCACTCGAATTTGAGTGGAAGAGAGGGCTAAAATAGCCGTAACTCGGCCTCAAAATAAAGTCATTTTTCATTTCATTTTATTTGTTATTGTTTCTTCCGTTGAAATTCTTCGGTTCAATGATTCGTTCCGACTACAATTGGAAGGTGTCCGGTTCCTGCATGTCGGCGAAAGACACGTACAGGCACATATTTTGACTCTAATTGACACCATATTTAACGTCTAATCATTAATTTTGTATAGGTCTTGGTTACCCCGTTCCGGTGTAGCTGACGATTCGGTATTAATCGATATCACCAAACGTCATGCTGCATAAAGGTAGTTCAGCTAGTGGTGGGTGGCGGGAGTGGCACTGATGACGTAGGGACCTTTCTCGCCAACGGAGATGGTCGAAGAAAATAGCAAGTTACTACGTAGTTGCTGTCAACAACAGGTGATATTTTGTAAACACACGTGTTGTCGCTCTTGGAATCGAAAACAACAAATCTTCAGATCTGTGTCGCGTCAGCT
Organism: Homalodisca vitripennis; assembly: GCF_021130785.1. Lineage (NCBI taxonomy): Eukaryota > Metazoa > Arthropoda > Insecta > Hemiptera > Cicadellidae > Homalodisca > Homalodisca vitripennis. Next base: position 93,388,972 of record NC_060214.1, on the reverse strand, counting down.
TGACCCAGCCTTCGCGGTGTTGTAAACATGTGCGCCGTACTCCGTCGCCGCTGCGGTCACCTGCAGCTTTCCCACGCCAGTAGGATATTGCTCAATAATGCTAAATACGCTACTCTGAATATGGCTGCAAATTAAAATAATCCTTTGTAAATCTATATAAAGTAAGCGTCGTCTTTTTTAAAATTAAAATGGTGCTTTCTAATTAGTGTAAGTTATTAAAACATGAATGTTTGCATCCAATCCATTTTGTATGCATCGCCAGTTACGAAAGGAAAAATCACTACTAGTCATAGTTAGTGACCATGCGTCATCCTTCAGTAGAGACTATCCGTCATGCTTCAGTTATCCATCAGTGTCCGTTATCTATTAGTAGTAGTCATCTATTAGTCATTACTTACTTGTAATTACTATTCATCCATAACACGTAAGTAGTGATAATTCGGCATCCATCGTTAGTGACTCGGTATCGGTTAGTGGTAATCATCCATCTTGTATCATTTACTTCTGGTCATTTATTGCCCATCTGTTGATGGCACGAGCCATCCTTTAGTAAAGAACCCGTAAGTCGTTTAGTGGTTTGTCGATACATCAGGTTCAAATAGCTTACGCAAAAACTACTTAAGAGTTGAAATTCAAGGCCTGGCCTTACTAAGAACTCGTTTTTCTGCGACGAGCACATTCTGTGCCGTAAGAGGCTATAGTACACACTGTGCAATGGATATGAATGTAGCCTAAACAATCATCTTTGTTGCAGTGAGCATTAAAGTTTAAACCCATGACATCATTGCTAATAACCGCCTTGGGCAGTACTTTCTGCGAGGTAAGCTGTTTTTACTGGCTGACGTACGTGCAGCGTATAACGATGGACAACCTTCGGTCAATACTACCGTCAGCTGGCTTAAGACGGGCCTTTCATTGGGCCTTTTTCTGTCTTGATTTTGGTCTACAATGTACAACCGAACAAATTTTAATTCGATTCCGACAAATCAAGTTTTGTATTCCTCTATAACCGTAGTCCTCACTTGCAGTTTATTACCGGTTTCAAAATCTTCGGCAGTGTGATTTTCATCACATAAAATAATTGCTGCCCAGGATTTTCTGAAGGTGAGAGTTATTTGTATAATAATTATGTTTGAAGCATTTTTGCTTTAATAGGCATGTCCACTTCTGTACTAAAACCGTAATGATTTTCAGTAATCGTACCAACCATTTTTGGATACCATTTTTTTATCAAACGCCAAGATTTAGTTCAGGAAAACGATTTCATTTAGTAAAATTTGGTCTTACGTCGTATTTGTTGTTTTCATTTACCACGAAATAAAGGTAGTCTCCATTAAAGGAATTCCCAGAAGGGTTCTGTGGGGTAACCATACGGATTTAGAAGTGGAGCGTGTTGCCCATTCCCCACAGAGGATTTACGGACTCAAATAGTTTGTTCGGTGCTATTTCTATCACACCTGCTCTCTTTCGTATTTCCATAATTTTCGTGGTCTATTTCCGTTTATTTTTCTGGCAATAAAGAATATTTATGGTGGAAATCATTACTGAAGACGTTTGTTTTATATTCAAAATGATCTGTTTGATACAGCGAAAAAATGCCAATGGACCAAACATGATCTTAGCCATGCCACATATACGTGTTAGACCGCGACCGAATTTTGATCGCAAGGGTTCAGGAAAAACTCTAAGGCACCCTAACGATGGATAGAAACGTATAAATTCATGTTATTTATACATGAATTTACGTGGTTGAACCTCTGACTTCGTTCTTTTAAAGCTGGTAAATCATTATGCACGGTCAGCATATGCTAATGTGGAAGAGTGTAAAACCAGACGAGTTAGAATAAGAAAGAAGGGAGGAATGTGAGAGAGAAAATCATGCATCAGATCTTGTTTACTAGTCTTTTTCTTTAAGCACGGTGGCCAGCTCTAAGACAAGAAGCTGAGAAATTGCACATATGCTTAAAGGAACTTTGCGCTGCTTCCAGTGTGACAGGATATTCTGGCTGGATACATTGGGGATACGGACCGCCTCCTGTCAAGATCCACGAGAAAGGATTTTGGACATTAACCTCAATCATGCCTGCTTGGAAGAAGGGAGGCTTCCAGATCTGTACCGGTCTTTCCAATCTAAGCAGGCAGATGTAGCACGCCCTTATGTCTAGGTTGGTAGGTAACTGCCTTTAACACTTAGGGATCCATCAACTCCAACAGTAGACCAAGTAATATGCCGCTCCTGGATATCCATAGGGTTGCCCAGATATAAACGGTTTTTGCTCTACCCAGTGTAGGTTTAAATGGAAAGGTATACATCATCCAGAAGTGAACCCTCCTGGGGAGAGAGATTGTTTACTAGCCAGTAAGCACCGAACTTCATGAATTTTGGCGCGTGCTATGTTGTTGTTTTAGATCTTTTGTTTCGTAGATTTGAAAAGAATAATTTCAAATATCCCATTTCCGCGTAGTTCTCACAACACGATGTTGTCAATTTCAGCTTTCACGAGAGAGAAACAACTACGAAGAAAGCTAAAATAGGTACATTTGTTACGTCACGTGTCGCCAATCTGTTGCACACCTGTGCATAATACACTGTCATTGTTTGAACAAGACGTCCCTCATCCGTATTTGTAGCCACGATGTACAACATTACAGTTGGCCCACAGTCAAGATCATCCTTTTTTACAATACCAACTGTGCACTTTCAATGTGAATGTTGAGTTTAGCTCCTCTTAGTTTATTTTCCTCTTAGTGCAGCGCCAGCGTCTGAAATATGACGCTTTCACAGACTTGACTCGTAGAATCAGGAGTCGTGCTCGTCTGAAGAAACTCAAAAAAAATTCTTCACTTCGTTTCGACGACAGATACACCCAGAGTAGGAAATCTAGTGTAATGTTTTAGACACGATCTCTAAGCACGGTGGAGCAACTGAGTTTTTTACACATAACGTAGCTGACTTGGGAAGGGTTTTATCAATGTGAATGTTGAGTTTAGCTCCAGTTCATCTTCCTCTCAGTGCAGTGTTTGAAATATGACGCTGTCATAGACTTAACTACTGGAATCCCAACTGGAGCTAAACTCAATATTCACATTGATTCGACCCTTCCCACCATAGCTACGTTACGTGTGTACTTAAAGCTTCGATTCCCTTACATTCTGTAAGTTATTTTTCGTGCCTTTGTTCAGTAGGAACATTATGATGATGCTTATTATATTCAAAGATCTTTGTTTTCAGGGGTCTTAAAAGAACAGCTTTTGACAGTGAAAAGGTGGAAATTGCTTCCTTCCAATTTTTCACACCACGAGTGCGCGTTGTCATTATGTTATTATTCGGTGGTATTTTCCAGTATTTTTATCGTTTTGGGTGTCAAGGACTTTTACCAGTGCGGATTCCAAAGTTTAAATCAGAAAAACTATACAATATGAAAGTTTGGGTTGGCATTCTAGTGAAAATTACAAGAATGACTTTTTCTTATGAAGTCAACACAATTCTAACTCAGTATGTTCTGAATGATGACGGAAGTGAATAAATTATAGATGGTGCAAGAGATGAGTTTGATTTTCCAACACAAGTTCGAAGTACATTTTCCTCTTGGTCAGCTGTCGCACAATTATGAGACCGTCAAAATTGACATAAAAACTTGTAACTTGTCTGGTTGAACCCTCGTCTTCACATGGTATAACTGAGTAATTGCGAGTTGCACAATCATAACTTGGTGGAATTAGCGGATTCAAGCTAAGAACTCGTTGATTAGAGGATTGTGCGATCGGGCAAAATTTTCCACTACCGCCATGACGTCGTTGTCACAGTACCAAACCGATAAAAGTGTTGCTTATCATTAACCGATAAGAAATAATCACAGGTGAGCGCGTTTGACAGTTCACGTGGACCTGCACGTTCTGGGTTGTCACGTGGAACAAGGAAAACCTCTTATTTAAAATACAGTCATTAAGAAACAAACAAACGCGTGGGCTGTTGTTATTCACTCCTTTATCTTTTAATCAACGAGTTTACCTTTCAAAAGTTACAATATCATATTCAACATCATAGTTTCATGTAACAGCAGTTCACAAAACCTGACTGACTAACCAGGTTGATGGATGAGAATGTCAACTCTGTCAGCTGATACTGACTCATGAAGGTTTCAGAGTTGGCGCGGAATTTCCCACAGCTAACGCCACTGATTGATGGATGCATCACAGATGTGTGATTCACACGACACTCGACACTGCTGCAATTAATTGTATCCCTCTACATGATGCGATTGTCTTTTAATAGTTGCTCACTTTAAGTCTAAAAAGTCGTAGCGGAAGCTCTAGTTGAAATATAAAGTTGCGTCTGTATGGTAAAGATGGATTATATTAACAAGGGTAAATTTGAACATCGCTACATAATATAGTTATATTAAGCAAAGCTGAAGTGATAAAATTTCGGATATGGCCATATATTGAGCATTTCCTCTTTCAAAATAAAAAATTGTACTTTTGGAACAATTTTAGTTTCAAAATGGCAAAGATTGATTTGTTATCATTGGCGATCTTTTACTTATTTACCAGGAAAAGAGTTCGAAAAAATGTATTTCTAGATTAAACGACTTCTCTGTTTTTGGTTTTTTATTGAATAATGAGGAAATATGTGTCAAATAGTTTAATATTTTTAGATACTAACAGTTAATATTTTATGGGATTTCAAACATTTATTCTTTGCATTTATGAGATCAATCATATTATGTTTGGTAATAATAAATATAACAATAAAAAATGGAACGATAATTTTAGTTATTAATTATTGTAAGAGTATTTTAATTATCGATTTATCGTTTCAATACAATAAATTAGAGATTTTCATATGCAGGGAACGATTATTCATTAAAAGTCATCAAGATTGGCATTCCCAGTTGCATAATTTATTGACGGACGTGTGTGAGTATTGACGTGTCACCGCCACAAATTATCACAATAGTGCCGGACGTGTCTATGTTTACCGTTACAATCAGCGCTCCCGCCTCCTCTCTAGACATGTTCTTGCAGGTTATCACCTCTCGGCGACGTGATCTGGACAGTTGACACACCATCTTGCGTTATGTTAGGTAACCGGGGTCCTGCAGATGACCGTACTGAAGTGTATACTAGCGTTGCATAATGCAGTACAGACTTGTAAAATTGGCACATTGATTTGCAAGACGCTTAGAATGTAGACAGACCAAACAGAGAGACAACACCATCACGATCGCATTGATGGAGCAAGACAGGGAACGAGCAATCTATGAATCAAGGGTGGAACTACGAATTTAGAGAGTGGGACGTGATAAGCAATTACAGCTAGAATGGATTTTTAAAAAAGATTTACGCGTCTTTTGGAGTTGTTCATCGGCGTCTTACCTGATGAAGTTCCTGTAGGCGCAACTCCGATTTGTGCAGAATTTGGGAATACTATTCAATTGTAGAACAAAGTGTACCTCTTGGTACAAATTCGACTCTTCTACATACCCTGCATTTTGGGGAACGACCATTGGATGTTGTTGTATTCTTATTATGTGCTACGGTTGTAATTAATGATACAATACGGTTGTATTGCTAGGTTACAATACAATAATAATAACATTGTATTAAAGAGGTTAGATCATCATTTGATGTACAGACAATTTTGAGATATCACGATCTTGTAAGTACTGCTTACACTGATGTCAACTTACAATATATTTAACGAAAAAGTTACTCCATGTTGATGCTATAACATAAATAGAATACAATATTATTTAACTGTTACGTACTCGTTACATTTGCCCATATTTATTTTCTTCTCGAGACTCTTGTCTCTGTAAAACCCTGTCATTTCAAGCACTGTTGGTGTGCTCACACAAGAGTACTATGCCACAATTATGAGAAAACGAAATGATTCAGTACCACATAATGTAAGAATTTTTATTACGTTATGCGTTTTATAGTTCTTTGAACTTACTGTGAATGGCACCATAGGCCTAGTTCTGTAAAGTGTTGTAGGTTGGAAGAAGAAAATTAGTGCTGAAAACTGAAGAGTATAATTATTTTATGTTCACATGATGTGATGTCGATAACATGCAAGAATAATCTTTATTTCGGATTGGCCGGAAGGTCGGCGGGTGGAAGGTGACGTGATTCTGTTTATGGAGGCCGCCGCGCCGCCCAGCCAGCGGAACCGGGCACTGAGCAGAGAGGTTGCATCAGCCAAGCGATGTTGTCGCGTGATATTGGGCGAAGGCAACACGTCTGCCAAAACAGCTGCAAGACACTATCGTTCGCTGCCACTGTGATGTCATCTACACTGCTTATTCAATCATTTTCGCTGTTTACCTCATTAATCTCTATGCAAGTCTTGTAAAAATGGATTCCTAATCATAGTCAAGTCAACTGTTATCTGGTTTGCCCCAGAAAATTTACTTTGATTTACGTTTGATTTACAGTACATAAGATAATTTTTACCGCAACATGCGTACTCTACGTTCTCGCTTTCACTCGTTATTCGAATAATCTTCCGAGGTAAGCACCAGCATTTTTGGTACTACACTCTGAGATTAGTAGTCAGTGCACGAAGAGTTAGTTGCCTAGTATTTGTGGTCCAAATTTTTGCAGCTCACCGCTTCCCACTCTATAAATTTTATAATAAACAAATTTTAAAAAATGTATGGAACAGAAACGAAAGAATTGAGGGTTTACTGATATTATTGTGGAAGTTTTTTTTAACTGATTACTTGTCTCGTTTGATAAAATGTTACCAGAAGGCACGTGTTCATAAATTAAATACAACGTCCAAAATCAGATGGTTATTTCTGATTCTACGCAGAGTCTGCTAGATTAATCAAATCAGCATTTATTTATGGGCTCGCATCGCAAATGGCAACTTCACGCCTCTTTGGGTTCCGTGCCAGTCGTCATCAGACTCTTGGTTTTATTATTATAATAATAATGCTGACCTTTGAATTAAATTAGAAGAATTTTTCAAACTGTAAGCATTGAAGGAATAATTACTAAAATTTGCATTTAGTAACATCTGTGTGAAGGCAAGTCGCTGATAATTTAATATTTGTTACTACGACCACAGATTTACGAACTTTAGGATTCTAAACCTACGTATCTCTCTCATGGGAAATCAACTGGTTTGAACAAACGCAGGTTTAGCTTTCGTCCAATGTGCTTGCTGTGTCGAGTTTCCCAGCAAAGCTGAATTTTCAAACGAAAATATAAAATTGTAATTTTATAACGCAGAGATTCCAAAATGTTTGATTGATGTAATACAAGTAATCACAGTATTCCGCCTTGTATTTCTCAATATAAAAGTGTCCGTCAATATATTTATAAACATAATATGTTACAACCTTATGGTCTCAACGTGTTGTGACAAAAACATGCAAAGTTACTTTGCCTACCGTCGGTTCAAGAATAAAATTCTTCTTCAATCATCGGTGTATGCAAAAACCTAAATCGACTGTTTCTGGACAAAAAGTTGAACGTGTGTGTGAAGCCCCACCTTAGGTTCCATATTACTGCGCAATTCCAGTTTATAACACGCAATTGTAAGCAGTAGTGATTTACATAGCAGTGACTGGAAGTGGGTGGCTATATTAGTAATCATAAATAAAACATGCGATCCAGTGTTTTGCGTCATCCGGTCCAGGCGGCTTGTTTACTCCGCATGCAAATCGCCGACATTGCATTATTGCCGCTTCATCAGCGATCTGTTATGTGTCCATCTTCCGCTACTTTTCCTCCTTACGAGTGAACGCGCTAACGAGTGTTTAAATTTAGCTGGCAAGCAAAAACATGGAGACATTTCGTTATCGTCGGGTGTGAAATGTTTTTCTCTTGGAAATTCTACGCTGCAATTTCAAACTGTTCAGCTAACGACAACTTCGTTTAGCAATTAAAAATCTAATTTTACTTTTACGTTTTACTAGCAGTTATCCGCGGCTTCGCCGCGATTTCTCAGGTTTTGCACCTGTATGTGCACTTCTGGCTCGAGCGTTATATTTTCGACGCCAATGTTGAGCTTCCCTTGTTGCCACAATCAAGAAAATATATTTAAAAGTGTATAATTTATGGTCGTTGTAATTTAGTTCGATGGTATTATTTTTTGTCCCATTGCTGATTTTGTCTCTTTTCTAATCAAGAAAGTATATATTCAGTACATACACAGCTCTGAGAACCCTACTTTTGTCAAAAGACAACTAATAATTTAGATTTGATAACAGTCTTCAAATATAAAATAAAGGTTAGATATTGTCCCTTATATCTGCACTGCTAACAGTTACCTACTTATTTTACTTATTTTACACGCAATTTAGTAGGCGTTGCACTTGTATGACCATTGCTGGTTCGAGTGAATCATATTTCCGACGCCAATGTTGAGTTTTCCTTGTTAACACAATCAAGAAAATACTTAAGTTTATATTTATGGCCATTCTAATTTACTTTGATAGATAGTAACATTGTATTTTATATTTAATATTTTAATAAAATGTACAGCTAAAAGTACAGTAACAATGACACTACGCGTTTGTTTCTTTAAAACTAAAAAATATTGATAATACTTTAGATCTTTAGAGCTGGAATGGGTACATTAGATAAAAAGAACATTTCAGTGAACTTTCGTCGTAGCATAGTCTTGCTGACTGCTTCAAAGGGAGTCTTCGGTGTCAAATTCTGACCATCTTGTGTTTTGTGGTATCTTTTAAGATAGATAAGTACTTACCTAATCGCTGAAATCTAAAACGACGTTAAAAATATTTGTACTCACTATAAATGTAAACAAATTGTAAATAAAAGACGATGTTTACACAGAACAGGTGATTACATTAGAAATAATAAAAACTCTGTTAAATAATATTTCATAACTTTAAAGACCAGTGGGGCGTAGCCTGGAGGAATTATCAAAATAAAAACAGGCCTATATTAGTACCAGGGACCCTAAGAATGCCGACGTCAAATGTCACTACAATCGGTTGAATAGTCCACGCTTGAAAACGTAACAAACAAACTTACTTTCGCGTTTATAATAGTATCAGGATTAGGATTTTGGTAATTTAAAAGGAAAAAGCCTTAAAAATACGTAATGAGTAACATCCGACAATGGATTATGTAAGTATTGATAGATAGTGCGAGCAGACTTTGCTTCTCGTCGGATGCTAATGCGGTTCAAAAGTATGATAACCTTCCACTCATCATGATCCAGGGAATTAATACGATACGCGCTGTAAGCGTGCCTGTCGACTTTAAACGTGATGCAATCAATATCTGTGGTCTTACTCAGCACGTAGTAAAGTCTGATTTGTAAAAACTGGAGGTTTTTTATCTTATTTGAGTTGTGGAGCAGGAGCGCCTGGTGGCGATAATTGACTGTTTGCTTCTTGTGCCACAATTCCCAGAGTCAGCGTTGCACAGATTATATGCGGTGTCTTGTTCTCGTTACCGCGCTTATTGTTCGTCGTCGCCAAGGCCAGAGAGAGACGTCGGGAGGCCGTCTTGTGAAACGGTCGACTGGATGCTTTTCATTCCGATCATCTCGTTACAGTAGAGAGTGTGACGAGACTGAATCGTCTCGTTTCCGTAGGATTTGTAGAAATAATAGGATTTTACGAGTGATTTTAGGAATTGTTTCAGAGTAAAAGAGTTTCACGAGGATTTTGCTTCATCGCACACAACTGTTATTGTCCCTAAGTTTGCCTAACTGTCAGAAGTTGGGTTTTCACAATGACAAACACTGGCTTTTAAATCTGAAGGGAATTTTACAAGTCAGTTGAAAGTGATGCAAAAGTATTACTTTTGGTTTCGGTTTTTGGCGTACATTTTCAAATTCAGTTTTGTACGACCACCTTACAATTACCACTAACTGAGTTGTGCGATAAGCCTTTATGTTTGCTGCTCTGCCTTTTACAGTCAGTTCAATAATCTGTTTTGTGTTATCAACAGTATGACGGAACGTAAGGGATAAAATTAAAAAACCTATTTGTGAATAAGATATTTTTACCCGTTGTGCACTTTGAGCGTAGTCACGCCAGACAAGTAGATTGTGAAGCTGGTGGTGTCTAACATCCGACTTGTGCTGATAACCGGTGCCGATACGTGTAATCTCCAGTTGTAAGAGCAAGGCCTTCAGTCTAATCGGGGAACCTCAGGCCAACTGTTCAAGGAATAGAGAGAATCGCACGATCGGCCAGTGTTATCGAAAAGTGCAATTATCGGAGCGTTGTATTGATAAGACGCCCTCTGCTAGTAACTGCGGTTGTTCGGCGGGAAAGTTGCATTACGAGCCGTCAACACAATGTAGCGGCGATGTGTTGAGATTTCACCCATGAAAAGCACCCTTCCTGCCATTTTATTTCCTTACCATTTCTGTCTGCATTACTAGCAGTTCCTGTTAAAATCCCAAGAGGTTTCCACAATGTACTTGACAACGGCGATGCTACGTTGGCCTACTTCACGTCTATTGACTTCCGGCACACTCTGTACGTGCAGTAACAATGTTCCAGTTTCGCGGACTGAAGATCAGCCTCCTCACAATGATTCGCGCGTCCTTCTTTCCTCCTCCCATTTTTTCCAATTAAAGAACGCGAAAATAATCGCGGTCTAAGGGTATTGACATTCCGCACTCGCGAATTTAACTGGTACGCTCTGAAACATCCATGGCCTGAAAGAAACTGAGTTAGGTGATAATGCAATTTATCTCCTTGCGTTTCCGTCGTATACCATACCCAGTATTGTAAGCATCCAATTGCTCTGGTAGTCCATCCTCCTGCCTATTTCAACCGCCATCTGTTTTGCAAGTCCTTCATGATACACAGTACCTCCAGCGAGCTCAGTAAATGTCTTGTATGCACTCGTAAAGAATAGGTATCTCCATTTGAAATGCGTCCATCTTTTGCCTAAAGTATTTTTTTTCTGCAGCGTACTGCCCATGTCTCGCATCCCCATACAGCAGCAGTATGAGGATGAGTAATGCCGTTTTCTCGTCCCTTGCTCTCCAATATTTATTATTTATTATTCGATTTATAAAAGCAGTGGCTCTCGCAGATTTTGATTACTAAGGTACAAACTTGGTTGGAATCAAGGTTCACATCACTTTTTGTCTGAACAACTTCCCAATCTACCTGGACTTGAAAGAGGGTGTTTACCCTCCGCACAGGGAAAAAGAACTTTTGCGTCACCTGCTAATTACGAAATTACGGATGTAGTTGAATAATCACGCACATAGTAGTCTATCTACTTTTTGCTATCATCACAAGGAAGAAAATGTAAATTACTCGTGTACAGAAATAGTTAACTTGTCCAGATACTTGGGGTTTTATCGGCTGACAAACAAACAGTTTATTCTACTTAATAACCGACCTACTTAGATCTTGAATAATGTTGTTTTCCTCTATTATCTAGTATCCAATATTTACTGATCTGCGTGCAGACCGTGTGACTCTGACAAACTAAAAACAGATCGGAACAAACAAAATAGTAATAAACAAGATTATGTATTCGATCTTAGTTTTCTAATGGTTGAATGGAAATTTACTGGTTGGTCTGTGTGAGTCATCGGCAGCTGTTGGGAGCCGTCTTCCAACTCAATACTGAACACCTGTGCTAGCAGTGAGTTAGCGGGTTAATATGTAATATAGCCTAACCGCTAGTAAAGAGGAGGGATTTACACAAACATTTTAAATTCAAAACCTCTTTATTCTCATATACAATTTACATTAAATTTAAAGATTTCAATTCCTCTTTCTATCTATTTTACGAAACAAACATAAATGTCCAGCTCGCCTTGAAGCAATACATTCATTTTTTCATTTCATCATTGGTTGTTGTCACTGATAAAAACCTTGCAGCTCTCCCTACCCTTCAAACAAACTACACTCTTCTGAACAAAAAGTAGATTCATTGAAATCTGTGATGCAGTTCCCGAAAATATATGTTTAAAATAGAATCGCCTAGGTGGTCTTAATGATTCAGCAAGGGTTCAACAATGATTTAGAATTTTAAAAAGAATTCACAAAGGCTACAGGAGTTCAGGGTAAAATAGGTGATTTGCGTTTAAAATTCAGTATCTGCTTATTGATAACATAGTTATATTATTTGAAGTGATTAATATTACCGTGTTGTTGTATCGTGTCTAAATAAAATAATTAAATTTTATTGTTTTGTGGGAATTTTTTTTCTAACGTTCACTGACTGACGCAGCAATCTATTATATTTTCATAGCGTATCTGAAGTACGCTTATGCAAATTAATATTTATGAGACTTAGTGTTCATGATTAAATCAGTTTGATTTAGAATAAATTATTTCTATTCAGAAAAGTCAAGTATCAGATAAATAGCTTGTTTTATTATTATATCACTTATAACATCTGCTGGCAGATGTGTTGCTGTTTCTACAACATGAATTAGATCAGGCCAAATAAGTGATCAAGAATAGTTTCACCAGTTAGGCCACAATGTTCCTAAAGCTATGTTAAAGGTTAGCTCTTATGGACTATGCCATCCATATTTTAGGCAGGAACTGACAAGGTAAAAGGTACCTACATACTAAAAAGAGAACCTTTTTTATAACGGACAGTCAGGCATATTTATTACGAAACTTACAAGTGAGGTCTGTTGTGATTGTGTTTAATCCCTTAAGTAAATTGTGGAATAATATTCGGGACGCTTTAATACTAAAATCCATGGTATCACCTACCGCTGAAAAGCATATAGGAAGTCACATTTACTCGAACTACAGAATTATGAATTATATCAGTTTTAAAATATATGATATAAGGGTAGGAGTTGTCAGGAAGGGTTGAAAGGAATAAATTGATTTATATAACCATGGTGCCAAATCGGGTGACTGTGAAAAGTGGGTCAAGCGGTGGCGTGTGGAGGGAGTGTGGCGTGATCCTGTAAACGGGCGCTTGTGAGTGGTTGAGGTTGAGCCAGCCAAGTGTCACTGTATCACGTGATCGTGATCGTACCGGCCCGGGCAAGGGCGTACTCGCCAAACAGCTGCAGGGTGCACTCACTGTCACTGTCACTGTCAACAGTATGAATAGACTCTTTTGTCATGTATACTTACAGTCCCTGTTTTGTTTTGGCACTGCCATTTGGATGAATGACTCAGTCTTGTTTGGGTCCGTTGTGGTCGCTTGTTTGGGATCATGATGGAATGTCATTTTAGTATTATTGATTTGAAGTTTGCTACGCAATGTCTTTTAGTTTTACGTAATTAAATTTTAATACGCCCCCAAACGAAACTGAATCGAGTTCTTTTACACTTTAACCACCAACTTAATATGATTTACATCAATATTATGTATATGTATGAAGAGTAAATATTATTAAATGAATTTCAAAACCTTTCTTGAAATCATACAGAGGAATCATAAACTATTCCCCTTCCAAAACTTGTTTCAGATGGAGAGATTTGACTTGGGGAATGTTTCTATGTAATTTAGGACTACTTTTTGACTCATCACAAATTTTGGAGTATTCCCAGTTTTGAAGTCTAAGGCAAACTTTTATGTCAATGAACACATTTTTAAAATTATATTTAAATTTTTGGACTTGGTAGAACAATATTTTTAATTAGATAGAAAGTCTTTCCAAATGTTTGTATAAAACAACCCGCTATAAGGGGATTCCCTGGGTCTCAATATTTGACATCTATTGCCTAAAAAACTTTTTCTTGGGCGTTTTTACATTGAATGTGATTGCAAAAGTTAATATTTAACAGCAGTGTTTGATTTTCTCTGTGTGTTAAAAATAAATCTATACATGTTTGTAAATGAGCTCATTTTTAACTTTGAACAAAAAAATCTTGAAACATTTGTATATTATTATAACATATTGTATATTAAGATATTTATTTTGTTTGTGTCAAAACCCTTATTTTTACAATATTTGCTTTTTGAAATTTAACTAAAGGGATAATTAATTAATTTTAGGTAATTATTTTTTTTAATTGAATCCAGAGCACCTTTCCTTCCCCTTTACAAGATACACACAAATATTTTAAAATATCAAATCGTTGACACTACTGACCTAGAAACATCACCGAAGTTTATTTTGTTCTATGCACAACTGTTCATAAATTAAGAGGGATGCTTTTATATAATTATTGCATATGTTGTATTATATATGTTTGTGGTCTCCATTACAGGCCATCTGAGGTAGAAATACACAAAAACCTTAGCAGGACACACATTCCAGGATGTCTTTATATTACTTTGAAATGTACATTCTGCTTTAGTATTCATGGAATTATAAATTGATATTACTAAAAACAAAAATCTATTAAGTCCATTGTAGTATAGAAGTCAGAGAAAATTTGACTTTTAATTCCAAGTACTGTATAAGATTTTGTAAATGAAAACTTTTCAGAATAAAAAAAATTGTTTTAAACTGTATTGAGGATTTGCCTCCGCTAAAAGCACCTTTTACTTTAAAACCATTTAGCATGTCACTGATATTATGTTGTACTGAAATCTGAATAACTCTTACTTTTTTAAAGTAAGATTTTATAAACATGGAATTTAGTGGTTTAATACACTCAAACAAATGTCATTTATCACTTTGTAACCACAAACAAACGGCTAAATCATACAAGCTTATATTTCAATAACAGCTTGTTATCTTTCGCACTATTATGGAAACAAGTAAGGTACGATAAAAAACCAAAGGTTGTTTACATAACATATGTGTCTCACGTTGTTGTTGATGAAAAACAATGGTATCTTGGAGCATTTAGATAAAATTTGAGACAATATCAATTTCTTCCTTAATAAGGGCAGTGTTATATATATGGTGTAGGCAGTAAAATTGTTTACGGTTAAACACTTTATGTTCGATAACATTTTTGGAAAATAACAATTTTTGATACTAACTGAATGTTAAATTTAAAAATATTACACAACATCTATTTAAAAATAAGTACTCTAAAACAACAAGTTTCATAAAATAAAGACATAAAAATAATATTAAAACGTGTTAAATTAATTGTTCCTGTTATATACTTATTTTGGAATGTTAGTATACCAGTGCTGTTTTACATGGACTGATGCTTCAGGTTTTAAATGTGGCATCGAGCTCAGATAAGCATTTGAAAATAGGCAAAAACACAATTAATCGATCTTTAAAATGTTACTAATACATAGTGAAATATTGTTTTATTTTCTTTTATAAGCATTTTGTGATAATATACATTACTGTGATGAGTGCTTTTAATTTAATGAGTAAAAAAACTCTTTTCTTCCAGGTTTATTCATGAATTCAGATAATTTATATCGTATTTTATTTAAAAATGGAACCGTCTGTATAAAAATTAATTTGATATATATTAAGATTCTAGGCCAGGCCTCCTGCACTCATCTCCCAGAGCCTACTCCTTAACAACCTCTGGATAGCCTCATTAGTCCAAGTAATTGTGATGGAAATACTGTCGGACTCCTAAAATCCTTTGGATGCTTAGTGAATTCCAACTGGTAGTTATTTATTAATTGATCAAGTGCATGTTGTGTGAACAAAAAGAAGATAAAAAAAAAAACCCTAAGGACTGGTGTGTTCTGTTGCAGTGGGGGCCTAAGCAACTGGCTGTACCAGGTTTCGCTGACCAAGCCTCTGGCCAAGCCGGCCGAGCCTGCCCAGGTGCTCCTGAGACTCTACGGCCAGACTCACGGTGAGCGTGCGCTCGAGAGTCTCATCACCGACTCGGTCATCTTCACGCTGCTGAGTGAACGTGGTCTGGGTCCCAGGCTTCACGGAATCTTTCCAGGCGGTCGCATCGAAGAGTATATTCCGGTCAGTGCATTTTCACGGATATTTAAGTTTCCGTTGTTTGTATTTGTCGGTCAAGAGATTATGAGATATATTGAATTTGAGTAAGTAATAATGTACTTGAGAAATGTTTGATCCATAGTTTTTTATACATATTACTTGCTCTCTGAAACTGTATAAAGATTGCACTTTCCCCACATCCTTTTAGCATTAGTAGTCAATTTGTCTGTTATCATCCTTACACATCTCTGTTACTGTGTGTGAAATTCTGGGTGCAATACGTAACAGCCTTTTTACAGTAAACGTCTTACAGATCCATCACTGGGTGATCCGTTTAGCATTTAGTAGTCAATTGTCTGTTATCATCCTAACACATCTCTGTTACTGTGTGTGAAATTCTGGGTGCAATACGTAACAGCCTTTTTTACAGTAAAACGTCTTACAGATCCATCACTGGGTGATCCGTTTAGCATTAGTAGTCAATTGTCTGTTATCATCCTAACACATCTCTGTTACTGTGTGTGAAATTCTGGGTGCAATACGTAACAGCCTTTTTTACAGTAAACGTCTTACAGATCCATCACTGGGTGATCCGTTTAGCATTAGTAGTCAATTGTCTGTTATCATCCTAACACATCTCTGTTACTGTGTGTGAAATTCCTGGGTGCAATTACGTAACAGCCTTTTTACAGTAAACGTCTTACAGATCCATCACTGGGTGATCCGTTTTAGCATTAGTAGTCAATTGTCTGTTATCATCCTAACACATCTCTGTTTACTGTGTGTGAAATTCTGGGTGCAATACGTAACAGCCTTTTTACAGTAAACGTCTTACAGATCCATCACTGGGTGATCCGTTTAGCATTAGTAGTCAATTGTCTGTTATCATCCTAACACATCTCTGTTACTGTGTGTGAAATTCTGGGTGCAATACGTAACAGCCTTTTTACAGTAAACGTCTTACAGATCCATCACTGGGTGATTCCGTTTAGCATTAGTAGTCAATTGTCTGTTATCATCCTAACACATCTCTGTTACTGTGTGTGAAATTCTGGGTTGCAATACGTAACAGCCTTTTTACAGTAAACGTCTTACAGATCCATCACTGGGTGATCCGTTTAGCATTAGTAGTCAATTGTCTGTTATCATCCTAACACATCTCTGTTACTGTGTGTGAAATTCTGGGTGCAATATACGTAACAGCCTTTTTACAGTAAACGTCTTACAGATCCATCACTGGGTGATCCGTTTAGCATTAGTAGTCAATTGTCTGTTATCATCCTAACACATCTCTGTTACTGTGTGTGAAATTCTGGGTGCAATACGTAACAGCCTTTTTACAGTAAACGTCTTACAGATCCATCACTGGGTGATCCGTTTAGCATTAGTAGTCAATTGTCTGTTTATCATCCTAACACATCTCTGTTACTGTGTGGTGAAATTCTGGGTGCAATACGTAACAGCCTTTTTACAGTAAACGTCTTACAGATCCATCACTGGGTGATCCGTTTAGCATTAGTAGTCAATTGTCTGTTATCATCCTAACACATCTCTGTTACTGTGTGTGAAATTCTGGGTGCAATACGTAACAGCCTTTTTACAGTAAACGTCTTACAGATCCATCACTGGGTGTGATCCGTTTAGCATTAGTAGTCAATTGTCTGTTATCATCCTAACACATCTCTGTTACTGTGTGTGAAATTCTGGGTGCAATACGTAACAGCCTTTTTTACAGTAAACGTCTTACAGATCCATCACTGGGTGATCCGTTTAGCATTAGTAGTCAATTGTCTGTTATCATCCTAACACACATCTCTGTTACTGTGTGTGAAATTCTGGGTGCAATACGTAACAGCCTTTTTACAGTAAACGTCTTACAGATCCATCACTGGGTAATCCGTTTAGCATTAGTAGTCAATTGTCTGTTATCATCCTAACACATCTCTGTTACTGTGTGTGAAATTCTGGGTGCAATACGTAACAGCCTTTTTTACAGTAAACGTCTTTACAGATCCATCACTGGGTGATCCGTTTAGCATTAGTAGTCAATTGTCTGTTATCATCCTAACACATCTCTGTTACTGTGTGTGTGAAATTCTGGGTGCAATACGTAACAGCCTTTTTTACAGTAAACGTCTTACAGATCCATCACTGGGTGATCCGTTTAGCATTAGTAGTCAATTGTCTGTTATCATCCTAACACATCTCTGTTACTGTGTGTGAAATTCTGGGTGCAATACGTAACAGCCTTTTTACAGTAAAACGTCTTACAGATCCATCACTGGGTGATCCGTTTTAGCATTAGTAGTCAATTGTCTGTTATCATCCTAACACATCTCTGTTACCGTGTGTGAAATTCTGGGTGCAATACGTAACAGCCCTTTTTACAGTAAATGTCTTACAGATCCATCACTGGGTGATCCGTTTAGCATTAGTAGTCAATTGTCTGTTATCATCCTAACACATCTCTGTTACCGTGTGTGTGAAATTCTGGGTGCAATACGTAACAGCCTTTTTACAGTAAATGTCTTACAGATCCATCACTGGGTGATCCGTTTTAGCATTAGTAGTCAATTGTCTGTTATCATCTTAACACATCTCTGTTACCGTGTGTGAAATTCTGGGTGCAATACGTAACAGCCTTTTTACAGTAAACGTCTTACAGATCCATCACTGGGTGATCCCGTTTAGCATTAGTAGTCAATTGTCTGTTATCATCCTAAACACATCTCTGTTACTGTGTGTGAAATTCTGGGTGCAATACGTAACAGCCTTTTTACAGTAAACGTCTTACAGATCCATCACTGGGTGATCCGTGTGGGGTTGTATCATTTTGTTCAACAACAAACTCAAATATTTAAGAGAAGGACAGTTTTTTCAGCTGTATTCTACCTATCTTCCTAGGCAATCATGTACAAAGGTTTTATCAAATTAAATAAGGAGTGAATCTATGTGAAAAATAAAATTAGAACTGATGCTGTCTTCAACCCAGACCAAATAAAAAAAATTAAAATTGCCTGATTATTGAAACAGACTTGATCGATGACCACAACCTGTTGCTGTACTAGTACGCTTAAGAAATTTACTAGTTTTAAGTAAATAAACAAACTATGTGTTAAGAAATTGAGTAAGTGGCCAACTTTAGTTCTGTAATATGGTTTTTAGATGAAACACTTTTACAGCTCCAGTGAGAATAACAACTCTTATCTGAAAACAAAGCCAGGCTTGAATGAAATCCCAATAAATGTTCAGAACTGTGCTGTGTTTCTAGAAAAGCACATAAATCGTTCCTATTGTACATAATCAGGTAGGCCAGTAAACCAGAGTAAGCGGATTTATGCAGGTCAAGATAAAACTGTTGGATCTAATAGTGTAAAATGTAGTAAACATGTTTGCTGTATGTGTAATGAGCAGAGTTTATTGTATTAGTATTTGTTGTGCCTACACATTAACCAATCTTATCCTAACCCTAAGGGGAGTGGGTTGGTGGGGTGCTTTAACCTTTTCTATTGATTTTTGAATTTTAATCTTATTTTACTTCATTCCATGTGATCTTTTCCTCAATCTAAAGAATTTTGTCAAACACAAGTTGCAATGGCAAGTTTATTGATTTTCACCCTTCAGTTGATGTTTTCTGAAGGCTAGTGGTTTGCTAACAGACTGTCATTTTCTATCTTCCCTTTCCCCATGTCTTCACTTTCTTTACCTACTTTATAATTGGTGAATAGTGTGTTTAGATTAATACTATTGACAATATAGACGATTACATTTATTTTAAATATGTTAATATTTCCAATTTCCACAATCGGTTACATTTAGTTACTATTGTTTAATATATAAAAGTATTAAAATTTGACACAAAATTTTATATCCATTAGTAATTGAGTTACAATTTTTCTTCTTAGTTTGCCATTATTGTCGAAACATTTATATCATATAATTTCCTATAAGTTTTTTGTTATGTATTATATTTAACTCTGTACATAAATTTTGGAAATAAATCAATCAATCAATCAATATTGAACAACAAGTTTTTGAAAAACCCTCTTTATAAAAATATACCACCAATGAGGTAATTAATTAACTAATTGCATTAGTGACATTGTAGTTCTCACAGAATCATCCACGGGTCAGTTTGTAGTCCTGTCTGGGCTGTAAGGTAGGAAGCGTGAGCCTGTTTTATTTCTGTTTGTAACTCCTTTCATTACAAATTTCTAACCACTTCTCGCACACTATCGCCATAATTACACAGATTTGACTAAGAATGAAACATATTAAATAGTGAAAACAAACAGTAAATCCAAACAGGAGTTGTCCTAAGTTAAGGAATTTATCCAGCAGGGATCACTTCTGGCTTGGTTATACCTTCCAGTTGAATCTACCACTGGGCACAGCAAAAACCAATGTGTCACTTAAATCTGGGCAACCTTCTGGATGTCCAGGAGCAGCACATCACTTTGAGATTCTGGGGTGCAAGGGTATTTCGATAGGTCTAGTCTACTGCGGGAGATGACTTGTTGCAGTTGGTGGGGTTCGTTCTCTAAGTATCAGAGGTTCTTGTTAGCCTCAACAAGGGTGTGCCACCCCTTGCCTGCTTTGACTGGAGAAGCTGGTTCAGAGCTGGCTCCCCTTCTTCTGGGGGGACAAGGAGGTGGCCCCTACCCCCTAACCTTACCCATCCTGAATATCCGTTGACACTTCGGAAGCAATGCTAAGGTCCTTATAGGACTAAGTGAAATTTATAAGCTTCTTGTCAAGAGAACAAAAAAAAAAAATAAAGGAATAATGAACTTGCACCATGGTACTGCAACAGTGGTGTTCAATATTAAATGTATCTGGTATGAAAACACAGAGACAAACAGAGTGTGATTTGTAGTTAGACTGTTTGTGTGTTCTGCAGGCTCGCCCGCTCAAGACTCGTGAGTTGGCGGATGAGAGACTGAGTCCGCTGATAGCTACAAGGCTGGCCGCCGTACATTCGATGCACGTACCCATCAACAAGGAGCCCAGATGGTTGTGGGATACTACAGCCAGGTAAGATGGAAATTCAAACAGATTTAGATTTTAGAAATACTTTACTGTAAAGATAGTGGAAAAAAGTCTGCTGGTAGTTTCAAGACAAACTGGGGCAATGTCAAATATTATATAGCATTCTACAATTAATTGAGTGCGTTTTCTAAAATAACCTACTCTTATAATGTGTTAGGACAAAATTTTACAACAAACAGTGATTCTTTTCAGTTTTATTGGTGAGGAAGTTTTGTTCAGATGATTTCCCCTACAAGCTGTACCCAGGCTCTTGATGAAGTAGAAGATAATTACAGAACATGGGTCAGGACACAATGGTTTGCTAGGTGTTTGCTTATGTAAACATTAGTTTTCTGTTGTAATCCGTCAGGTCATTACTTGTGAAACAGATTAGGCTCTTGTCTGTTATATAATAGAAAATATGTTGTAATTCCCAACATTTCTTATGACAAAATGTAGGTTTTAAACTTTTGTGGCTTTTACAGGATTTCCCGTTAAAGTATGTCGGGATGTGGGTTGAGTTCTGGAAGTAGCTAATGATTTGGGAAGTGAAGTATTTTTAAGGAGAAAGATAGTTTTTGATGAGTGATTTATTCTTATTAAGAGATACATGAAATTATTTGTAGTTATTGAAAATTATTCACTGATCTGTATTGCTGGCATTTTTTCCAGGTGGCTTCAAACTATTGATGAAGCTAAACTAAAAGAAAATCATGTTGTTGATGAAAATCCTATCGCCGAAACCCTTTACAAATTGGACCTGCAGAAAGAAGTGACCTGGCTCAGGTGAGTTTGTAGTGTTCTTTTTATATTATTAGGGATAAAGAAAAATTAAATTTTTAAGTTAATTTAAGATATTGAATTTACCTCCAAGATCACCTAAAGTGATAGAAAAGATTTTACCCGAAATAAAACAAATATTAGTTTTAGAATGTTACATGTATGGTTAGTAACATCCATCACTCTCTATTTGTAGCCCTTAGAAGTGTTATTTCCCCCAAAATGTATTTCAACTTTTGACCCTTTCTTATAAACATCTCAATAAATTGACTAGTGTGAGGCAACGTAGTGAAATTTCAGCTTCGTACTCATTGAAGCAAAATGTTTATCACGGCATGTTTCACAACACGAGATTTATTCTAACAGCATGATGCAATTGATTCTGAGTTATGAACTTGGTCAAGTTAATGATGTTCTTGATTATTCTATGAATGGTGAGTATGAAGAGGAATGGGTATGGCAGCTTTATAATACCCCTTATCAGGTCTTATCAGTGTATTATTGAGAATTGCCTTTGAATTTACTTGACAGTTTTTTAAGTGCGTAAAATATTTTATTGCGTAATATTTATTTCTACACGTTTATGGAAAAGCCATGATGTATTGAATTCACATTCTATTTTATTATTGTTTTTCTGCAATCCCGAATGAGAAAATTTTTAAACTTCAGAGTATTCAGGCTGCTCCATCAGCCAACTAAGTCAGGATGTCAAGGGTAAATTTACTAGGATTCTGTGAAGGACCAATCAATAGCCCTTCGACAAATCTGTGGTTTGTTCTTTCATGGGAGATGATATCAAGAGCTTGGAAAGTCATGTTATTGATTTAGATTCATGAAGGTAGTAGTTAACACTCTACAATATGTGCAGGGAGGAGTAACATGTTAAGATATGGAGTACCCTTAGGACAGTTATTAGCCTCCTTGATCTTTTCTTTCTTTGTGACTGAGCAAGCTGGTGATCGGGTGTTTTCGTGATTCCTGAATCCATGTAGACTAATTTAGAGGTGTGAAGGCTGTCAATCCAGACAATGAGACAATAATGGATTCAACGTGTAATGTGTACATTCACATAGTAACTGAAATGTTTTAGTGCATAAATGAAAAATATTAAAGCACCATGGTTATATTTAGATTATTAGGAAATTTGGGGAAATTTGTTTATATCTCTAATAGCATTAAAATCACTTAACTTATTCATAGTCATGCAATTTTACTTATTAATAATGATCAACAAAAGCAAATGTTGTTGGATTTATTATAAACACACTCTATATAAATTTATGTTAAAAATTCAAAATTTTGAGTGTTTTAATGCTTAAAAATTGGTAGAATTGTGGTCGCAAATAAAACTCCTTTATGTAAATTTTATGGTAAAGAATCAAATAATTTTCTGCTACTTCCTATGTACAAAGTATTAAAAAAGTTATAACTTTTTATTGTGTTTTTCAGGGAATACTTGATTAAGATCAAATCACAAGTGGTGTTCTGTCACAATGACCTACAAGAAGGAAACATTCTGCTACGAGAAGATCAGGAAGAGCCGTCTCTGGTCCTGATAGACTTTGAGTACTGCTCGTACAACTACCGAGGATTTGATCTGGCCAACCATTTTATTGAGTGGACCTATGATTATACCAAGCCTGATTATCCTAACTTTTCTGTCCACAAGGAGTACTATCCATCCGAGGAGCAGATGGTAAGTATGAGCCCACTGATTTCCGGTGCAACTAAAATTAGATAAAACTTGGTCCTTCATAAAAATGGATATCTTTGTTCTGATAAGAGATGAATTCGTAATGAACAGTATTATAACTGGTTTGAAATGCTCATTTAATCAATTCGGTAACCCTTACTGTGGAATTGATCCCTTACATTACAGAGTAAAAAAGTGCAAAATCACGATTCAATAGAGTATTTCATTCTAGTTGTAATCTATTCATTTGTTGATAATTATAATTAACCCTTATGTTGCTATTTATGTTACTTATCAAGCTTAAGTTAACATTATTCACCTACAATGTTAGGATGTTATTCATCTGCGTTATTTAGGCTTATACAGTTAGGACAGTTTGTTAGCCATTCTTAGTTGTTATTCTTTAGTTGCACTACAAAAGTGGGCCTTGCTTTTTTTATAGTGTGAATGAAAGTTTTTATTCTTTTGCTTTTTTAAAAAAAGAGCATGTTTGAAATACAAGGCAACATGACAATTATTCGCAACAGTTATTGTATAATATTTGAAGTGATTTGTTGTAAACAGTTTTGTTCAAACAAATTTTATATCCCTACACAAGTGTAGATAGTTTGATTGGATGAAATTTCATTCCCACAGGATTACAATCAAACATATCAATAAAATGTGTTGCATTATTTCTGCTCTCATTTTAAAACATGCTCATTTTTTTAAATTGATCTGTAAGAGATATTGGTTGATTGAAAATTGAATTAAAGTTGCTGAATGGTTTAACAATAAGAGGTACACAATCAATGGAACAGTTCCAATTTCGTAAAATTTAATTGAATTACCATTATATTGTCTTGAAACATTATTGTGAATAAACAGTAACAATGTTTAACTGAATTCCATATATTTATTATTACAAAAAATTAAATTAAATATTACAGAAATACAAGAATGTTTTCTTAAAATTAAGGTCTTCTTCTCTAAATTCTGCAATGACAATTCCATTGCAATATGTAATGTTTTTGTCCACAACTATGTGGACTGTTTAATGAAAAACCACAGTTTAATTGTAAAAGTAGAATATTAAATCAAACTGCACTTTATTGTAAAAAATTCAATAGAGATACATCTGCTTCCCAATTTTTTATATACTAGCCCAAATTAAAGAAGCTATCATAACACTACCCTCTCTGTACCAGCCACCAAATTCAGTATTTTTCTTGATATTGAGATTTTGTGGAGCCCAATGTGTATAAAAGTTAAATCTCAGTTATCTCTTCATACAAAAATTAATAATATATGTGGGGAAAAGTTCAGTGATTCCATTGACCACTTGATCTTCTCATTTCACTTTTAACAAAATCATCACCAACAGCAAATAGGAGGCCACCTTGTTTTTCATCATTGGTATTTTGTCATCCTCCCACCTTTCATTACATCAACATTATGAACTGCAGACAGTTTACTATGGATTTCTGCACCCTTCATATTTGGTGGCCCCAGTAACACAAAGCAGCAATTTCATCAGATTCGGTGGAGGCTACCATTAGTGAGGGCCATTATATATATCTACTGACTATTAATAAAAAATGTTTCCTGCTTGAGAAATCAGCAACGGAAGCGTATCAAATGTTGCAACAGGCTTTTACAGAGAGGGCTATGAACTTGAAACAAGTGGTTTGGGTGCTTTGAAAATGATGAGATAAATAAAGATAAGATCATTCTGGGCGTTCCAAAACCGAAGTGTTAGTGTGTGGGCAGTACGAGCCCCGTGCGTCTATTTCTGTTTCCAAAACCGAAGTGATAGTGTAGTGGCAGTACTAGCCCCATGCATCCATTTCTGTTTCCAAAATCGAAGTGATAGTGTGATGGCAGTACTAGCCCCGTGCATCCATTTCTGTTTCCCAAACCGAAGTGATAGTGTGATGGCAGTACGAGCCCTGTCCGTCTATTTCTGTTTCCAAAACCGAAGTGATAGTGTGATGGCAGTACGAGCCCCGTGCGTCTATTTCTGTTTCCAAAACCGAAGTGATAGTGTGATGGCAGTACGAGCCCGTGCGTCTATTTCTGTTTCCAAAACCGAAGTGATAGTGTGATGGCAGTACTAGCCCCGTGCGTCCATTTCTGTTTCCAAAACCGAAGTGATAGTGTGATGGCAGTACTAGCCCCGTGCGTCCATTTCTGTTTCCAAAACCGAAGTGATAGTGTGGTGGCAGTACTAGACCCGTGCATCCATTTCTGTTTCCAAAACCGAAGTGATAGTGTAGTGGCAGTACTAGCCCCGTGCGTCCCATTTCTGTTTCCAAAACCGAAGTGATAGTGTGATGGCAGTACTAGCCCCGTGCGTCCATTTCTGTTTCCAAAACCGAAGTGATAGTGTGGTGGCAGTAACAGCTTTGCAGGGTTCTGGACGGTATCAAAGAGATTCTAGAGATGCTTTTACAGTGGATAGGTGAACATTCCGTTGCTCTCCTTCACTATTTTAGTTCATTTACTCCATTAACTGTTCATATTGATGTCTTGTGGAACCCTAGATGTGATCACCTAAGTTATCACAACTTCGGTCACAAATTTACAAACTTGCTCTCTGAAACGACAAAAACAATCATTACGCTACATCAACTTTTTAAAACACAAGATTCACTTTCTTAACATCCTTTGTGTAACAGATATATTGCTGGACCATATAAATAATGGTTTTGGAACTTTTCCATTGTTGTTAGTTAGACATATGTTTTAATTTTTAAAATGGCCCTTTTCAGGCCTCAACAGGGGTAAGTGGCCTTTCACTACATAATTTTAATCTCTAGTTTATTTTTAATAATAAGAGTATTTTAGTCTAAACTATTGTCATATTAGGTTTCTGTAGGATAACAGTTGCGTGATATGTAAAGTAAAGGATAGGATATTTGTTAGGGAATAAAATTGTCTTTTAGGTAGGATAATAGTGAGATTGTATTCCTATATTTGTCTAGCCTGTGTGGAACGTGCCTGGGTGGAATTCAATTGCAAAGTAATCTGGTTCAAGCTGAAAAGCTCTCTTTTTGTTGTTAATGTACAAACAACTATAGAATTAAATTTGTATAAAGTAAATAATAATTTTTTTTGTAAAACCTTCTGGCTGGGTTTCAAAAACTAGACGTGTTGAGTACTACAAAAAACCCAATTCACTGGATTGAAAACTGTGCAAATTATACTTTTACTTAATTTAATCATTAAACAAATCAAAATTGTTATGTATTCGTAGTACACTGCTCTTAGAAGATATTCTTAGTTCAATAGTTATAATGTTTTTAGTCTAAAAAAAATAATACATTTATGGTTTATTGAACTACCAATAAATATATAATTAAAAGCAGCAAAGTCTCAAAAAGACTGAGTAATGAAAAATTATATTATAATTTTACCAGCATCAATTTAATTTAATACTTAAAATGTTTAATTTAGCATGTATGTAATATAAACAACTCAAACGTTCTTATTGTAAACATTTATATACATATATTTATATTTGATATATCTATCAATAAATATATAATTAAATACAAAAAAATGTCACAAAAACTATTAACATTAATGAGAAATTTTATTATACTTTGTTAGAGATTTCTGGGCTTATAAAATATATGTAGTATGAATTCCAAAATGCCGTTTTAAATTTATTTCTGTTACAAGTTTAAAATATCTTATAACTTCTCAAATTCTTGTAGCTTTTCATATGCGGGTACTCATTGTTTATTTTAACTCCAGACATCATAAAATTGATTTAGCATATTAAAAAATAAGAAGTTACATGGTAGGTAATTTTTAACTAATAAAAAGAGAGCTTATTCTAAAAAAATTGAAATATTACTTCTTTACACTCAGATTACAGCGCTACTACTTACCTTGATCATCTTCTCTGGTGAATCTCGATAGTTAATTGTTCAAACTATTTCACAATGAATTTGAGATATAAAATAATAAATTTGTTCAAGAAATATAAAATATTAATTTTTGTTTCCTGAAAAATAAATATAAACTAGGACAAAATATCAATTACTTAGGCACTAATCATGATCTCTTGCTTTATGACAGTTTAAGAGACATATTAATAGCCTGCGTACAGGAAACTTGCTGTAGCCAAACTCCATTCTCTTCTTTCACGTTTTAAGAGTATCTCAACATTTAGTGGAGTTGTAACAGTATAGTCACTCGTTTATTGTTATGGCCTTCTCTACTAGCAATCAGGTATCTGTGAATGGTGTTTTTAACTAGCGTTTTTCGAGTGTAAAGAATTAATATACAAGTAATGGAATATTACATTGTTTATCTTTGAAATCGTTCATTATCAGCATGATGGGGGTCTCTAAAACTTGGGTTCTGAAGTGTAACTGTCTTTAATATCTAAAGGCATGATCATATCCATAGCACTATCTAAATTACTAACATTGTGTCTAGTTTTGCTATTAACTTTAGTTTGATAGCCTACAGCAAGAATTCACATTACTTTCTGCACAAGTTCTTCAAAAGTTTATTATTCAACGACTGAAAAATGTTTCCATTAATGACCTCTGTGAAGAAGAGTTCAGAATAAATTTGTATTTAATAGTATTGAATGATTTTTGTAGGAACGCTGCAATATTAAGGGTATTAATTAGATTGTTTAACATGTGATTGAATATTTTGCATTATTATAGACCAGTACGTTATTTCATTATGTATGTTTTAAGGAAAACTTGTCACCATGATTAAACACTTTGAACTGAGAATTTGCAGCTCTATACTTTGACAAGTTATTTTTGCTTCTTTATTGTAGGCTTTGTTTCAAAACTAAACTTATAAGTAATAAAGTTTTTATGTTTACATTAGCATTTTGTGTAGGAATTTCTTTACAAGTTGAATTTTCATGTTATGGTACTATTTTTGTTTTTATTAAGTTATATTTGGACTCACTATGTGTAAAATAAAAGAATTACTTGATAACCAAATTAAAATTTCAAACTCAGCACTATAAAACTTATAATAATTATCTATAGGTGAAAAAGTTAGAACATTGTTACAAAAGTATTACATTTTGGAAGTTTCTAGTAAAAATATTTTGTTGAAAATTATAAAAGCTACTCCAAAACTTTTTATAAATTAACAGTTATGTATTTTTAAGAAAGAAGTTTCCTACAAAACAACATAGTTTAGGCCCATTAATTTATTATTTTAAATTGTCATCAAATTTGAAATAATA
Source organism: Homalodisca vitripennis (assembly GCF_021130785.1). NCBI lineage: Eukaryota > Metazoa > Arthropoda > Insecta > Hemiptera > Cicadellidae > Homalodisca > Homalodisca vitripennis. The sequence goes on along the minus strand of NC_060214.1, from coordinate 93,360,496 downwards.
ACTCATTGATCATATGATTATTTTTACGTAATTAAAACATTCTTAAAATTTGCCTAGAATAATGTAATTAATCCAGAAATTATATTGATTAAGTTTTGGCCAATCGAAACTCTAGTGTAACATAATAAAATAGTAGTACAAAGAATATTTATTTTATTCATCATGACTATGAAACTTTAAAATTGTACTATATAAAATGTTGGCAGTTCACATGTAGCAAGCGATCTTGATTCAAATGTTTTTTAATTTGTTGTAAGCTTATAATGGATTATACTAAGCTTAAGCAAACTACATCAAACAATAAAATTTATTAGTATATAATGACATGTAGTGGTTTAGTCTTTTGCCAATCAAAGATTAAGTAGACCATCTCTCGGTGTCAAAGGAACAACCAAGTTTGGAGACTGGCCCGGTTTTGTTTTTCAACAGTCGTTCCACAAAGGCTAGCCCATTAGATCGTTTGGACGTTGGAGCTATATTGAGTGTTTTCAGCATTGCCATTGGTCGAAGAGGCCGAGCTAATCTCGGATGTTGTTGTGTTTGCCTCTCTGCGTTTGTGTGTTTTGTTTCTTTTATCGGGGCTCCTTGAGCGGCCGACGGGTGGCGGGGTGTCTGTGTCTCCTCAGTACTCGCAAACACCCGACCCCGACTGATCTGACTTTGTCGGACCAGCTTTGTAGTAAAAGGTTGAAATGTGCACGGTAATACATCGGTAACCGACCGCTTGCGGGGAAAATGGAGTCCTGCTGCCACCTTCGCACGCTGTTTGTATTTATATTAAGTAACACGAGTATTCTTAAATATCAATATGTTCTGGTTTACAAAATTTGTAATTTTTTCACTATTTTAGTATATTTAATAATCATCGTAATATCTATTTATATCAAATCTATCACAGTCTATAAAACTGAGGTTGAAGAACCTTTTTTTTTGCTTAGCAAAGGACAATAATTTTGGTAGTAAGTATGGACTCCATTTTCTTCCAAAAAGTGGGTTCAATTTATTTACTTAATTTATTGTTAATTTAGTGTAATTACTAGTAAATGCATGAAAGGGGATGTTAATATCTCTATAAAAACTAGCTATTTTATCCCCCCCCCCCCAAAGACATATGTAAACTGTATATTGTATTTTTTAATTTAATGTTATTTTGTATTGGGAATAACTTGTTAGTTGTAGTAAAACCATGTTGTATTTAATAATCTATTCACACACTTGCAACCTAAATTGACAACGTTGATACTAATATTTATTTGCTGAAAATGAAATAAGTGTACAATATTTATGATGATAAAATATAATCTGAAAATTGTAAAATATGCAAGAAATATGAATAATGTATTAGTGTAGGAGATTTCAATAATATTTTTTTCACAGCAACAAACTTTGGATGTCTTTATTGCTATTTTATTTTGACCTATTCTTGAAATACTGCTAGTTTTTTTTTTTAATTTCAAACATGCCTTTCTTTTAACAACAAGAGAGTTTTGATAGGCTTCCTGCCCAGGCTTAAGTTTACAAAATTTGAAGGTTAGTCTTTTTTGTATCATCGAGTTCAATATAAATGTAATATTTTGTACCCATTAGGCACCTTGTCAACTATAGAAAGAGGGAAAGATTTTTAATTTTGAAGTGACCAGTGCTGCTAAATTGTGGGGAAAAAAGATTGCATTTTAACTGAACCAAAATTAAGAAACAAATTTAAGTTACAAAAAATAAATAGCTAGGTCGATTATTTACTAAATGTGAGTATAAAATTTGTTTTTGTAACGAATTATTGAAAAATATACTTTCCTTGGGTGTGATAATAGAGGAATAGTGTAATTAAATGTTTTTAAATTCTGCTTCTTTTGTTTTGTTGGCACGAGTGTATTTTAAGAACAATAATTAGTTCTGAAGCACAAGTGTAAGAATAGGTCTTGAAGGTAAGTGGAGTAGGAGTATTCATAAGGTAAAATAAGTCTGTATCCAAGTACAAGAAAAGAATTTCAATATAAACTGTACCACGGTTCAAAGGATATGACACTTTAAGAGAATGATCAAGGAGAGATGATGAACAAACACTGTTGTATTGAGATATAAATGAGCGACAGAAAATATTTAGTGCCAGTGAGATGCCTATAGAGATATGAACATGTAGAATTGTGGCGTAATATACAAGAATTTGACCACAAAAATCTGTGGTGAGGCAGACTATGGGAACAGTGTCTTAAAAGTACAAACATATGAATGTGTGGAAGAAAGAAAGAGAATTTAATGTACTTTTGAAGATTTTTTATTTCTTGGTAAGATTTTGTAATCCAAATTTTTGTTATTTAGGATGTTTATTAGTTTTACAAATTAACAGAAATCAATTTTTCAAAATACATTTGTGGATAATCATTTAGTTGAACTAGAAAATCACTCCATTAATCAAGAGAAATACTGTATTATTATTGTAGGAAAAAACAATTTTCATTATTAATTCATGGCAGTTTCTATTTATTTTGACTGACACTGTTGTTTTAACCATGTCAAGTTTCTGTAAATAAAAGCTGGAAAGTAATGTTTCCAACTTTAATTTACGGAAACTCAAGTAGAGCCCTCTTTGCTGGGATAGAATCAGTCTAATTTCAGTTTCACTGGTGAAAGAATCATGTACGTTTTTCAAGTTAAGTGGCTGCATTAGTGCAATATTGTGAAGTTTGGGGCAACGTTATTGAACATTTCTAACTTACATGTTAGGGTCTCCTCTAACACATTCGCAATATTCCTTTTTTATCAACAGGAGATATAAAATAACATAAATGCATCACTACTTCCAAGTATTCTTTTGGTAAAAATTTTAACAGTGTAGTAAAAATTATGCGAGAGCAAGTATAGTTCGTATCGGACAGAAAAGTCTGGCAGTTATTTCTTCACCAGTGTTTTGAGAGTGGTTTCCAGATCAAATTCATATCTCATGATATTCTCAAAGATCTTTTGCCTCAAAATTGAACGAGACATGAAACGTGGTTGTAACATCAACATCAGACAAAATAATTGTTACATTTTTCTGATTATTCGTTACCTTTTGTGTAAAACTGTAATATCTACAAAACTGATGAGATTGAATTGCAAGAAGCTAGAATTGCTAAGCAATATCCTAATTGATAAATGCAAGTGTGAATAGATTGTGTGACAACTGCCATTACTCATGTCTCATCTTATTTCCTGTCCACAGAGAGTGTTCCTGGAGCGCTACGCACACAGTGTTCCTGGACAATCTCCCCCTTGCATTGAAATGCTAATCCGTGAGGTCCATCAGTTCACTCTGGCATCCCACCTCTTCTGGGGTCTCTGGGGTGTGGTCAATGCCAAACGGTCGCAGATTCCCTTTGGATACTGGGTAGGTATAATTTCCTGTAGCTGTCATTGTTGAACCACAATGAATAGATTATAACCTCTTGTTGTAATATTTAGACAATAAACAATTGTTTACTCACAATATCTTTGAGATATGTTAGTCATAAAAAAGGATTGGGACTAGTTTAAAATAATCATTCCATGTGAAGAACATGTTCACCGTATAGAAGCCCTCTCTTTCAGCCAGATTGAAGAGTCCTCTTCATGGCAGTGGTGTTGCCTCTTTTCAGCCTGTCTGGTAGCTTATTGAACAGCTTCACTGCAGCATATGATGGTTTCTTTACAAATAGTGCTGTTCTGTGGTCTGGTTGCGTGTAGTCCCCTGCCCTTCTGGTGTTTTGGTTATGGGGGTGCCTTTGTTTTGGATGATCATTGGTAGGATAGTTTCTAGGATAAAAATTGATGTCACAGTCAGGATTCTTCTGAATAACCACCCCAAACGCCAATTCCATAGCACAGATGGCTTTCAAATAGTACATGATAAGCTGTCCTTGTGGCTTCATGGGTGCTGGTTACTTTAACTCTTTTTAAAGCAAACAATGTGGAGCTAAGCTTTAGGCAGAGGCTGTCTATGTAACTCTTTCAGCTTAATTTTTCATCTACAATAGACCCTAGGTGTTTAACTTTATTTGTTGCTTGGAGGCTAGGAACTTTACTTTTGGACCCTTTTTTGCTACCAAGTGACATTTATTTTGTTTTTGCTCATTAAGTACAAGTTAATTTTGTATGGTTTATTCTTATGCTAGATTCAGAGCTATGTAGGTGTTTATTTCTAGTTGTTCAGTATTAATGTTAGATGTTAGTAGAACACTGTCATCAGAATACAAGACCATTTTACAATGTTCTCTTAGATTTTTTGAAAAATTTTTTGGTCCGAGTACTGAGCCTTATGGAACACCTCTGCTTACTGGTAGAGGCTCAGGCTAAACTGCTCTTGTAACTCCGTTTGAAGTTTCCTTTAGTTCCACAATTTGTCTTCGATCTTGATGTAGCTATTAAACACAGTGCAGATTGTCGAATGCCTAAATTTTGGAGTTTAGCCAGTATAATATTATGTCTAGGTAATCTAGTAATAGTATTGCCAATTTCAATATTGTGTATCACGTATTCAATTAGGTCTATTATTTCAGTTGTTGATTTTTCAGAAATAAATACATGCTGCTTGTCAGTTAGTAGTTGATTCTGTTGTATGTAGTTTAAAAGTCTAGTAAGTATGAATTTTTTTCAATAAGTTTGGAAACTGAGGGTAATAAAGAGTTCGATCTATAGTTAGTTATGTTTTTGGGGTTACCTTCCAATTTCGGTTAGATTTTTGCTGTTTTTAGTTTTGTTGGAAAGATGCCTTTTTCCAAATTTGTAATTTTTACTAGGTGTGTTAGTAGCTTGTCTGCACAAAATTTAAGGATCTTCATTGATATCTCTCCTGTACCAGCAGAAGTTGAGTTCTTTGCAGATCTAATAACTTTGGCCATCTTATTTGCTGTAGGCTAGGATGTATAGAATGTTTCTTGGGAGTACATTTTGGATAGTCGGTTCAGAGTTTTTAACTTTTAACGTCATTGTTTCTTCAGCTAACTTGAGAATTATGTATTAAAACAGTTAACTATTTCATTGGTGTCTGATAGGAGTTCCATGTCATGGCAGATTTATATATTAGTTGCTTCAGGTTTAGTCTTCCTCCCCCTTTCACTGTTAATAATTTTCCAGATGGCTTTAGATTTATTATCAGCTTGGTAAATATGGGCTGCATTGGCTTGTTGTCTAGATTATTTTAATTTTTGTCACAGGTTTTCTTTTTTGCTGAGGCAGTGTCTTTGTCTTCTGCATTTCCAGTCATAAGATATTTATTTTGTGCTATAAGGAAATCGTATTTAAGATTTACTATTTCTTTGGTGTAGGTGATCACTTTGCCCTTCACTTTCCTGTCTTGAGTTTTAATCTTTGGGTATATCCAGTTAAGAGCAGATAAAGTGATGTGCTAAAATAGAAATAGATATCACAAATGACTTGAAGAGTTGTGGGGAGATTTGAACCTGGTGGTCGTTAAATTCCCATTAGGTATAATAATGTTTTCCTTGTCACTGTTATTTTTATAGCTGATATCTCGTATGTCATCTCAATACTGTGGTTTTATAGTCCTAAGCTTTCATTTTTGTAGGCAAGTCTGTTATGTGTGTAAATAGCAAAACCTCCCTCAATGTGCTCTTTCCTTCCGTAAGAACTTAAGTGTAGTCAGCCAGTCAAGCTTGATTTACTGTTTGTTCTTTAAGTCTGTGTTCTGTAATTATCACTAAATCTGGATTTGTAGTATTCAGTTGATGTTCCAATCTTTCAATTTTGTTAGCCAACCGGTCCATTTTCTGGTGGAAGATTGTCATTTGATCAATATTTTTGGTGGGCTTACTACTAAGAAAACTTTTGGTAGAAATGGGATTAAATTTTGTTTTCTACAGAAATAAAGGCTTTTATACAACTTTACATGTTTCTATACATCTGTCTATGTATTGTTGCCTTTACTTAACGAAATTTTCAATTATTAAATTTAAGGCTGGTACATTTACAAAAAAAATATTTATTTTTTAATATTGCCAACAAAAATACATAGAATGGGTTCCAAAATCTTCAGATTTTTCAAACATCAAGTTCACCGTATAAATAAATAAGTGTAGAAGCAATACCTACGTTATTTTTAGGAAAAATGAATAAGTCATTTTATGATTAAACCAATAGTATGGTATGTTTTTCTTTCTTACACCTATTTCTCCATAATCAGTGAGAAATCTAGGAATTTAATGTTATTATACAAGTCTTGCCACACCGCCATAGTATTTTACAGTAAAAAAAACTTGTTTAGTAAAAATGTTTCTTAATATTTTATAATCTTTATAAATAGACAGTTCTCTTCTGATATTAAATCACTAACTGATGTCCTCATTTTTTTCATTTATCTGAAAATGGTTTCCAAAAACCAATAGCTATCATAGATTTAAATGGTCAGGAAATTATTAGTGTTCTTTGTACAAGGGTAAAGCCAAGAATCTTGGACTTGGTTGAACCATTGAACAGTTGAACCATTGAACAGCACACATGGTTGACTTTTTATCATAGTTCAATGCTATTTTGAAGTCTTTTATGTGCAATTGTCAGAACAAATTTTCAAATATTTGTAAATGAAACTAATTTTAAAGTCTTTACAGTTTAAATTATTCTGATTTAGTATGTAGAAGGCTATTTGCCAAATAAGTTTTAATTTATTTAATTTAGCCACTAAAAGATTGTTCAAAGCAAATTTGACTTCTTAGTTTCCAGTGTTGTTTTTAAAAAACTGACAGTTATGGACATATTTCAGGAATATGCAAAGGAGCGCATTGACTCATACTTCCAGCTCAAGTCGGAGCTTGTGGGCTTCGATACTGGGATAAAAAGAAAGGCAGCTGACCTGGAATGAAAGGGATGAGGTAGAGGTAGGCTACGTTATCTGCACAGCCTCCCACCTCCGTCCGGTACGGGCCACTACTTGCCTCCAGTGTATCTCTCCAGTTTTTTTTGTTGAAAAATTTGAGAGATAATTGTTTAAATCACAATCAAAGGCTTAATTACACAGTCATTAATTCAGAGAATGTATTCTTTGCTTTTAAACGGAGATCATTAAACACCATCTTGCGATATACAAATTAATCCGAGAATTAGAGTGACACATGTACTGGTAAATCATTAATAGCAATATGACCTTGTGGCCATTGAGAGGTCTCTCGCTCAAGTCAATCAGACTGATTGGGTAAAAAAAAGTAGTTTTCACGCTGCCTTAACTCATCTCTTCTATACACAAAGAAAATATTTTATAGAGATCACAATTTTAACACTATTATTATGATAGTGGATTGGAGATTTGTTTCTCCAGTTTTCATGGTCAGCATTATTGTTTAATCCAAAATTCCATAGTTGATTTCAGTAATAGAAAAATAGTGTTTCATTATACAAATGAATACACTTTTATTTGTCTGAAATGTCAGAAAAGAATAGTTTTCTCAGGTTTTGTAGGGTATTTAACTCTTCATTGCATTTCTCTCTTAATTAGTTCATAATGTTCTTTTTTTACAATAATTCATTATTATTTCAACGTGTTTATTTTATTTAGTCTATTTAGTTTCTTATCTTTATATGAAATTGCATCTGAGATATACGTTCCTACCGTTAAGAATCTCTGAGTTATGAGTTGCCTGTTTCCAACAAACGTCCCCAGTCCTATCCGTAAACTGAAGTTAGATACTGTGCGGCGAGCTTCTTCTCTGGTGAAACGCACAAACTTGGCTCGGTGCTGCACAGAGAACATTGCCTTGTCAACCATTCCGACGGTCAGCCGGCGGGGAGTGGGGGGCTGAGTCTTCAACCTTGGCTGTGTCTTGTTCTTGCTTCTTGTCAACTGTTAGCTCACAAGAGTGTATACTTATTATGTCTACTTTTATACCGATTGTTAGAGTCCTAGCCGCTCACTATTTGTCAATCTTCGCTTGAGAAGCTTGCTGTTAAAATCTGTTGTTGAAACGCCTCAAACAACAAACTTTGAGGGCTATGTTTTTTTTCCAAATTTCTCAACTCGTGTGTTGTACCGATGTTTTTGAGTCGTATTTTAACAAATCTAGTTCAATTAAAAAATAGGGATTGACAAACAGTGAGTGGAATCAGAATATAAGAGACCAAAACTGTTCGACATCGCTACAAAACCAGGCTTGTACATCGATCATTGACAGTTGATCGTTCCGTTATGTAGATGTGGAAAATGTTTGATGAATATTACTTAAATGAGGTTAATATTTTTCTAAATGCACAGAAACCAACCATTATTGTAATCGCGTAGGCTAATGCACCTGCTTGAGTAGTGGGTTCACGTCTTTCAGTATTATTCGTGCATTTTCATCATGCTGTTTTCACTCTTAGAACTTTATTTCGTTAGGTATTATTTTTGTATCTCTATTTATTTTTTAGTACTTATATTGTTTCAGACGTTCATTTATTTAATACAGTTAAACTCATCTATTGTGTACTGTATATAGATTTTTGTACTGTTGTATTATTGTATTTATAACGGAACCTATTTTAGATGCATTACGTATGGATCTCTCTGATGAGTTGTCTTGTGGTAGAAGTTTTACTTCGTACATGATCTAGTGAGATTTATAGTTATTTTTTGGAACAGATTAAACCTAGGTGCTATTGACTTTTAACATATCGATACATTGCACACGGTTAAGTAAGCGATTCAGTCCTTATTGTATGTAAATAACTATAAATAAGACTGAGGATCCCAAATGTTAGGCATTAGTTACAGAAGTTACTTAAAGCCAAAATGCCAATAGGTGTTGTGCTGTGATGTAAACTTTAGTTCTTATCTCATAGACCCTTTTCTGTTTCATACTTAATTTACTATGTTGATTTAGTCAGTGTCTTAGCTGTAAATTTTTCTTCCATTAACTTTTAACAAAAGGGTTTGAATATTTAGTCCGATTTAATATATTCCTGATTTAAATTTGTGGCATGTAAAGTAGTGATATTGTTTATAGATTTATTGCCTATTGGTTTTGGCTGACTTGTTAACCTATTTTATTTTTTTGTGACTGTTGTATATTGTACATTTTTATATTTATGTTGATGTATCTAAAAAAAATGTTAGTGTATAGAATATGTATTTTAAAAAGATATAATAAAATATTTAAAATATGTATTGTTTTATTCACCTTATTTTATATCTTCAATTTAAAACCAGTTATATCTGGTCTAATGTGGAAACATGGCTGGTCAGTTATTTTTAAAGCCATATATAGAGTTGTGAGATGAAAAATGCAAGTTATTTATAACAAATGCACTACCGATGTTGCACTTAACTTTTTGAAGGCATACATAATTATGAGAACATTGATATTGTGGTGGAAGTGTTTCTCGTGAAATATTATAAATCCACGATACAAAAAAAGCTTATTCTATATGACAAGACTACTCTAGTAAATTGGATATTTAAAATTTGTATGATATGTATGTCCAAAAGAGCATACAGTAAACACAAATTTATTTTATAATAGATCGAAACTTTCACAGATGTACACTATTTAAAATTTAAATCAACTTTCTGAAAAGGTAAAAATAAAATATCCTACCACTACAAAACGTTACTTATTCAACAGCTGACACAATGGCATTGACATCATTGATTCGCCAAGGTCATTGTATTAAAAATGTCATGCACAAATTATTCCTTGGGGGTAAACAATGCCACCATATCTCGCTCTCTTTCTCACCAATGCACCTTCATCAAATATGTCGGAGAAAGGGATCGAACTTGCCCCAGTGGCAGTCTTTGCTCACAGAACTTACCATTAAAACTTTTTCCTCCGCCTCCAGTATTTGCTCTTCCACCAATGCACTTTCAACTAATGTATGGGAGAAAAATATCGAGTTTGCCCCAGTGGCACTCTTTGCTCACAGAACTTACCATTAAAACGTTTTCCTCCCCAACTAGTGTTTGCTCTTCCACCAGTGCACGTTTCAACTAATATGTGGGAGAAAGGGATCGAGCTTGCCCCAGTGGCAGTCTTTGCTCACAGAACTTACCATTAAAACTTTTTCCTCCCCAACTAGTGTTGCTCTTCCACCAGTGCACTTTCAACTAATGTATGGGAGAAAGGGATCGAGCTTGCCCCAGTGGCAGTCTTTACTCACAGAACTTACCATTTAAAACTTTTTCCTCCCCCACTAGTGTTTGCTCTTCCACCAATGCACTTTCAACTAATATGTGGGAGAAAGGGATCGAGTTTGCCCCAGTGGCAGTCTTTGCTCACAGAACTTACCATTAAAACTTTTTCCTCCGCCTCCAGTATTTGCTCTTCCACCAATGCACTTTCAACTAATGTATGGGAGAAAAATATCGAGTTTGCCCCAGTGGCAGTCTTTGCTCACAGAACTTACCATTAAAACTTTTTCCTCCGCCTCCAGTATTTGCTCTTCCACCAATGCACTTTCAACTAATGTATGGGAGAAAAATATCGAGTTTGCCCCAGTGGCAGTCTTTGCTCACAGAACTTACCATTAAAACTTTTTCCTCCGCCTCCAGTATTTGCTCTTCCACCAATGCACTTTCAACTAATGTATGGGAGAAAAATATCGAGTTTGCCCCAGTGGCAGTCTTTGCTCACAGAACTTACCATTAAAACTTTTTCCTCCGCCTCCAGTATTTGCTCTTCCACCAATGCACTTTCAACTAATGTATGGGAGAAAAATATCGAGTTTGCCCCAGTGGCAGTCTTTGCTCACAGAACTTACCATTAAAACTTTTTCCTCCGCCTCCAGTATTTGCTCTTCCACCAATGCACTTTCAACTAATGTATGGGAGAAAAATATCGAGTTTGCCCCAGTGGCAGTCTTTGCTCACAGAACTTACCATTAAAACTTTTTCCTCCGCCTCCAGTATTTGCTCTTCCACCAATGCACTTTCAACTAATGTATGGGAGAAAAATATCGAGTTTGCCCCAGTGGCAGTCTTTGCTCACAGAACTTACCATTAAAACTTTTTCCTCCGCCTCCAGTATTTGCTCTTCCACCAATGCACTTTCAACTAATGTATGGGAGAAAAATATCGAGTTTGTCCCAGTGGCACTCCTTGCTCACATAGCTTACAATTCGTTTATCGTTTGTCACCAGACTAGATATGACAGATTTATACTGTTTACCATACATCTCAAAAATATTTCTTCTCCTTTACTCCTCAAATCTAAAATTTCAAACAGATGAAAACATATACTGCCAAGCAGGATTTATTTAGTAACTTTCTTATGATTTTTCCAAAGTTATTCCTCATGATCTAAAACAAATAATTTGGAGCAATTCAAAATTTATATGGAAACACAAGAAAGACACATAGTAAGGTTTTGATAATGCAAAACATAGTATTATAATGTTCAATACCATGTCCCCATCCTAAATATCTGTTGTTATTCACTTCTTAAAAAATTTGGAATGGAGAAAAATTGTTAATATGTTAATGAAGTTATTTACCATGCATTTAATAGGTTAGATTTGATCCGACATACAAAATAGCATGCAAAGCTATATCCAACCACCTCTCCAAACTAATCGAACAATTGAACTGTTTAGTTATTGCTCCTTCCTATTTTGTAAGGGAAAATTAAAAACACACTTAATGTTTTTTTAAACATGAAATTAATCGTACTATCACTAGTATAAAAAAATTCAACATTTTCCAATATATAATTTTTATTTTGTGCAAGGCCTTTCTGAATCAAAGTGCCTGATGATTGAATCTTTGATTCAGAAAGGCCTTGCACAAAATAAAATTATATATTGGAAAATGTTGAATTTTTTTATACTAGTGATAGTATGATAAACCTTTTTTCCAATGCTCCAAGATTCTACATGAAATTAATCGATCAATTTTGTTTGGAAAAAGTGCCACTGAACTATTTTGTCACACAAGATTTCCCTACACTTTGTTTTATATTACGTTCTTTGACAAATCTCAGATAATAACTGAGAAATTTTAACCAGTTATACCAATACTGTACCTAGTTTTCTGGTTTAACAATAAGTGGTGTTATCATGTTCTGATATTGAGTGTAAATAAAAGTCCATTTGAGATCCTTCAGTTTTAGTGAATAGTCAAACCAGTTGTGTTTTTCAGTTCCACCAGGGCTAGTTATAAAATAATATTACCAGACTGGTTTTTCTTTGCAATAACATGTCTCGATTTCTACTGAAAATTATGTGTCAGTGGCTAACGTAGAAGTAGCGATCCACTGCGCTCCTTGTAAATGATGGTTCGTAGTTACAAGTGCAGTGTTGTTTTAAAATATTCCCCAGCGGAAAAAATTAGTATTGCTGGACGGACAGTGGCTGAAGTTTGTACATAAGGTCCAAACTATTTAGTCTGTAAAATGTGTTTTTGAATTTGATAAAAATGTTTTAAAAAACATAAAAATAGAACAAGATAATTTTGTTTAGAAACAAAAACCCCATTTAAGGCTTAATAAATTACGGTACTTACTATAATAATCAAATTATGAAATAACTGGTTTATTATTTTTTACAAATCTTGAAAAGCATTAAGAAAGTGTATACAGAATATGTCACAACATATAAAAACAATTTTAGTGTGTAACCAACTTTATCAACAATCTCAAAACTGGGGATTTTCAGAAATGTCCAAATATTCATATTGACAGTTATATTTAAAAGGCTATTCTGTTGATATTTTGGTATTTAAAAATAAACAACTCAAAGTTGTCTATCTCAAAATATCCAAAATAGTGGCCAAACAGCTAGCTCTAAAATCTTCATTTTGTGAATGATAAAAAAAATCACCAATAAGTTAACTGCAATGATTTAACTATCATTATGAATCTTTGTAACAAATACTCTTATTTGCTCTCTTTTGACAGTATGACATGTTATAGAAATGTAAAATACTTTATGTAACATAAAAAGTCAGATGAGACAAATCATAGACTCTGAATTTGACAATGTAAGTGAATCTGCTAGCTACTCAATAACTCTCCTTTATCTTTCAATGGCCTTGAAATGTGTAAGTATAATTTGCAGGCCTCTTATCTGGAAGTTGGTCCTTTCTGTTTCTTGATAAAAGCTTATCTGATCTCCTGGACAGCTGGAATAATCTGCTGATGAAGCATTGTTAATTACCTTTGGAGGAACAATTCCTTCAATAAAGAAAGGTCCAATGAATCTTCCCTTGCCAATACCTAAACATAAATTTTCCTCAATCCAGCACATGTTATTCTCTTATCCAGAGAGTTTTAAAAACACAAAAAAATTTACAATTTTATGGCTGTTAATCTTGAAACTTCCATTGCAAGATAAGAAAACATGATTGATAGCAAATGTTCTGTTAGAGATAGACAATCTGTCAGATTTATTTCATACTAGTGTATACCCACGGTTTCACCCGTAATTTCTATGCAACATTCTGTGTATTTGTTTCAATAGCTATTGTGATTTTAGTAACACTTGGAACTGTTTTAAATCAAAGTAGAGAAACTCCAAAGTTGAAGTGTATAGTTTTTTTAGTGAAAGCACTTTGTGAAGTAATATGATAGGGTTCTATATATTTTTAAAATGGAATTAGTTGCTCATCATGCTTCAGGTACCTATTTTCAGTGTTCATGATTAAGTAGACCAGAGGTTAAGCAAAATTGTGAGTAGTTCTTGGTTCAGGTTTTGCACTTCTAGTCAAATTAATTATGTATTTCCAAAGCAAAATTGGAGTTTGTTATTTTGCCCCAAGAAATAATTTATAAGGACCTATTTATAATTTTGTAATGAAGTTGAATTCAAACAGTACAGTTTTATAAATTGTATGGATATAGGGGTAGACTTTAATAAGCGGCCTACACTTGTTATCCAGTTATGTTCTCGAATTATTCAATGTTTTTATCCAAAGTTTTTTATTCAAAATTACAAATTATTTAACTTCATATGATTTCAACTTATTAGTTATAGTAATTTTAATGTTAACAATAAACAGCAAGAAGTAACTAATATTTTGAGACTTTGAAAATGGCAAAACGTGTGAGATATTTCTCACAAGTGACGAGATTTGTTTAAGTGGCTTCAATATGTGGGTTTGGCTCCTGATAACCCATGGGGAGAATTCTTTCCTCCATTTCATAAAAGCGGTTACTCATTGACATCAAACTGGAAAGTTATAAATATTGTAAAGTTTCTTTGATATCTAAGTCTAGGCCATAGATGGTTTTGTTGTTTTGTAATGTTAGTGTTAAGGAAACAGGATGACAAATGTCCGGAAAATATCCTGTTTCCTTCACAATCCTTCCATCATCAAAAACAAACTTCAAACAGTGTTAATGTTAAATTTATGTTCTTAAAATTGTAATATACAAGATTCTTATTGTTACAGTAATTTATTATAACTCTTATTGCTTACGATTTTTAAATATCGAAAACTATTTTTAAATATTGAAGTCGATATTTAATTTCTATGCATCGGTTATCGAACCACTCGAGAAAAACAACCGAACACGATTGTAGACCGTTTATTAAAGTCTCCCCGGATACAGTATAATAAGTTGTCATTGAAAATTAAAAACGAACAAACATAAATAATACTAACACATTTCAATACTTACCACCACAGTTGGCGATGTTTCGGCAGACACCATTGTGGAGCTGATGCTGCAGAGTGAGGACGCATGGAATGCAGTCACCACTCATGTACATGCGATCCTTCATCAGAAGCGTGAAGACGGATGCCTGGTTGGCCCCTAGCTTCCGAAACAAGTAGTTTTGTCCTTGATGGAACATAAGACACACGGACCAGGCAAGATGTCATCCGAAAGGGTTCCGGCCTGGGCCCTCCGTGGCCCTTAGGGGTTTTAGTGGGTAGTCTGCAAGGCAGTCCCACACACAATCCGTGTGCAAATGCATTTCCCCTATGTAAAAAAAAAATTCAATACTTACATTATGATAGTTATTATACCTATTCGTTAACGTGTTCCTCAAGAGTGAGAAATAGATGCTATGTTCCCTCAACGATTTTCTTTCGTAAAGAATTAAATTTAGTGTCATGTGGATTGCTTTGTGATTCCACTAGCTATAATCACAGATTCACTGTGCTCGCTTGTTCCTCACTGACACGGAGCAAATGGTTTGTGGAATCAAGCTAACGCCCACCCCTCCGTTTTTGTTCCTTCAGCTCATGTAAATATGCCATTCCGCAAAGTTTGAAGAAACCAAATTCAATGGCTTCCATGTACACATTCCCAATTTAAATTCCCCAGAAATCCAGAAAAAATTAATTGGTTTGCTTGTTGCCATGATGCTAAAATAAAAAGTACCTTGGATATTCTTTCACTCTATAACAAATTGAAAATATAGGTTAAATTAAATACTCATGTGGTCGTCCTATACAGTATTCACACAAAACAGTTGATTACTTTTAATAAGCTCCTTCAATATTCCACATTTTTACAGACCAAGATGGAATTTTTGCTGCCTTACAGACCAATAGGGCGTAGCCTGGAGGGATTTTCGAAATAAAATATTCATCCTAATAATGAATAAGAATGTCCATGTAAAATATTTTAGTACAATCGGTTAAATAGATTATGCATACAATATATTTTATTTTATTCATTAATTCGTACTATCTTAAACACTCAAATTTAAAGTTATATATATATATATATATATATATATATATATATATATATATATATATATATATATATATATATATATAAATGTACAAATTAAGTAAACTATCTACAATTTCTTAAGACACTTTTTTACTCATGAATTTAAACCAAAATCAGAACACTCATCCTTGGCTTTGTCCGCTGAGATATACACGATGCCTCCTACCCAACCCAGGATCCCACCGCTTTACATTGACCACATTCCAGATTGGCATACCCATGCTGCTACCCTACATCGTCTAACTGATGGGTATTTCACCGCCCGCTGTTCGAAGGGTGAGTTTATTATTACCACGTCAAGCTTATTGTTTCGTACAATTCAAGCTTACCTCATTGAACGGAATGTCAGTTTTTCACACGTTCCCTGGCCAGGTTGTTTTTTGGACTTCCTTCCTTTACTACCACAGAAGAGGTTCAAAACTGAGTTGTCGGAACAGCGTTTCTATGTGGGCGATGTCTTCCAACTCCACACTAGGAGGTAGAAAACAAATCTGTTATTCTACGTCCACGTTGCTGTTCGTCCATATGGAAAGCCAGCCGGAGGACTGCTGCCCGGACTTGGTCTGATGCTGTTCGGAGGAGAACGACATTCTCACGACTCCCCGCCCGGCATCACCAGCACGACCGTCAAAACTGGTCAAGACTGCTGCCCATCTCCTCAGGCAAGGGAGAACTATAAAAAAATTACTGTTCTGTTCCAAAATCTCTCCGAACTTCTCATGCCCACTCGCCATGTATAGAAAGTTTCTTCTCATTACGTGGATCTGTAGTTCAATATGAAATAGGCTCAATCATGAACTTTATTCATTTCCATCATTTCTATACTATGGCGTCGATATTATCTTTGTTCAGAAAATTCACCCCTCTCCTCGAAATTCCTTTACCATTACAAATTATGTTTTTAATCGTACCGATAGGCCAATTTAACCTGGGGGACTGCTATTCTTGTCCATCGTCGAGTTTCGCACTGCCGTCACTCATCTTAACTTTGTTATCGAAGTCACTACGATTGCTGCTTCTTTCGGCGGACCTGAAATCCGTCAATCCTGAACTTATAACCTTCCTCATTAACTGAGTTCTCCCGCTCAACTGTATCAGCTTCTTCCTCCTGGTCGGTTATCTTAGCTGGTGATTTAAATAGCAAACATGTGGATTGGGGGAACTCGCCGGGGGAACTCTACCACCCTCCAGCTGGCAAGGGTTGTCACTACCCTTGTTGGAAACGTCTGCTCACCACTGCAATTAGTCTTGATATTAGTAAGACTTTTGACAGGGTGTGGAACGAAGGTCTCCTATACAAGTTGGCTCGCAGTCCTCTGCCGCGTCAGTTGTTCCGACTGCTTTGTTCCTTCCTGAGTGGACGTCGCTTCTCAGTCTATTTTGGGATGTTTATTTCCTCCGTGCGACCAGTACCTGCTGGTGTGTCACAGGGATCGGTTCTTGGGCCAATCCTCTTTTTGTGTTATATCAATGACATGACTATGTCACCAATGAACTCCGCGGCCCTCTAAGCAGACGATGCCCTCTTTATGGCCCTTTGACCCGGCTGCGTCAATCCTGCAATTACATGCAGCGTCAAATGGATCTGCTGTCTCCGTGGTTCACTCGTTGGTAGATCAAGGTAAACACGGACAAATGTGAGACAATCTGATTCACCTGGATAGACTACGATCTGATTCTTCGGTCAGTCCAGACTATCCAGGATGACAGACTCCGAAGACTACATCGACAAGGTACTTCAGGATGGTGCTGACCAGGCTGCTCTCTACAAAGGTTGCTGCAACCCGCAGGATCCAGACTGGCCAGGCTGCTTTCGTGTCTCTTGCTCCACTTCTTTGCCGCTCTTTGACGCTTACCACCTCCACCAAGCTGCTCTTTTACATCTCGATGATAGCCGTATGATCCCATATGCCGGCCTAGTGTGGTACAACCAGCAGGTTGCTACCCCCAGGAAATATACATTGCTGTTTTTTCGGAACACTGTCATGACGCGGTCCTTTAGCATCTCGTCGCTGGGCTACTACATCAAGGCACAAGCCTGGCACCTCTTTATTCGGCTGATTCCTCGGAGTGGGATCACATCAGGGCCTGCTCTTTCCGTGAGGGGCGCTACTCCACTACACACCTGAGACGCCCCAGGGCATGGCTGGACTACCCTCTCTATGGTCTACACTCATTTAGACTTTCCGTCCATACCCAAGCTCTACCGACCACGTACATCTTCTTAATTGTTCATCTACTTGTTATTGACTTGACTCTATTAACTACATTTCAGCACTATTCCATTCTCCCCCAGCACTAAAGTGTATGCTGATATACACTGATGCTTTGCTCTCTAGCATTGGGACATTTGTTTCAGAAGCTGCTCTGAGGAAACCATCACGTCTTCCACGGTTTGGTTCAGTTCAGTTATCAATTATACTCAATAAACAAACATCTCGTTAACCTGCATAGACAAGTTTTATATTTAATCGTTCAAATGTTGAACTATAAAAATACACTAACCGTGTTAATGGAGTGCACTAATAAGAATCACAGTTAATGTTAACTAACAATAATTGTGTTTATATCCCAGCCTGTAGAAGTACCGGATGCATTCTAGAAAGGTTTTGATTGGCTTTCAGTAAGTAAATCTAATGTAAAACTAAAACATATATAAGATATTCAAAGATTGTTGTTTACACAGAATTTAGATCCTTGAAATCCATTTTCAACCATACCACTTACATGAAAGTTGTTGCATGTAAACAAAATTTCTGATTCTGGAGATTTACCATTTTGTTCAAAGGGTAACAATAATTATTGTTTTAGTTTAAAATGTGATAAATAAAACTATAAAATTCAAGTCACACATATGTAGTTGTTGAGAGAATGGGTTTGGTTTTTTTTCAAGTGCCTTGAGACCAAAACACATCAGTTAGAACTACCATTGGCAGTGTAGTCTATTTCATACACCGTATATACCCATTTAAATTCATTCATCTAAAATGCTTATAATTAGTTATCTGTGCGGAAAATTCATACGGCCTTTCAGTTCTTTTTCCATGGCCGGAAGGGCAGTAAATAAATATTTTAACAGTTTAATGTACAATGTTCATTGTAATATTTTTCAACGTATTGAATCCCTATAGTGTCCTACATTATTGTGAGACATGAGTTTGGCCTTTTTGGTTTCAAAGACTCTCGCAAACTATCCTTGGTTGCAATTGTACCATAAAAGGTTCGTGCCAATTTCTATTCGTCCAACCAAACAATTTCTGGTGTGCTACTAAATCTTGTGAAGAATGTAGGTTTGAATGGCTTAATACTTGAGCGTGACACAGTTGTACTAATAATGACATGATATTTGAGTCTACATTGTTAATTGTTTATTCTATCTATTGAATTCTGAATAATGTGTTATGTCAAAAACTCCTAAAAATGGGAAAAGTGCTCGGCGCTTAGGGGGATCTGAATATGTAACTAAGCCTGCCGCTCGGGTGACATCGTGAATCCAGGAACGCGGAGGTTAAAGTTGTGGTAGTTACAGTACAATACTCAGACGCGTTTATGCTAAGTAAATGCAGGAACATGTTTTTAACTGTTAAAGAAATTATCAGAATCATTGTAAAAAATTTATTGAAAACCAAAGATCGTGCAAAGTTATCCAAGAAGTACATACTGCTTACTCTGCTTTACTTTTATGTAATTAAATCTTATACCTTGTCTTTGACTTTCCAGAGAATAGATTTTACAACCATGTGGGGATTTTGTGGCAGAAATTTCGTTCGGTATACTTTTCTTTTATATGGTATGGTTATGTTCTTTAAAGCTTAGATTAAGGCTTACAGCAGAACAGACCTAGAGATTATGACTGAATAACGCAAACACTCGAGTTCTAGATTTGTTTGTTACCTTTTTATCGCCAATAGGCATAAGCGATCGGAGGAGCCAAGTATTGAGAGAGTCCAAGATCTCACTAGTATGTGATTTCTCAACGTTTCTTGAGAAGTACTAACTAAAATTTCAATATCACATTGAAGGAATGTTTGTAATTCATACCTTATCAAAGTTTATGGACATCCGAGTAACTGTGGCTGCATACTATGGGTTGATACAGCTGTCTTATGGTGCAGCTAATTGAGTGATCGAATTTGAAAACAATAGAACAATGTTCAAACTTGGGCGTTTAGATCAGAATTCGCAAAATTACGTAGATCGTCCTGTAGGCTAAACTGTAAGGACTCAAATTTTCTTATATTTCCTTCTATTTACAATTGGAATTGTTGAACCTTTGAGAGAAAACAATTTAATTTGTTTCACGTAATGAATACCCTAGCTCAATACAATCCTTTCATAATTCAGGAGATAATCTAAGGCAGTCCGACAACATAAAACTTCTTAAGCGTCATATCTTTATTAACGGCATTCAGATTTTTAATGCATAAGGCTTTTATACGAAAGTAGGTTAACAAATAATTAAAGACACGTAAAACACCTTCTTTTGAAAAATCCCCTTGCAGCGTTTATGAATATTTTAACCATATTGTTGTGGCAACCTGAGAAATAAAACAATTTTCTGTAAATTTATATTTTTGGTTGGTAATAGTTATTACTTTGTAATACATATTATTTTCAAAAACTGAATTTATTGACGCTAATTTTACTGTTTGTTACAAATAATTTTTCAGTACTGAGTGAAAGAAGCCATTTAAAACCGAACTTGCAATATTTATTTCAGAAAGAAAGCAATAGTTCTTAAAAAAAATAAATGATTTGAAGCAAAATAATCAGTAAAATGCTTTTTCAGCTGTTCAGTAATCTGAGCGGTAGTATGTCGACATAAATTACATGTATACAAAAATAATACACACATGAAACGTGTCAACTCAAACTGCGTATCAACCTGGCATTGGCATAGTAGATGCGTCTTAGCCGTAACGCATTCCCGCGCTTTTGGTTTGGTGGGGATCGTTTGGTTTGGAAAATCTTTCTTGTTGAATCTTGTTCCAGTTGATTCTGATTGTGCACTGTTTATCTCGTTTAACTTTGTCCTGTATCTACAAATAATATAGAGACATCATTACTTTCAAATTTCATATCCTATTATTTAATACTACGTAACTAATTATTGGATATGGCACCAGTAGCTTCAGGAGCAGGCAGAGGGAAGAAAGGTAAAAACCAAGCTCATAGTATAAGCTAGTGAACAAATTTGAATAGTTTTCAGTATAGTTAATAAGACGGTCCCGATCTATGGCTTATACAAATCTAATAATTTATCATGTACACCTATAATTGAGTATAGCCTAGACCTAGGTCTTGTGTTATGTACAGTTGTTACTGAGATCATGTAAAAAGGCAGTACTTTTTATGAGCCTCTGCTAATCTGGATTAGGCATAGCCTACTGTTAATCTTCTGAAATTAGGCTGCAGTATAATAAGAGGCCACCACCACTGCATATTCGTATTAACATATCTATAGTCATAATAATAGGGTAGACGGGTAGGGTACGATAAGCGGATCCGGTTTTTTTATATCGAAATTGGCAAACGATATTACTTAATCATAACCATCGATATAATCAATCGATACTGATTAATTATATTGAACAATTAACTTAAAATAATCTATATCAACAGCTGTAAACACTTTCAAATAACACACGTAAGGTAATATTTCAATTTTACATAAGTAACATTTGATTATTAAACATAGCAGTCAACTATAGAAAACTACATGACATTGCTTTGAAAGATGATAAGACATGTTTTACGTGGCTTCAATATGTTGGACTCGTACAGAAAAATCCATTATGTGATATTTGTAGGAAAGAAACAACTGTAACTGTGAGAGGAGCAAATATGGTCGTCTTCAGTTTTCCTAATTTTGGTTATAATAATTTGTTTCATCACTGTAAATATTAACTTCATATTTTAATTTAAAACATATGATTGTTATTGAGGACTATAGATACTTTTATATCGATTGATAGTCTAGGATTTGAGATGCGAATATTAGGTACCGATGATTACATCTTCGATATAAAAAACTGGGTCCGCTTATCGTACCCTACCCGGGTAGACTTTTTATAAGTGGCCTACACTCCTTATTCTGTTGGGGTAGGGTACGATAAGCAGACCTGGTTTTTTTATATCAACGAATGTAATCATCGATAACTAATATTTGCATCTCAAATCCTAGACTATCAATCGATATACTTTGCGGACCAAAGTATCTGTGGTCCGCAACAACAAACATATGTTTTAAATAAAAATGTGAATTTAATATTAACAGTGATCAAACAAATTATTATAACCAAAATTATTAGGAAAACTGAAGACGACCATATTTGCTCCTGTCACAGTTACATTTGTTTCTTTCCCACAAATTTCACATAATGGGTTTTTCGGTACGATTCCTACATGTTGAAGCCACGAAAAACATGTCTTATCATCTTTCAAAGCAGTGTTGTATGGTTTTCTAAAATTGACTGCCATTCTTAATAATCAAATTTTACTTAGCCTATGTCAAATTGAAATATTACCTTACGTGAATTATTTGAAAGTGTTTACAGCTGTTGATATAGATTATTTAAGTTAATTGTTCAAAATAATTAATTAGTATCGATTGATTATATCGATGGTTATTATTGAGTGATATTGTTTGCCAATTTCGATATAAAAGACTTATCGTACCTTACCCTTCTGCTGTTTTTATCAAATGGTTTGTTGTTTTTGTCCGAAGGAATAATTCAATTCCTATTAAAATTTATTTAACTTAGCATATGATTTCAACTTATTAGCCTAACTTATGTGAGATATTTCTCACAAGTGACGAGATTTATTTAAGTGGCTTCAATATGTGGGTTTGGCTCCTGGGGAGAATTCTTACCTCCATTTCAAAAAAGCGGTTACTCATTGATATCAAGCTGGGCAAGTTATAAATATTTTAAGGTTTCTGTGATATCTAAGTGTATAGGCCTCGGTTTTGTAATATCAGTGTTAAATTTATGTTTTTAAAATTGTAATGCACAAGATTCTTCTTGCTATGGTAATTTATTATACCTCTTATTGTGTACGATTTTTATATACCAAAGTTGGATAATATATCGAACTGTATAAAACCAAATAAGGAGTAGGCCGCTTATTAAAGTCTTCCCTAACATAATATAATAATAATTAATTTTAATGCACATAGAGACAATCTTGTAAATAATAAAGGATCAAACAAACAATTATATCTGCAAATAGGAAAAACTCTCTTCTGGGTAGCAATGTCGTTTTCAAGAAGTTGTTGATAACATCCTCTTCAGAAACCATACTTCTCTTCTGTACTAAAACTCACAGACATGATCTGCAAGCAGGTTAGCTGATAAGGCTATGCCACTTTTTAAACTTGGTTTTACGTTCCCACCCAAGCTTCGACTATCTGTTATTGTCTATCAAAAACAATATGTATAGTATTGTATGAAAAGTATTAAAGGTTTATTCAAGTTAGTTATTGTTCAAAAATTGGTATTGGTTGGGGAGAGACTTTAATAAGCGGACTACACTCGTTATTCAATTGCTATTATTGAACAATTCAATATGTTATCCAATTTACAATATTTAGAACTTGCCCAGCTTGATATCGATAAGTAACCGCTTCTGTGAAATGAAGGAAAGAATTCTCTCCATTCGTTACCAGAAACCAAACCCACATACTGATGCCACCTAAACAAATCTCGTTACTTGTGAGAAATATCTTTTTCAAAGTTTCAAAATATTAGTCACTTCTTGTTGTTTATTGTTGACTTTAAAATTACTATAACTAAAGTTGAAATCATATGCTAAGTTAAATAAAATTGTAATATTGAATTATCCTTCGGATTAAAACAATGGAACCATTCGATAAATAGCAATTGAGTAAGGAGTGTAGGCCGCTTATTAAAGTCTACCCTTGGTTGGTTATATCGATAGTTATAATTAAGTATAATACTGTTGTCAATATCAATATAAAAACCGGGTCCGCTTATTTTATTCTATCATCTGTTTTATCAAAGTTTTACTAATTAAGAGATGTAATAAACAATAATCAAATCAAACCATTTATTTGGTCATTAAGTATAAAATGTACAATAGCCTATGTCCTAATCTAAGTTTTATAGGTCCATGCCGGAGATAAAACATGCTCAATTCAGATTTAAAAATAAACAAGTCCATGCCAAAGTCACCTGAAATAAAACTAAAACAAACCATATAATATTTACCTTGTGGAGGTTTACAAATTAGGCTGGTTTTTTTATAGGTCTATTATTCACATGATAATAAATAGACTACTTTAAACAATGTTAGTATGGTAAATATGAAATTAAAGGTTGGAGTGGCAAAATCATTATTCCAACATTATTACCTCATTACACTGATCATTCCGAACAAAATTAGGCTTTAAAAGGTGTAAGAGGTAAAGATAAAAATAATCACAAAAGTGTAATGTTAAGAGTGGATGTACTTTTCTCACATAAACTAGGTTAGGTTGATCAAAAATTATGTGTACTTTATTTGTCATCTTCACTATCTTATGGCTATGAGTCAACCTTGTATTGGTTGTTTCTGGTGCCAGCTATTATCTTTGAATAGACCAAGCCTTTGTAAAATAATATTAATAGTGAATGCAGGAAGGATTTGTGGTAGAGTGCAATAAGCGGACCCGGTTTTTTATATCGGATATATTAAACAATATTGAATTATTATACTCATCAATATAATCAACCAATTGTAATTAATTTGCATAGTAACTAAATCATCTGTGTGGTCCCCTCACCAGTTGTACTTGAGGGGTGGCATTGAGAGGGTGCAGAGGAGGTTCCTGAGACTTGCGGGAGTGCGCCTTGGATTTAGGTATCTGGATGTCCCAGTACAAGAGATTTCGTCTTATCTTAACTTACCTTCACTTGAAACAAGACATTCTCTTCTTGTACAAGCTGGTTAACGGAATCATCGATTGCCCAGACCTGCTACAGAAAATAAATTTCCAAATTCCCACTGGCACAAGATCTAGAGTCCTTTTTGCAAGAACTTCGGTGACAACTTCCTATGCAGCCAACAGTCCTGTGATTAGGATGCAGAGACTTGGATGCTTTCTACCAGAACAAATGGACTTTTTCTGCGCTTCCTTGACTTCCTTCAAGAGAGCTCTATGTGCTTCTCAGTGCTTGACCACTCAACTATGAATTTCAAAACACACAAACGTGGACGCGCACACTCACCTGTGCTTGTGTTTGGTTTTTGATGGTGCCTTTAGGGGGCCATACCCATAAGTGCCTTATTGCCTGGGTTTAGTTTTTTAGTTTTGTTTTAGTCATTGTTGCTAACTTATTACTATTATTATTAAATTATTATGCTCGCTTTTGTAATGGTTGATCCGTTGGAAATAAAATAAAATAAAAAAAATCTGCATCAACTGTTCACACGTTTTCATACTCTAAAAATAATTTGTTTTATAAGTAACTACTTTTAAATTAAAAAAAGATAGTTAACTATAGGAAACTATACAAAATAACACTAAAAGATTATTTACTGTCTTTCTCAGTTTCAAGATGTTTTTTTTGTTTTTTTCGTTTTCTTTATTATTTTAATATCATTTTTCCTATCACCAGTCTTAATTTTATCATTTGATGAATGGTTATGGTTCCTTTATTATTTATGAAATTACGTAATTGTTTAAATGATTTCTATTAATTTGAAACTTGTGACTTTAATTTAGTATTTTAGATATGTTAATATTGATTGATAGTTCTGGTGGTATTCAATATATAAAGTATCGATGATTGTAATAAGCAATATAAAAACTGGGTCCGCTTATCATACTCTGCCCAGGATTTGTTTTTATAGATCTGAATAGTTAAAATCAGACAAACATATGTGTGTGCGTACATTGAAGTTGTTGCTCAGCACTTTTGGCAATAAACACATAAAGATAAAAATTCTCGAGGGTCTAATCATGAATGCCTCAATCCATCATTAGGCAAGTCCCAACTGACCTAACTTACTATTAGTGACATGTATTTTTAGACATTAGTTAGATTCATTTTAAATATAGTCTAAATCTTGAGGATATTTAAGACTGAAAGGTCAAAATATGCGTTAAGACTATTGAAAGTTTGTTACTTTATACCCTACTGTAATTATAATTTAATGGGGGAATCTGTATAAGATCAAAACATTCTGATAGCCTAATCTTATTTTTTAAATGTAAATTAAATTAATTTAAAAGTTTTAGATTTTCGCAGTATAGCAATTAATTAAAAATGAAAGACAGACAGTTTGTGCTTAGAACATGGTTGTTAAGTTTTCAAACCAACAAAACTTTTTAAATTCTTACAGCATATTATTTTAAGTCTTTGATGCATTGTTCAATTAATGCAATAGTTTGAAAGGATAATAGGATTTCAGAATCTGCCATCGTTATATGTTACAAAATGAATTACACAATGTTTCAATGTGGATTGTAACATACAACGATGGCAAATGTCTGAAATCCTACTATCCTACCAAATACAGTTCATATGGAATAAAATGCACAGGTTGCGTCACATTATGTCCTGTGTACTTTATTCCTTATGTTAACATCTCGTTGTCTGAGTATTTAAGTTGAGTGGGATTCTTGAATTGGTTGAACAATATAGTGAAGTCACTACACGATGTGTGTGATTTTGTTAGAATTTCTACCACTAAACATGTGTAGTTAAAATTATTAAAACATAAACAACACCACTTCAACTCAACTGCAATGCTTAACACTTTTTTGAAAGTTGTACATGCCCTTTGTAGTGTAACATAAGTTTTTGTTTTATATCAGTCAATTGTGACAGTTTCTATTTTTGATCGTGCAGGTGTATCTTTAAGCAATCAAACACAAAAGTTGTATTCGTAACTTTAAATATTTAGTTGTGGATAATATAATGACTTATTCTTGTAAAATGGTTGTTGATATTTATAGATGGATCAAAGAAAGTTTCAAAGGCAGTGAAAGCTGGAATAACGTTTCCTCCAGCGAGATTTATTCGGCAACTTAAGAAAGGAAAATATGCAGATAAGATTGGCGTTGGCTCCGGAGTGTACTTAGCGGCTGTGCTGGAATACCTCTCAGCAGAAATTTTGGAATTGGCTGGAAATGCTGCTCGTGACAATAAGAAGTCGAGGTAAATTTGTGTTTATTTTACCATTTACTAAAGTTTCGATATAACTGATTTAAAAAAATGTTATGTCTTTAGTTGTAAATATCTAAACTAATTTGTTTAAATGATAATTTTTTTTATTTTTGGGACTTAACCTTCAACCCTTTGTTTGGTTGTAGAAAAGTTGTCAATGCTACATTTTTTCTATTAACAGGCAAGAGGTCGTGCCTGTGGCAGTGTGCCGTACTTCTTAAATTCTGTAGTATTATTTAAGCAAGTTACGATCTAGCCATTGGTTACTATTATTTTTATGTAAATGTAGGAGTGATAAGACACTTAAGTCTTCTATGATAAACTACCACCAAATAATACTGTAGCAGTAAATTGTTTGAAAAATATCTCGCAGAAGACATCAATTGGTGTTGAAAGTGTTATTTATTTCACTGGTAAGTCCACAAGACAATTTGAAATATAAGAGTATTTCTTAATATATGCCTATAAATAAAACAAGCAACAATTAGACGAATTGAGGAGCAGAGCCCATGGGAAGAATTTTTAAGAGAGAAATTAATAAAATTAGTTTTTAGTGCACATCAATTAATTAAATTTTTGAATTCAAAGTTGGTATGTTTTACTTTTGTTTACATAATTTGAAAGGCATTCAGTACTTTTAAGTTAAAGCGAAGAGATGAAATAAGTTTTGCTATTTTAACTATATTCTTTTAATAATGAGAAACATGAACTGTGAGATGGTTGGTGTAGGAGTAGGAATTGGAAAATTTTATGATGTATGCACGTTGTAAAAGATTTAGGTAAAATGCCCCCCCCCCCCCAATAAAAATATTTCTAATGTGAATTAAATTATATGCAAACAAGTAAGTCATCTTCAATGTTTTAATTTTTTTTGTCCGCTCGCTAGAATATGAGGAAACCTCTCACTGCATTTAAAACTGTACAGGGTGTTCAAAAAGCTGGGACTGGCTATGCGTTTTCAGATTCTTTGTTTGAATCGAAACTAGAAGTAAAGAATACTTTTTCCCAATTCCCACTTCATTTAGCAGCTGTTTTACATTTTATAGGTTTTTGGTCTCTATTTAAAATAAAAGATTCGTCATCAAGAAAAATAAAATCTTGTAAGGAAGAAAGTAAAAACTTATATAATGTTATACATAAGTATTATTCATAACGTTACTATGCTTTCATTTGGAAAAAAATCGAGAATTGGGCCCTACACCTATGTTTTTGTGGGTTAGGTACTTTCATTAAAAATTAATGAAAATATTTTAACTATTCTCAAGGGTTGATTTTAAGGAGAGCTGTTTAGTTCACTATTCTACAATAATCCATTCAAGCACATATGGTTTGAGTGACCTTATATGAAAAACCCTGTATATAAAAGAGTTCTGTGAACTTTAACACTATTCCCATAAGATATTTTCCTAAGCAATTTTTTAAAGAAGTGACTGATCTCCTTTGTAGCCTTATTCTGCCTGTTCTCATAGGGGCTGTGGACCGTAGGAGGATCTTATCAAATGGAATAAGGGGGAGAGTTGATACAGTACAAGGTCGATTGCACTGATAAAAATTGCTTCGGTCACAGACAGGATTTGAATCTTTGTTATTTCCAACTCAAATCCAAAATCTTGACACCATAAATCATTGTGACAAAGTGTTACCATCGGCTCACCCAGTTTCATTTTAACAAACTATTTTTTCTGAAATAACAATAAACTATAACTACATAATTTTTATGGCACATTAAGAGTGTCCAAATTTGAATATTAGTTTTCTACTTCTATTGGAATATTGACAGATATCCTCTTGAATGTTTAGCAAATTTCCATAGGAACATCACTTGTCACTGTCATGTTACACTAAGGCACTTAGCAAGCTTATAGGGATTGAGCTGTAACAAGTCTTTCTTTTCATATCGTTTGTAGCCTAGTTATACATTGTTGCATTTGAGACAAGGGGACCTTGTAGTCTCTTTACTGTGCATGTAAAAATGTTATGTTTAGGTACCCTTAGACAAGTACTACTGGTGTACACAATATGTAAAACTTTGTACATTGATTATTTGTATCTGTCTGAATAATGTTTACTTACCCATAAGTAAATATAATGTTAAAACAAAAAAATTACATAAAAATAAAAATTACTACAATTTGCAATTTTTTCTTATAAATATTTATTTTTTTCTGACAGTTTTAACAAATTAAATATAGTTAACATTGTAGGGCACCTGTGTGTATATGCATAACAGAAAACAAATCAGACTGATAGCAAAAGAGGTTAATGAATAAAGTGTACCTGAGTGTCAGGAAAAGTTATTTTCCGGTTGGTGCCAAAAACTGCAAACATGTCCATTTGTCATACTAAAAGAGTCCAGCACCAAACTCAACACTTTACCTCCCCTTTTTCTTTTAGCATTTCTTTTTAGTTTTATTTTATTTTTAAAGCATTCTAAGGCTGCTTTGTTTGTATTTTGGTCAATTTGCACACTATTTTGGTCAATTTGTTTTAGGCCTACACAATTACCTCCAGCATTTCCACATAGTTTCTAAATAACTTGTACTCAGAGCACCACAGTTAAATGCAATTATTATGGATGCAAAAATGCAACGAAGTTGTTTTTGGGAATTCTCGTCCAGATTAAGTTTGGATAAGTGCGGCCATGAAGACACTTTTGAAGTAAATTTACATTTGAAAGATCCTTAAAAAAATTTTATTTCCAGCATAATAAGCTCAGGCCTTGCATTTTTATGGGCATACTGTATTTCTCACCTGAAATTAGGCACCTTTGGTATTTGCACCATGACGATTCACCTTTCGGGCAAAGTTGGGGAAAATCTAGATCGGTATATGGCATTCTTTAGATATTTAAAAAAAGTGTAAATACACATTAAATATTAAAGTGTTATATATCAAAATGCTCGAAAATAAGCATAGAATAAAAAAAAACTAAAATTTATTTATTTTTTCATTTTTTGACTACAAGGTTCTCTTATTGTGTACTCTTGTTGTTTTGAAGTAATTTATTTTCATTAAACTGAGAGTTGTATTGTATTTCCTTGTGTAGGATCATACCTCGCCATATCCAGTTGGCAATCCGGAACGATGAGGAGCTCTCCAAGTTGTTGAGTTCAGTGGTACTACCGGCCGGTGGAGTGCTGCCACACATCCAGCCTACGCTGCTGCCCAAGAAGGGCAAGGAGATCTCTGGTAACCTGACCAAGGGGAATAAGTCGACCAACACTTTATCTCAAGAATACTGAAGAAACATGGACTTAAACTCTTGTTACGTATTGTTTGTACCTTATTTATTGTAAGTGTTTGCTTTATTTAGATTAGTAATTTTAACCTTAATTTGTACAGCTTTTTATCTTCCTTCATTCAAGGACTAATTTGTGATAAAATGTTTTTCACTAGAATCGATCCTTAGAAGTCCAAAGAAATAGTTCTATATGTTGTAGCCTTACTCTGAGTAATCTTCCTTGAATATTCTTGTAATTTAAAAATAGTCATTGTGCCTTATAAAGAGAAATTTCGTCATTCCATTGAAGGCCACATTTGTATTTAACGTTCCTTACAGAATAATGCTAATGTTTTTTTCCTACATCAGTTGTTTGTTTGTTGCATTTATGTTTATTGTATATAAATTTGTGTGTACTTCACTCGTAGATAGTAATAATTAATGCCTTACTTGTTTAACCTTAATTAATTGCCTTAGCTTTCTATTTCCAAATCATCACTATAATACAAGTCCACTAGGATTTCATATTTTATTAAAAAATCTGTTCAATTTAGTCACGTTACATCTACTGCATAAGTTTAATTTTTAGTAACTGTAATGTACTAATATTAATTATAATGATTCACAGTAAATACCTTGTCCTACAATTTTATAATACATGGTTGTTCGTTAATTGGAGGTTTATTGAAATGGCATTAGTTAAAAGTGACGAATAATGTGAGTTTATGTAAAAATAAAAGGTTTTTTTATAAATTATGGTGTTGGTATTAGTTTTCTTCAATTCATCCAATCTTGTCCATGGAAAAAAACAATTATAAGTATATAACTATATACTTATAAAATTTTAATTTTTTTTTGCTGGATATTAAATAAACAAATATTTATGTGGTAATGATGAACACTTAATGTTTATTTCGGGAGCCTATTGAGTTGGCTGTATGGTGTTTTGTTATGAGTTTTTTTACATTACTTTTTTTTAGAGATGTTTGTTATAAATAATACAGTAATTTCAGTTATGTTTGAATGGGTGGCAGATAAACACATGGTATAAAAATTAACTAAACACATCATTACATGCCCCGCTGTCGTGCACAAGTACATGTCCTGTGGCAGTTTGCTCATATATTGTGTAAAAATACAAATTATAAAAAATTAAGTAAATTTGATAAAACGTAAGAAAGTTTCTCATTTAACTCATTGCCTAAATTGATCTCTATTCTGACTTGGTTACTGAATGTTTTGTTTTATTTGTGTTTGTTTGTTAATGATGAGTGTACCCTTTCTATCGGGTTTATACTTTCTTAATAGTTTTCACACAGACCTGGGGAATCAAGGCATTGAAAAACTGGGGGACAGTTTTAAGAGATGTCAAAAGTCAAGGAATATATAAAATAAAAATGTTTTGTTTGTTCACTCTTTTAAAGGTTGCTATGATGAAAATAAAAATTTGTTTAGCTCAAAAAGTTGAAAAATGAATTAAATTATTAGAAAAATATTATTATAAGATAATTATTAGAATGTTTATCAAGGTATTGAAACCTACAAATGGTATATGTATGCTTTTTCCATAAATCATTTGGTATATATGACTAAGAAGTTTATTTTTACAAAAAACAAATTTAAAATGTTAATCTACTGTAATCTATCCATTACATATAATATGAAAAATTATGTCGGGCATAATCTCTTTACTGTGCTGACATGCCAGAACTCAGCTCATGAAATTCACTATGAAGATGGCAGGAAAAGCTGTCTGTGACAGTCAATAGAGAACATATAATCAACTAGCTTAAACTGCCGAGTTAAACACAAGTATTGATTTGTTACAGCTTCCAGTCCAGAAGCTCGGATATATTCCTCTGCTACAGTACGAATACTGTTAAGAAAAGTAGTATATGTTTTGATTTGTTGTTAGAATTAATGTTTATGGTATCAGATAACAAATCGCATTATAACGTCAACATCTAGTAAAATAAGCTAAGTTAAAAGCCAGTTAATCTCAGCTGTGTGTATTATCAGTTCTGATCTTAACTTTTTTAACACCTTCACTGTGACACCAGTCATGTACCGACTAGGACAACAGGAGTAGTACAGAGGAGGGCGTCCTCTGTAGTTATTGTGTTAGTTATTTGTGCTATAATGTCAGTGCCAATGGCGCAGTGTAGCGGGTACAACAGTTGTCGCAAGATAACCAGATCAAGCAACGTGGAGTGTGGCTGCTGCCTGGATGGGTGATCGCTGAGCGATATTGTCCTTGCAAGCGGCCCGCCTGCCCGGCCATGGGTGGTGGTTCGGAAGTCACCTTTAAGCCGTTGGTCCCCAGGTTAAGTGTTAGAGAGGGCTTCTTAGCCCTAACTTCGCCTGGTAAAATAAGATATCTTTACTTTACTAATGTATTAAATATAACCATGCTCTGATAACTAAAACTATTTTCAGACTACTGTACAGAACCTGACTGTACTGATGTAGCTATGTCTGGTTCATAAGAATGAAAATCGACTGACTTGGAATACCTACATAAGTTACGTTTGATCTACAGAATAGTACTCATTATATAAAGGATGGCAAGGCTCTCAGTATGAATTGGAAAATTAATGAAAAGTGGCGTACAATACCCATTTATCGGAACTCTAGAAATTAAACGAACAGTTCTTTTTCAACATTTTCCGACAAGGAAGCATTCAGCACTTGCTAAAATATAATATGTCACTGACGACTCCAGCTTATTCTAATGTATGCACTGATTTTAAGCAATGAAGTTAAAGAGTGCAATATTCCATCAATTACAAGCGTTTTATGGAACATTATGAGTGATGACATTAACAGCTTTTCGGAATGTAAGGACAGGTTGTGTTGTTGAATTGGATTAAAATCTAGAAAGTCATAGTTTTTAGAGATATTGTAGTCTATACAGTTTAACGTGTGCAGTGGAAGTGGGAACCTTGGTTATTTAAAATTGTGTGTCAGTTCTGATGACCTATAAACTAGTAGTGCGGTGGGAACTAGGGAACAAACACCACACACCTCGATAAAGAGATCGGACTAGATCTCTAGATGTAGAGATCTACTACATTACAAAGCTCAACATTAGAAAGAAGCTGATGCAACATTTTTTGTTGGCATTAGGGGCAGAAATCACAACCCACTTCAATACAAATCGATACAGCCCGAGAGTGGTCCGAGCCATTGCCTGCTCAAAACCTAGGTTGTCATCAGTTGAGCTCCACCATTTTCTCTGATGACCTAAAAAACTAGAGATTAAAAACCAGTTGAATTATCTTATGATCCTTCAACACTAATTTTGGTGTCTTATCGTGGAAGTCAGCAAAAAGAATATAACTTAAATTTTTTTTAGTAGGATCGTTTATAATATCTTGTGTAAATTTATAGTAAAACAATATTTCAGTTTCAATTTAACCTCATAGTTTACTAAAATGGATACTTAATTTCTTTCAATCATAGACAATATTTAGAAAATAATAATGTCATAAGTGATAACTATTTACTTAAATAATTATTTTTCAATACTTTTCTGGAAGTTTTAATGTTTAATGAAGTGATTTGTGAGTAATATTATTCTTCTATTTTGTATACTTTAAAGTTATTATTGTAAATAATAAGACGACATTGTCAAAAACGAGCTTTTATTCTCTACAATATTAAGAAAACAAAGTATACTTAACAACTAGTATGTACAGGTTGTTACAGCTATGTACAAATGGGGTAAACTATAATCTAACTACTACAGTCATACACGTGAAATGTTAAAGGTACAAAATTATAAGAAAACGGTGCATTTATTCTAGTTACAACTAAAAATACTTATTTGCTTTTTCTTGACACAAATTATATACATAACTTATTTGTACTAATAACTCATTCTTTGAATGTGTTGTTGACGATTGAATTTTATCAAGTGCGTATTGCAAATAATAACTAATTTGAATTTGGAACAGCAGATTTTGCTTATGAATACGATATGAATCACTACCCTGTGTGTTATCAGTTTGTATCCTAGTTCAAACAAAAACATAAAAAGTATGGTAAATGACAGAAAACCAAATGTTTGTCTACGCACAAAGTTTCTTATTTGGTTCTACAATGTTATCAAAGAACTACACTGACACACTAATAATCAAAGACTTTGGTTAATAAAGGGTGTCGGTTGTGCCGGGCTCAGAGCCGATATGAGACTTTCTCGTGCTGTCGGTGGAGGCTCCTGACCAGGAGAACGACGGTGGCCTGAGAGGTCTTCCATCCGCTCGCCTCAAGGCCAAACCTCTTATCACCTTATCAGTGCAAGTGAATGCCAAGAAGATGAACAGTCCTTGCAGAGTGTTGAGGGCGATGAAAGCGTACCAGAGACCCTCGTTATCTAGAGTTCCAGCTATCAAGCCTACCACCCAGGTGAGGCCCATCACCAGGGCGAGCCGAATATACAAGCGGAAGTCTCTCTGAGTTCCAGCACTCGCTGTGTATTTCGTTGTCGATGTCGTGGAATATATCATGTGCGCTGAACTCCCAAAGAAAATGGTATTCAGGACCATAATAACGCCAAGTGGGACTGCAAAGTACAGAAGTAACGCTCTTCTTTGGCCAAACCAACAAGAGTTGATGGCAAAGTCCGGTCGATACTCGGATGGGATTGAGTTCTCGGGTGCTTTCTCGATGAGGAAAGCTGACAAGACGATGATCCCTGGAGCCAACCAGCTCCACATTGAGTAGATTGTAAACTTCCTCCATTGTTTGCCAGCTGAGACTCGCAGCTCAGCTGTTGCGAGCCTCAAGGTCCTCCAAACGTCAAAAGCCATTGTCAACATCCAGGTAAAGGAGGCGAGGAAGCTGTAGTAGGTGAGGATAGCAACTACCAAACATCCTGTTGTTCTGGGCTTGAACAGCTGACCAGCCATGAATGCAGTGTACGCTACGAGTAAGGAGATGCACAGAGATGCGAGATTTTTTCCAGAGAGGTTTCTCAACTCTGGGACTAATAAGAAAGCTGTCAGATGTAGAATCAGGAAAATTATAGACACTCCTAATCCAGCGAATGTAATGTAGCCCATGTACTCTCCGAATTTATCTGCCAACTGTATTCCAAGAGCTTCAACACAAAGTTCCAATGTTCCTTCGTCTCGAATGGTATACTCTCCGTGTTTAAATGTTTTGTCATAGACTGGTACAAAAACTGTTCCATTATTGAGTTCGTAATCTTCAGGATTGAGTATAAACTTGGCACATTGCTGTTCTTCATTGCTTTCTGTAACATGATGGTACTCAGTACTGTAACTGGTGTGGTTTGTTCTATTGTGGAATAACGCCTGTTCCATCATCTCTTGTTGTTCTTCAAGTGGGATGACTAATTCTTCAAAAACTGAAATGTCGCTGATTATGTCTCTGCACTTTCGGAAAAAGGGATCGTACAGTTGGGTTTTTGTGCAGGGCTGTACTTTCCCCACTGTTTTTCCTCCAGACATATCGAAAAGAACAGCAAACGCCACAGGGCTGAAGTCTTTGTTGAAGAAAGTTCTTAGTGCTACTTTGCTGCATCCGAGGTATTGGAGGGGTTCATTATTGCACATTGCACAGTGGGGGTTTCTGTAAGCATAGTTTCCGTGGTACACCATCGAGGTGTAGGCTTCACACCTATTCCGTACATCGTTGTTTGTCCAGTTCACTGCACAGGTCTTGATAGCGTCAGCTTGGCATCTACGGACGATATGGGAGGATGTGTCTGGTATCACCGGATCGATGGTGCAAGGGTGGAATCGATCCTTGAAGTTGATCCCCCAACTCGGTTGATTCCTCGTATGGTTGTAGACCAACATGTTGGTGAAGTTTTCTCTGGTCAGGTTGTGTTGGATGTTCAGTGTAGGACACTCTATCCGCGGGGTCCACAGCTCCAGTTGTGTGTCTCCGTGACACAAGGCACAGTAGGAGTTGCGGTACGTGATGCTGGTGTTGTGACTGGTGGCAGGAAGACCTGAGATGGGGTCTCGCTTGTTATTACTGCCTGTCTCACACATGGCTCGAACCCTAGGGTTGCCCCAAGCGGGTGGGCAGGTGGTCATCATGTAGATACCCCCGAACTGCCGCAGGTCCACACAAGTGAATGAGGCGATGCCTCTTCGCTGCTCTGCAATGTTGTAGAATGGAGAGTCCAGACAACAGTCGCCGTATCTTCGACAGAGCTCATCGCAGAAGCAATTTCTGTCCCTCCAATCCAAGTCATCTCCAAACCTTGAATTTTTACCGTGTTCACAGGTGGATTTCCCATCACATGTCCTGAAACAGTTTACATTTTTCTTAACCACCAAATATGAAATGGCTTGTAGTGTCAGAAACACTAATGAAATATACTTTAGTTAAACATATTCCTGTATGTAATCTATATGATTTTAAAATAATTGTTCTTTCTGGACAAAAATAATTAAATTTTCACAACTATTTTTAAATTGGCATGTAATGAACACACTGCTCTTCAAAAACGAATTATTTGTTTAATGCTGATAACCTCTCTGATAGTCTCTTAAAGTTTTTTTCTTAAATTTTTGAAACTGTTTTTGGAGCTGTACTTTAAATATTTTAAGTCATTGTTATCTCATGTACTTTCGGTTTCAAGATTGACCATTCAAGTTGCTGATTAATTAATTGCCAGATAATATTTTATAATATTATTCAATATTGTATATTAATAATTGTGATATTACCACACAGTTTAAATACATAAATTCAACATTTGTGCACAGTTGATAAAATTCTTTACTACACCTTACAACTGTGAACAAAATTAATGCAGTGCTATGTATCTAAAAGTTTATTGATAGTTATTCATCTATACTAATTTCAAGTACCTTTAACTTGTTCTGTACTTAAAAGTCTTAGTGTAAAAATTCTAAATTCAAAAATGTTTAATAATGCATCATAAGAGGATACAAGTTTTCTAGTTAATCTTGTGAAGGAATATGTATGTTGAATACTTTTTAAAAGATTAAGTAAAGAGTATATTAAGAGAATGCATTCTTGTCTTGTACACTGTATTATTAACATTTTTTATTACAAGAACAAACCCCTATGAAAGTAAAACTATTTTTTGGATACTAGTAGAAAAACTAGTATCAATACTGGGAATTGAATTGAATTATACTACTGCTTCAAAGTATTATTAGGACATTACATATTCGGAGGACTTTCAACCCACATTGCAATGGAAGTAGGTATTGTGGTCATTACAATACAATGGAGTGATCATTACAAACAAGGTGTGAGGATGTTCCTTTTAAGAATTATCCTGCAATTTCAAGCCCGGTTTGGAGGGTTTTCCTTGAAGACACACCTCCATCTCTGATAATAAGTCAGTTCTTTGATGTATCAAATTATAATTTCACTTTCCTTCTTGTTAATCTTTCCTTTTTTCGTATTTCAGTATTGTTATCTTGTTACCCCTACTTGAAGAAGGCAGTATGGCTCGCTATAACATAACATATTATAGTTCCTCTGTGCTTTAGACCCTTAAGATGTTATCCTATCTGTAACACCTTTGCACATTACTGATCTCTCTGACATACCTCCTAATCTATTTCCTAATCTTTATTGTTCCATAACCATACTAAATCCTGAACCTTTCTCCACTTCCATCAACATAACCATAGATCAGGTCCAAATTCCAGCCCTGACTCATTCCTAAATGCCTAACCTAAACCTTTTACAGTTGGCTAAGTCCATTCTTCTCCTACTCAGCACTTTTAATTTTAAGCCAAATTTTTCAAAAACAAGTGACTGGTCGAATCTCTTTCTTTCGCGCCCATTGGTGAGCGTTTGACAGTTATCTGTCATTGGACTTATTGTTTTAAAGAGAGGGATTTTACTTGTAAATCAAGTCTTTTTTAAACTTCAACCTGAACGGCACCAAGTACGATACTTTACAAATTCATGACCGATTTACTTAAATTTGAGTGATAAGATAAATGAAACCAAGCAGAATGGTTAAACAAGGATAAAATATCAGGAGACAAAAACAACAGGAAAAAGTTAATCAATGCGTGTTCAACCTCATGAAAAGAAGCTTGTGTTACATTCTGTAAGAGGGACATTAGAACTCAACGACCAGTTTTTTCTTGAAGACCAAAAAGCACAAAATAACCATCTGTTATGTGTTCATTAACAGCTGGTTACTTCATTTACCCTACGATACACAAAGTGGTAAGTGGTTGACGTTGGTGGTCGTGATGGTATACATAACACTGTACATAGGACTGGTATGTTCAAATAGCAGCCTAGTTATTTTCATTATCGTGTATTAATCATTCAAATTATACTACTCTAATTTGATTTATACAGAATAATTTATTTTCTTAACTGTATATAAGTACAAAGTGTGTGTAACAGTTTTATACGATCTTCTAGAAGGAAAAATCAGTGTGATGGAGCTCAAAGAAAAGAATGTATTTGTTCATAGTTTGTTTTCCAAAAATTAAACTAAATAATGGCATTCAAAACATAGGAATTTGGTCGATTACTCGTGTGTCTAACATATTTGTCTCGTATTGCATTGGACACCATGTTTCTCAATTATTGACTATTACATTTTATATAGTATACTCACTTGTTGGCCAGTTCAAGATCCTGATGACTCAGCTCCAGAAGCAGCGCCGAGGGCAGTCCGAGGCACAGCACCAGCAACGCCCACATCACGAGACCATCGCTGCAACACACGGATAACTGTATAATACACGCACCTTGACAAGAAAAAAGGTGTTGCATACATACGAGGGTTGTGTGGCAGAAATGTTGTTTAGTGGATTACATATAGTGATACAAAGCTTAATCTTTTATGTGTACAAGAACGTGGGGGGGGGGGGGTCTAGACAAGTGATATTTTCTCGTAGTGGACATAGAGTAAGGCTAAATTTTGTTAATTACCAAAATGTTTTATTAACTACGTTTGAAAAATGCAACTTTTCTAGTTCATTAATATGAATCATGTAGATTTTTAAAATGTTCATGTCTTGAAAATGAACATATATAATTACGTTCAGATGAAATGCGTTTTTGTTCAAGCATGAATATTTTTTTAAATTAAAAAACAAAATGGCACTACTACAATAGTATAGACAATATATTCTTGATATAACATTCTATGTAATATTCACGTAGGAAATACCGTATATATTCATTTTGATCTATTATACTCCTTCAGATCTTGTAGATGCAATCCGCACACAGAGTCGCTTGTTTCAAGCGCCGCTGAAATGCAGGCGCTACGAGCGTCGCTCAGTGAAAATTTCCGTACGTAATAAATAATAATATATTGGTCTCGGTTAATCGAAATCCGACTAACCGAATTTTGATTGATTAACCAGATTATCCAAAAATTGATTGTAAGAGAAAAAGAATTTTTATGTTTGGCTCACAATACATTAAATAAATAACGACTGTGTGGTAAACTTTAAGCATAAAACAAAACTTGATTTATTGGCAAAATTAATATAATGGACCTGCATTGGGCCATCAAATTTAAACGATACTCTACTTTATAGACGTTAAGTATAAATCTGAGACGTCAGGATGTAACGTACGTACACATACGTATTGTAAGGTGTGGGTAAATAATCATAATGAGTGACACTTGGTAGCATGGATAAACTGGTTTTAGCAAATGCCGTTGATTAAATATAACAAGAAATAAATCAGGCATTCATAGCGATAGATTTTATGTTTTACGGACATTTATATTTCTTAACAACTTCATTTTCTTATTTTTCACACTTTCCTGTATAGGGTACAAAATGTCTTGGAATACAAATGTTTTTATAATCGATCTTATAACGGTAAAACTTCACACATCGAAAACTTGGCGCAGTACCCGTAAATCTAATTTAAATGCTATCATCTCTTCAGATGAGTGCCCTGTGAGGAGTTGATTAAAATATTTAAAAAATTGGAAAATATAAATTGCATTTCTTTGTTTGAAGTTTATTTTTGACGCTGGAAGGATTGTGAAGGAAACAGGATTTTCCAGAAATTTGCCATCGTTTAGTGAAAAAAAATTAGTAACACTACGTTTCGAGATCTGCAGTCCAATATCTTCTTCAGGTAAAATAGCTACCTTACAAAGTTTTGTAAACTTTGGATTCTGAATAAACTTTACAATTTTTTAACAAAATAAATTCAAAATAATATAAATTTTGTATGCTCATAATTCCGAATATATATTCTCATAATGGAGCTTAAAAAGTAATATTTTCATCTTAAGAACTCAAAAACAAGAAGATCTTCTAAAAATTGGAAAAAATACTTTTGGAAACATAACTTTTAATATACCATATTGTAACGTTTGTCTCGTTACAATAAATTTATTATCTGGGTAAATTTCTACAATATAATATGTATTATATTATGTTATTTATTTAGTATCCAATATAAAACAAATATTCAGCAGCCAATAGTGTTTATGGTTTGTGTGGGAACTTCATTCATATTGTAATATAAAGTGTTCACATTTTTAAGAATCTTATTAAAACAACTTTTCTCTAATCTCGAATTAAAAAAATATTTCACCGAGTGCTTTCTATAATTTCAGTTTGCGCAAAAGAAAATGGTTACATTCACCACACTTTATTGTAGTTCGCCGGTCTAATTGATTCTTTCAACTTTCTATTCAGTGACCTGCACGATTTAATTGGTAGCCCTAACAATAATTCGCGATCTCAATACTGTAATTGGCGCCAGTAAATGATTTGTGTGCTCTTTACAACATCTGATTTAGTGTCAATTGTCAGCTGACCAGGAAACGCGACTGAATCAGCTGTTTTAACTCGCGTTTCTCTTTCTTTTTCACTTCCACTCCAATCCTTATGACGTAACCAATGATATAGTGTGTGTGTGTGTGTGTGTGTGTGTGTGTGTTCACAGTTCACAGTTCACAGTTCACAACCACCTTTATTCAACAAATTTCATAATTTCACAATGTATTTTCCCAATGCACCATGCAAGGTGCGCGCGGGAACATCTTAATCTATGTGTGTGTGTGTGTGTGCGTGTGTGCGCGCGCGCGCGCGCGCGCGCGCGTGTGTGTGTGTGTGTGTGTGTGTGTGTGTGTGGTGTGAGGATAAAATGCATATCCTGAATTTTAGTTTGTATTTCTCCTAGCGTGGTGCTGCATTTCATATATACTCTATGTGTAT
This sequence comes from Homalodisca vitripennis, assembly GCF_021130785.1. NCBI lineage: Eukaryota > Metazoa > Arthropoda > Insecta > Hemiptera > Cicadellidae > Homalodisca > Homalodisca vitripennis. The sequence goes on along the minus strand of NC_060214.1, from coordinate 93,319,299 downwards.
GTTTTTGAAATTTAATTGTTTTGTGGTAAACTTTGCTTTGATATGTTCAGAAATGTGTGTTTGATCTGTCCAGTTTACTTGTTTGCACGCTTAACTTTATGATTTAGAATTTTGCGCCTGATGAAGAGATCAGATACCGTTTCACGAAATGTAGTTGCAATACATAACGATGGCGAATGGCCGTAATACCGTTATGTTTTCTAACCCATTAGGTAAACGTTAATGGGGTTTCTACACCAAGAGTGAAACATTTGGCGATTCATTTTGTAATACTGTATTTTTTTTTTGTTTGAGATGTAATTAGTACAAGAAAACCTTGTAAATGTAAATAAGCACTGTATTTAGTTATGATTTAAATACTCATGCAAAGAGTACTGAATCTTACAAAAGACATATTTACCAATTGCTGACACTTCAAAATAATTTAGGTATTTATTAGACATAATATCCCTGGAGAGAACTAGTGGTTGTTACGAAGATTGAAAAATAAATAATTAAGTATTGAACATAGGACATAAAAAACTTAAAAAATAATTTAATTATAAACTAATATTTTTTATTTTACTTCAAATTGAAATAGAAAGCATTATAGTACATTTACAGAAAGATAAAATAACAATTTCGGACATAATGTTAAGTATCAATTAACAAAAGTGACTTACGATATAATTAATACCTCAACTTTTACTTAGTTCTCTTAAGATATCTATACAATTTTATTTCCAAACAAGAGAGCATGTACAACCTGAAAATCTGAAATCATATGACAATAAACACGAAATTAAGTAAAAAAGTAAAAAATTGCTTGTTTCGAGGATCAAAAAGTTAGGATCTTTATCTATCATATCTTCTGTTTCTACTTAGTCACTTTCTTAATCACTTCTTTTCGACCAGATAAGTTAGACAAAAAGTCTCTTTTTATAAGAGATTGTAACATAAGTAACTGGGGGTTAAATCATAAAAGGAAAGCAACAGATATTCTGAATGAAACATTCTCAGCACTTATTTTGGAAAATCAAACAGTGATTTAGCAAACCATAAGTACGACGTACATGAAAAAGAAAATGGAACGCTGGTCATTATCATCACTTTCAACAATGTACTTTTACGTCAGTTGTCTATGATCAGTTGCTGCGAACAGAGGTAATATGGCCTATTATTTGGTCTAGTTTATAATAATTAGTTTGTAACTAAATCTTTTAAAGAAAGCGTACATGGAGCTGACATGTTTCTTGTATCACAGCGCTCTTGTACGATTTGTTACTCATCCCAGTCGCAACATTACTTTACTATTATAGAGTCTGCAGAAAGCTACGGTAAGAGCCCATACTAATAAATGTGTTTATAAAAGTCCAATAAGACATTGAAACACTGACAGCTTCATTCCACCGCGTAGGGGACGCAGTTAATTGACTTCTGCAAACGAACGCGATGACCGAAATCGTGCTGTCCTAATAGTGGCGCGTAATGAAGGTCGGTAGCACTGGGTCAAAATATGATTCAAGGACAACGAAGTATGACGCTCGTGAGCCACGAATTGCATTCGGTGGTCTGTGGTTTCCTTCCGCAAGGACTCTGTGTCGTATGGGCTCGTGACCCCTGCAGCTCAGCGCCAGGATCTTGCGAACTAGGTTTTAGGGTCAGTAGTACCATTCCTGGTGCTAGCACTTTTATTTAGTAGATTTGTAGAAATGTTTGAATTTTTGACCCAATTGCAGCGTCTTACAATGTTTTTAGCCCATTGATGACTTGCACTTGGAGTATGTTATTTGGTAAATGGCTAAAGATTACACCGACCATACAAGGACGAGGACATAGGAAACCACATGGAAATGTTGGTGCATGAAATTCTTCCATAATTAATGTCAACAATTCTGCTGTTTTACTCCTTTATTTTCGCGCGGTAATCTTTTCATCAAGAACGTAGCCAGGAAAAGAATTTGGGGGAGGGGGCGTCCAGACAACTGATATTTTCCCGTAGTGGACAGAGAGTAAGCCCCATTTTGATTCTTAAAAGGTTCTTGACCCGTTTTTTTTTTTGTTGAGAACGATCATTTAGCAGTACATTTCAGTAATACAGAATTATTTAAATAATAATAATAGTTTACTAAAAAAGTAATTGAAATAATTAAAAATCTGGTGAGGGGGTCGGCACCCCTTAGACCCCCTTGATCTTTATCCTACGTCCTTGCTTTTTATCTATATTACATTTTAGTTTTATGCGTGTATATTTTGAACGTTTTCATCGGTGACTTTTTAGATCTCTTCAGACGCACGCGGACTCCAAAATCCAGGTATCAAGTCTGTGACAGTGCGGAAGGTAATCTCAACATTCAGGTAAATCCATTATTATCATCATTTTTTACTTACTAGATTGTAATATTTCCAATGTTATAATATCAGACTCGCCTTAGGCTCGCTTAGGGCTACGCCCCCTGGCTCATAAGTAGGTTATTAACAAATTCGGAGATAAGAGGTATTTGGTGATTGGTTAAATTCATACGTGAGGTTTCCAAATTTCTTGTTCCCACCAGGAGTGCCAAACATTTCACAGTTGAGAGTTATCAGTTATTTGTTGCTCCTGGCTTGAGCAGCGTATCTTTGAAGTGGTCGTGCTCGCTTATGCGTTGATATATATGGTATCTTTTAAAATTTTTCTAGCTTATCTAAAACAGCTGGGTCTATGAAAATACAAAATGCTTGTTGCTCCCGACTTATGCAAGCGAACATTTAAAGTGGTCTTGTTCGCGTATTCACTTACGGTTTTCGTTGAAACAAGTACCGTTAGAATTTTTATGAAATTGGTCAAATAGTTGGTGTCTAGTAAACGTTTTATAACTAATTTCTAGTTATTTTTCTATTTACTAGTTTTTTGTTAATTGATTTTAAATATTTTCAATAGACGCATTTTTGTTAATATTAAAGAAAATAAGACAATATTTTTTTATTTTCTTCTTACCTATTTAAATCTATGTGCCAAATATGGTTCATTAGCTTAAATAGTTCAAGAGATTTTTCAAAATAAAAAATAAAAAATGGCGGCCAGCAGCTAAACGACAAATTTTTTGACCTATATGTATAGGACTTTTTTGCTTGAAATAAAGAATACTATCACCCACAGGAGTTTGTGACACCGTTTTGTGAACACCCTGTAGAAAGATTTAGAATTTCGTAAAAATTTAACCATATTTGGTAGTTTGCATTGATGTCTTGTTACGAAGAGAGAAGTTTGATGCGTTATTGTAATCCGATCCTAAGTATGGGTTAAACTGTTAATTTAAAGGCATGAGTCGTAATTTTCCAAATTAGCACATCGGGCCTCCATTAGCAGCAACACCTCCGCCGCCTCCTTTCACCGAGTAGTTAGTGAGCAGCCTTCGGTCCACGGTCCGTCGCTACTCATCCCAAACAATGTCCAATGACGTGGTGGAGGTCTGTTGCGACACCAAGGTCATCGGCTGCTGATAACGCTATCAGACTCGACATTCAGCAGTGAGTGATTCCAGGACTCGACGCGGCCTCCGACCTCATGGATCTGTTCGTTCGCCTTTTTTGGGCGACAAATTCACTGGGCGGGAATAATGACAGAGTTGAGGTTACAAAAGTCACATCAATTTCAGCTCATTGGTGCCGGTGAACAAAGGAATGCCGATGAAGGAATACCAATTTAAGAATGGTGAAATCATAAAAAGTTATATTTTTAAGTGTGGCAGCGTTATAGGACTTTAGTGTGTAAGGATTTTACTTATAAGATATCAGTTAGATTCGTTTATTTACCCTTAAAACTTTGTCTTTTTGTCTAGGAAGCCAAGATTAAAGGAGTGTATTCGATTATTCGTGATCAAACCCTTCAGAATTTTGTCTGTTAGAGATAGGTGCAATCTTCGGGAATATTTTTCATTCGATGCAGCATCTTTGGTACTGCCGCAGGCCTCTTGATGACCAGAGCCATTAATATTATCCTTTTTTTTGTTCACTAAGCTGTCATTAAGATTTTGCTGTAAAATCTTTCACAGTAATTAAAATCTCTACCCTGAATTTACCTTAGATTTCCGATATATATCTCATCTGAGTACGAAAAACATGATAAAGTTTATATTTGGGACATATTACAAAAGGAGAACGCGTAGCAGGCTTTGCTAAGGTTACATGCTTCAAATATATATCTCATTTCATTAGGCTATATGTGTTGCTATTCTCATATTAAAATAGCATATAATTGAGTGGTTTACAAATTATTTATATTGCCATCAAATTACTCATAAAACCAATGTAAAAATGTTCGTAATGCTTAGCCTAACCCCACAGAATGACATTCATCATTATCGACCTCGATATTGCTTATGTAGAAAAGATATTGAGTGGATAGAACGATATTTGATACTTTTCAATGGATTTTGTGTACGAAAATACGTCTAATGAAACGGTAATCCGTGTTGGCCCAAAAACATGTACGTTGTTTTAAATAAATAAAAAAAACAAGGGGAAAGCACTTGTAAAATTATAAAATATTAAACGTTTTATAATCTAGATATTGTAGAAATAAAGAATATTTCGATTTTGAGAATCTAGAGTATTTGCTTATGTGTCTAAAATTGTAATTACCAAAAAGGACATTTTCCCATTTCCTCAAGTGATAGGCTTCGCTAACGCTCAGCTAATAATACATATTCATAGTTTCATTACTAATTAATATTAGATCAGTATGAGCCATGACACCATCGTTACAGCACTCTTTATGTAAATAAATACATTCTATTCATTACATTGATCAAATTAAGACTAAATTTACTATTATCGAGAACATTTTGGAACAGGTCCAGAGCTTCACCTTATTAAAAAATGATCAAATGATTGGCAATGGCAAACTTATAGTGGGATAAAACGTGAAGGGAGAAACTGACTAAACAATAGGTTTTGTAAGAAAAATAACAGAAGAAACAATAGGAGAAGCAGAAAAAATTAAAATAATGGTTCTGCATGCGTAAATCTCGTTGCGTGAGCTCGGAAGCAGACATTGCACGAAGTCTCAAATCCGGAACTGCTTTCGCCGTTTCTAATTAGTAAGATAAGCGGACTAAGTGCGCTAAGTTTGCAGTCTGCACGCAGGGTGGCCAACCTCTGGGCCCAAACCTGCTGACCTCTAACTCCGTGAAAAGTGAATAACGTTACGTAATGACGGGGAAAAACAACCTAACTGTACGGTATCTGCCACACGCACGAGCCTGTCTCAACGTTTGCTGGGGAAAGTGTCCAATGCTTCAGTCAATAGTGGGCGTGACTTCATACGACTTTCTCGGGCAGGTGAAACTGCAATCATCGTATCAATCGCGAGATTTGACACTGATATCGTGAAATTGTCTGGTCTACTGTCACGCACTATTTTTGTCCGCATTCTGCCAGTAATGTTGGTACGAATAATTTCCATTTTCTGAAGGCTTACGCGGACGACCTTTGAAATTCGGAAATGATCACGTTTTATGTACCTAGAGTAATGAAACCTAACTCTTCAGACTTATACATCGAGAAATAAGTGAATCTGTAAAGCCTTTTTCCAAAATTAAAACCAATAGTTTTAATCCTAAAATACGTACGAGAAGGGAGGAGAGCAAAGTACAAAACATATTCAACTTAAGAATATTTTATATGTATACTATTACTGTAACAAATACAACATTAGGCTGCTAAGAATATGAGTGATGTAATCATATGTATGCTAATATTTTGCTAACATATTTTAAGGACTTATTTTAATTAACGAAAGTAATCTTTTGCTGTGAGAATATGCGTATAGTATACAGAAATAAACTTTTGCTAGAATATTTTTAAGACATATTAAATTTTAAAGAAACTTTTCATAAGAAAGTTAAAACCAAGTACAGATATTCTTAATCTAAACAATAATAGCTTTGGATATCTTAACAAGTAATTGAGAATAGCAATGAATTCGTTTTAGGTATTCACTAAACATCTCAAATCATTTCAATCTGAAAATCAATTAGGATAATACGAGATAAAAATACTTTTTTTAGAAATTTCGCGTTTTATACGAAAATATTGCTCAAGACACTTTTATTTTGTGGTGCACCCAAGATTGTTTTCCCGGGTGATATAGAATACCCCCCCCCGTTCTAAAGTTCACCTCCGGAAAAATTGTTCTTAAAAATACCATCTCAAAACATTATTTCTACGTAACTTAATGACGCGGTTCAAGATTTCTCAGATCATGGTAATAAGACTTAACGAAGTCATCATAACCAAATTTGCATATTATGACCAAATTCTCAAACGTTATCCAAGCAATAAGTTGAGTAAAATTCCCTATGCAAAATATAAAAAATATACTAAAACATATTATAAACTATAACAATGTTGTATTACATTAAAGTATAAATTGATTTAAATGAACCCAAATCACAAAAATGCACAAGTACAGAAGAAGGGCCTTTTAAGCTTTACAGGTATTTAGTATTCAACATTTAAGAGCTATAGAATAAAGATTGATAGCCATTATTTTTGTTTGGCGTCAAACTTTATCGTTTAAGTATTGTCAGTTATAAAAAAAATCCACAATATAACACGTAGTATGCCATTATTTACATTATTCTATACTTTTGAATGCATTTAAAATGAAAAACCCCAAGGGAAAGCACTTTTAACTTATAAATATACAAAATTATAAAATAATGTAGATATTTCACTATGAGTTTCCCATACATCAACACATAACTGGAGTCTAGATTTAAAATTTGTTTAACCCTTTTAAGCGCCATATGAGGGCTACAGCTCAAGTAGTTCGGCTAGATCGCTTAAATATGTTGACAATACTTTTCGACATTGAGAATGTAAATTGTTTGCTTAACTGTTTAAAATTGGCAAAAAGGACATTTAAAAAAAACCGCCAATAATGAAATAACAATACAATTATATCGTTAGAGAATGGAATTAATAGTGTTCATTTGTAATAAAACAATTTTTGCGTGTCCGTTGCTGTACTGAGACGCAATCTAAGTGAGTTCTTTCTGGTTAGTGCCATAACAGTTTCATAACAAGTTCACTCTCACATTATTTAGACTCTTCCCAATCCGGTTATGGGTCATTTACGTGATGCGACTGCGACTGCCGCCGGCCCCAACTGGTTCTTCACTTCCCGGTGAAGATAAATAGTTAACACTGTACGAATTAGGAACCAACCGGTCCTGCGGTTACAATCTTGGTTTTAACTTTTCGGATCACACGTAGAGTTTACGTCACTCTTGGACGTCAACAACGGTTTTGGTTCTATTCGATTGTTCTCGAATCGAAACCATCGAATATGATTCGGTATCCTCATGTTCGCATTCCTATGGGATTCATATTAGTATAGATTACTAACTGTGGTTTTAAGTCACAGTTTTGTATGTTGAACTTTATTTTGTCTCATAAAATAAACAACTAGCTATAAGGAAGGTTAAGCGTTTTCTGTCCATTAAAGAAAAACTGCTTGTAATTTAATTAATGTAGCTAATTGTGGAAACATCTGTATTCGCGTAGTAGAATATAATGATGATTAATTAATTAAATTTGGATTCAAGACACTGATGAGGTAATTATTTTGATAGTTAAGTAATGATACTATGGACAGTATAATTCTGCGCAAAAAAGCGTGAATTATAATAATCCAATGATTTTAGCAGCCTATTATGGATATCCCACAAATAAATAATTATTTAAGTAGTTTTACAGTAGTAGTAGGAAATCTTTTCTTACTTAACTTATGCAATAAAATAATACATATGTTTTTGATAGTCTCGTTGTTGGAAATGACATTTTTACATAAGCCGTAGAGGTTGTGTTTTTCATACTTCTGACTGAATTTTTTCATATAAAATTACTGTGTTCGTCGAACACCTTGTAAATGACGAATGATGAAAAAAACGTGTTTATATTTTATTCACTCTTGAGTCAGGAACATCGATAACATTAAGTCAAGAGGTTTATCAGAAGTAGTCGCGCGAAATACACAGAATAATCGTATTAACAGACACAGTTGATGTGAAAAAATGTTCATCCACGTTTTTGCGAATAACATTTCACATCAACTACAGCTGATAACTGATCTTAATTGTGAAGTAGAAAATTATAAACAACCACACGAATGTGTATTGTATTTGTAGGAAGCAAACAATTAACTTTATAGCAATAAAAATCACAATATTAAATTAAAATATTGTTGTATCAGCTTTAAAATTGATTATTTATTAGCAATGTTTGGTATATTTGTGTGGTTAAGTTCGAACTGTTTATATTTTGCTTTTTTTCGATTTGAAACCTGAAGAACCATTTCAACTACTAGTTCACGAAATGTCGTTTTTATAATTTTGTATCATACAACGGTGGTAAATATTGAATAAATTTATCTTTTTATATCACATATATCGTCAATAAGTTTTAAACGAATAATTGAATATGTTTAAATAAAAAAAAAAAAAAAAAAAAAAAAAAAAAAAAAAAAAAAAAAAAAAAAACAATTACGAGCATACGTAAGCAAAATATGGTTTCGTGCCAGCATTATTACAGCATAACGATGTCGTAATAAAAAAAAATGTTCCATTAATTAACCAAGTGACTAGGGGCCTACGAAATTAGCAGACATGTACTACGGAAGTAGTTTTACCACAGTGGGTCAGGAGTGATGCACACGGTGGCTAGTTCCTTGAGAACATTCGCCGACTTCACGACCCGCTTGTCACATAACCGTATCACATTGTCACATAATCACATTGTTGATTGTTGAAGAGTCAGGTGGTCACACCATCTGCAAGAACACGGTCAAGCTCTGCATCTCTCTCAGCTCACAATAAAGAGTGGTATTCACTATTTATATGAATGCGCGGTTCCTTTCATTTAGGTCAAATGACTATACTTACTGACGTTTCTAATTCACCATCAAGAAATTTCTGATTGATAGTTAATTTTTTATGTAAATGAGAGTAAACAAAGGCAATGTGAACTTTCCTGAGAGAAACATAGAAGAACATAGTTTGCAGTGACTACGTATGTCTGTTTTCTATAGTTTTATAAATATTAGTTTGTTAGTCGATTTCTTGGACTTTTAATACTATTTTTGGAAAAGATTAACTTCTTTCTAGGAAGTCGTCCTGTGCCAATTAAAGCCAAGATCACAACATTCTCATCGCAAAGTTAAAGTCGTATGGTGTGGTGGATCCTCTCTTGTTATGGTTGAGAAGCTACCCTTTCTGGGAGATGGTCAACTGTAAGATTCGCAAATTGTGCCGATCCTTTTGAAGTCATCTCAGGGGTCCCCCAGGGCTCTCTTTTGGGACCTTACTTGCTTAACTTATTTATGAACATATTAGCGAGGTAATTGAAAGTGTTTCTGCTCTTCGCTGACAACATAAAGTTGTTTTAAAAGCTGAGTTATGTGGGAGAGGGCAATATTCTCTTGATAACATTTTAACTGGTGCGTTACTAATGGAATGCAGCTTAATACCTCAAAATGCATGTCCATATCCTTTCGTCGCAATGATTCCTACTTCCAGACTGACTATGTCATTGACAGCACTTGCATACGGCGTTGTGAAATGGTGAAGGATCTAGGGGTTTTGTTGAACGTTACTCATTCGGATTACGGCATGTATGCTGTAAGCAGTAGAGCAAGCCAACTCTTGGGTTTCTTGTGGCGTGGTGCTAGTGGTGGTCTGTCTGTCCACTCCATAGTCTTCTTTCTTCTTCAAGACGATTCTACGCCCCGATCTAGAGTATGCTACAGTGGCTTCGAGGTCATACTATCTTCATCATATTACCAGACTAGAAGGGGTTCAGAGAAGATTTGTGACGTTTGTTGAAACCAAGATGGGTTTTCGGTACCTGATCGTCCCTGTTAGCGATAAAATGAATTTTCTTAATCTCATTCCTTTGGAACGACGGTTTGATCTTGCTCTACTAGCCAAAATTGGCTTCAGGATTCCAGGACCCACCAGGCCCACTAAACTATTTGCTCAAAACTACAGGACGAATTACCTGAAAGGTGGACCCATCGCTAAATGACATAGGCTTGGTGATTGTGTTCTAGATGAAGCGGACTTCTTCCAGGATAAATTACAAATATTTGAGATGAAGGTCATACATAGCTTGTCTCTCTTATATGCCCCTCTATGTTGCAGGTCTGTTGGCCTTGTTATCTTTATCCATTTAAATTAGCTGTCTCTATAATTATTATGGATTGTATATCACTGTTATCACATTTTTAATTGTTAGTGTTATATTTCAAATTATTTTTGTCTTAATTGTTATGACCATTGTACCTATTGTTAACTACTTGTTATATTGGCATTGCCGCAGGAAATAAAAAAAAATACTGCAGGGAAAAGTTTTTGCTCTATTGACTAAGCCATTTGTACAGTCATTCATTGTGCTAATTCATAAAGAATCGGCATTCTGATTCACTAAAACACCATTTTTCATTGTGAAGGTGGAGAAAGCAGAACCCGGAAAAGGAAATAGTCTATGGTTTGGCAACAAATATAATTTAACAACCATTCTCGGCTTCTGCCAAGCAAAGGAAATAATAAAACAACGTTACACTACGAGAAGTAGGTAAATGAGAGGTATAGAAGAACTGCTATTAAAATGTTCTCTAGTGCTTTGCTTCGTCAAAAAGTGAGGTTAGTTTTAATTTGGCGCGCTCCATGACCAATCGGCCAATCACATTGTTCCATCACAAGATGGATTGTGCATGGCATCAGAATAGTTCCGAGGGCGGGAGAGTTGCAATGGGCGCCGCTTGCATCACAGCATTGATCAACTTCTTGCGGTTGTACATTCGATTTACCTCCAATTGTTCTGTTCCTTTGCACTGTCTTGGAGAGCCGGGATTGCAGACTGACAGGAGATTACGGTTCTCAGTGACCGGAGTGACAGATTTAGATTATACAGTCAAAAATTGTCTTGCTGACTTCCGAACGATATCAGCCTAATGAACATTGGAGATGTTTCAAAATAAGTGGGATACACATATGGCATTTCAAAATTTTAAAATGGTAACCTCCTTTTATGAAAAGGAAAAAAGTATTTCAGAACTACATGTTTTGCCTAGCTTACAAATTCTGAATATTTTAATGTTAGGTTGATCTCTTTTTTTAGGGGAAAACTTTTCAACATCTTGGTAAAACCTCCAGCACACTATGCTGTAACTTAAGGTTTAATGTTAAATATTTTTATTACGTTTGGTTGATTACTGGCTATTTCGTAATGAAGTATAGTTTAATAAAATAATACGTATACTTTTCTATAAGGAAATTAAATTTTATATTAATAAAAAAATATGTCACTCCCTGAATATATAGCTCATGTACATAGGTACTGCAAATGTTTTCACACTTTTATATTCAGCCGGATTTATTTGGACCTGATTACATAATGTCTAAATGTCTAACTTTAAATTCCTGTAATTTAATGCAAAGGAATAAAAAAGTTGTCTTACTTATGTTTATTGAGGAAAGTTGTCTTAAGAACTACGAATTTGATAAAAAATAAATGTTTTAAACCAAACATCGATTGTACCGCCTTGAATGGGATTAATGGAAGGCAATATGTACAAATAATGACGAAATGGTTAAACATTTGTCGTATTTAGATGTTTAATGTGTATCAGGTGACGTCTTAGCTAATGTTTGCCGAGGTCATACAATATTTGAATTAAAGACACATACGTCTCCGTGGGGTTTCACAGCACCTAATCTTACAGTACCTAGTCTCACAGTAACTAAAACTCAACCGTCTAATAAGGTCGATTCTCATAGCACCTAATGTCATAGTCTCATTGAAGTTACTAACTAGGATCAGGTCTACAGAATGCGCTAGTGCCGCGATATGTCCCGCCAACATTAGTTCAAAAATTTGGCCATCGATGGCGTTTTGAACAGTTTCCCAGTGAGACTTCTGGTTCTTTCTTATCTGTGATTTAAATTCTCAATTATTTCAGAAAGTGAAGTTTAACGGCTCTGTCTTCTGAGGAAATGGACAGTGTCAAATAAGAAGAAAAAAAGACTAGGATACTTTTGTATAGAAAGGATTTGATAGCTTCCATGTTCCTTATCAAATTTGTGTCTAGTAAAAGTTCAAGCATTTCAGGAACAAAAACTTATTTCCTTGTAGCATATCTTAGTTTTTATTACAAATAGGCTGGAGGCAGAACAGTGACCTTTCTTGGAAACTTTTCTACTATAGATATATCAAAACAAGTCTTTGTACTCTTCATTTACAAAAGAAACATTTTACTAGGTTTGTTACTCAGTAATTTGTGGTAGTTTCGATATATTAATGACAAAAAAACAAAAAACAACAACAACAAAAAACACGTGTGGATTTGCATTGTCTAGTTACGTTTGAGTTATTCTAATGAATTGTATTCATTAATGAATCCCAAATGAAGGCCATACTTGGAACCACTCGAAAATCTTAGACAGGATTAAGGTACTCATAATGAATGACAGGAGAGCGATTGTGACTAAATAGGCCCAACAATAAGTTCGTACACTTAGGCATGTAGGCAGTGCCTATAATAAGAGGGTTGACCCAATTCGTAGCAACGCGACTCTGAGTGTCATCATGCCCTCAACCATCGCGTCATCCTGTACCGTGAGAAATCGCTGATGGCTATTTCTAAGCTCTCGATAAGTTGAGTGATAGGGTGAGTTTCTGTTTCATCATTTCTTTCTTTCATCTGACATTTATCAGAAACCAGTAGCGGTTGACCTTATTTCTCTTTGAAAATCACAATATCAATAGAGCTTTTGAAATCATTTGCTTTAACAATACGCAACTGATTAGATGCCTCCACAATAGATGATCTCGATTACCTTTTCAATATTCTTTGACTCAACTTTATATAAAATCGATGATGACATTAAATAGGTAATATCTGAATTACAAAGCTATTGCGATTCTTATCGACGAGTAATATATCGATATTTGTTACAAATACTCGTATGTTTTTTCTTTGAGGCAGACACTTCGGAATTGTCCACTACGAAATTCACTGACTTATTTTTCTACGCGTTAAATGTATATAGTCTCTCTTGGGATTGAACTCTTGATTGTTACCAGAGATTGTCTTATAGTCGAGTACCAGTATCGAATCCTACAAAATAAGACAACTGTGTAACTTTTTATATAATACTGTCTGAATCTTATCTCGTTTTTATTGAGCCACGCGTTGTAAGGACTCGATTTTGTTTTCTCTTATCAGTGTTTGTCTCTCACTGAGACGCATGTCGTTCTTTAAACACCTTAGTTTGACGAAGCATATTGTCTCTTGATGCGGTTTTACAGAATCGTTTAGATTTTGCTCTGTCTCAGGCTAATTTGCTATTGTGCAATAAGCATTAGTACTCTGCATCTACAGTTTAAAGTAGGGTCGATAGTATTAAATATGTACTTGTAATCAAGATTGCCGAATTTAAGCGATGCCATTAACTCAGATGGATTAAAAATCTGTTTATCTGTCCACAAGATATGTTGATTATTTGAAGGTAGAATATCCAGATTAAGTATTCTTTTATTGTGTTTTCATCATCGGAAGGCTGCGGGTGATTGATCGTATCTCAGAAAATCGACTCAAAAGGAGTTGTCATTAAAATTTTAACTTCATAGACCGTTCAAAACAGCGGCCACGTAAAGTTTTTAAAAGTCATCCATCCAGACTCTTGATCTTTTACTGAGAAAATGAGCGAACTTCTAATACTGATAGGTGTTTGTCTAGTGAAAGGAAATTGCACAAGACTCATCATGGACTTTTACTAATCTAAGAAAAGTGATGCATTGGCGCTGATCACCAGTGATTATCACTCAACAGGAGTGTGGTCTATGAGTTGTTTAAAACAACTGACTAAGAGCTTTCCTCTTCGTATCCAGCCGAGCATCTGTCTTCCGGACAGAGTTTCCCAACAGCCCGTTATCGTGGCCGTTGCATCTTCGCCGATGCACTCCGCCGTTTTGCCCAGTGACGGCACATCCTCCGCGGTCGACACCAGAACGACCTGTTTAGCGGTTGGCCAATCCTTGTTAACCTGGCCGCCTCTTGCGCCACTCACCCACCACGGCTCTAACGTGGTTAGCTGATATGCTCACACCTCGCCGTGCGGATACGACTTCCGGTCTCCGACCCGAGCCTAATGATCCAGTTTGCCAACAGCTCGGTCACTTCGCCATCGGGTAATTTCGACTGCGAAATTCGGCCCGTATCAAACTTGTCGTCACGAACGTGGCACTGTGGAGTAATAACGTCTGCTACCAGTTAACGGGTTGAAGGTTGTTAATCCAGTATAGAAAATTAGCGACCAATTTCTTCCACCACTCGAAATATAAACTATTTCAAATCCGAAAAAAGTGCTATGTTAGTCTCATTCTGCCTGTCTTCATTGACCATAGACCTTCATGAAGATCTCGTGAATAAATTAGAAAAAAAGAGAACATAATATAAATACTAATTCAGTTGCATTATTTGTAAGCTGTAGCATAATTAAGATTGAACAGAGCTTAATATACTAACTAATTAACTAATGACCTTAGCTCCAGTTCCCCTTACTCTTAGTGCAACGTCTGAAATTTGACGCAGACACATACTTGACTCCTGGAATCTGGAGTCATATTCGTCTGATGATATCCAAAAAGTCGGCGACGAAAAAGCTCAAGATGTCGAAACGATTAAATAAGTTCATTTTGAGCTTCTTCTTCACCGACCTTTTTTTGGATCTCTTCAGACGAACATTATTCCAGATTTCAGGAGTCAAGTCTGCAACAGCGACAGATCCCAGACGCTGCACTAAAAATGTGAACTAGAGCTTAACTCAACATTCAGATATTGGTGTGGATCGATAGGTCTAGTCTACTGCGGAAGATTACTGTTGGAGTATGGAGTCCGTGTATTCTCATTGCCTCATCATGTGCACAATTGAGTGTTGAGTGATGTGACAACGTCTGTGACAACATCAGCTTTCGGGCTGCACTAAGGGAAAAGTGAACTGGAGCTGAATTCAACATTCACATTGATTCAACTCTTTCCACCATAGCTCATGGACTATGGTGAAACTAACGACTGTTATGATAAAAAAGCAGTGAAGGGTCTGAACTATGTGGTGACACACCAGGAGGGTTGACTTCTCGCTGGTTTATACCTACTAGAAGAATATATACTGGGTACTACAAAAACCAATGTGTCATTTGAATTTGGACAACCCAATGGATTTCCAGACACTTAAATAAACGTAATGACGAGATATTGTAGTAAAAAGGGTTGACCAAAAAGTCTAGTTTACTGCAGAGGACGCTTGTTGGTGGGTAAAAAACCCTTTATGTTAAAGGCTTGTGAAGTCCTAAAAATGAGGGAGTAGTGTATTCTGCAGGATTTTCTTGTCCACTTTGACTTGAAAAATCTAGAACAGATCTAGATTCATCATCCCGTTCTTCCAAGATGATATGACTGAGACAGTGTCCGTTATCCCTCCTAATATGATCTCAACAAGAATTAACCCCTACTCAAATCATACCCATTCTAAATATCCCGTCAATCTGGAAGCGAAGCAAAGGTAGGCAATTAGGGATTCTCTCATATTCTTGTCCTAAGATAAAATACACAATGCAGTCTCTCCACTCTTCAGTTTCATTGTACAAACAGTATTAGTGTTCAAATATAAATTTTAACAATAAAAACAGTTAAACATGTTTTTTCATAACGATTTTGTTTTTAGAGTAGTCCACGTCGTCATTATATATTCAATTTTCCAAGCCTGGATAACATGGTCCACCTACCTAACAAAATGACGATGAAGTTGTCTGCGTAGAGTTGTCCCGCAGTCTTGAACTAATATGATGGCAGAATCGAAGTTTCTTTTCTGATATCCTTAATCTGAAAAAATAAAGTATTGTTACTTTCTATGGTTCTTTCAATTCTCTTATTTACTTAATAAAAATAACATTCCATCCATTTTATATAAAATCTGTTATACAATGAATCATGGGCACTTCATGTTTTTATATAATTAGATGGATAGATCATTCTTAAGACCAGCGTGAGGTTATTTTTAGGACAAGCAGATTATGGTTTCCTATTTCTCATCTTTGAAACTAAATATAAAAAATAACTAATTTTATACTTTTTCTCAAAATAAAGATGTAGAAGTAACTTTGAATTATTTAGCTGAGCAAAAATGAATTAATATAATGATATATCTATGTATACGATATTCAATATGAAAATAATAAAACATTGTAGTTTGTTTTTAATTTATAATTTTAAAATAAGGTCTATAGGAATGTACGAGTATTACTCTTAAAGGTAGGTTGAATACATTTGTTGTCGGATAATATCACTTTTTTGACCGAGATGATATGTGATAGAATAGCCTCGAGTGCCTGTTGTAAAACTCTATATCAGCTGTGAAAATATGGTTATAAAACATCTTTCAGGTTTTTTCGTCAAATTCAAAAGAGCGCCATGATGAGATGACATCGTTTTTCAGATTAGTATAAATTGAAGTGTGCTTTTCTAAATTAAGTATAATATTAAGTATAATTAAGTATAATTTAAGAATAATATTATCAGGTTCAGTGACCAGAGGCACGAAATAAATGGGGCGATCCAGTTCGCAACTATTAGCGAGTGAGGTTGAATGGCCTGCCCGTGAGACCGAGAGTGAGTCATCTGTTTTAATCACACAAAACACACACACACACACACACACACACACACACACACACACACACACACACACACACGCACACTCAACTCTGACTAACTCGGACATGGACGGCTGCAACTACGTTTTCTGCCTTTGTTAATTGCTTAATTGTAGTTTTTTACAATTGGTTTTTAGAGTTTCATTTGAAAACAATTATCTTGAATTCCATAAATCTACATATTGAATCCTGTTACCGCTTTTAGATTTATAATAATATAGCATCTTCAGACACTCTGTTCATCGCAGGTATTAAATCCTAAACAATATTATTTATCTTCTAATATTTTTAATGAAAGTTTAGGAAAGTCTAATAGAAAACGAAAGCCAATTAGTAATGCATTGAGACACGTCTTTTGCCTGAAATGATAAAGTATCTCCTCTAAGAAAGAAATTGATGAGCCACACTAGTTTCAAATGAAGCTCTAAATGGGTTAAAATATGAAGGGATAATTCATTTTCAGATAATATTTTCTTTCTTAGAAGTGTTTATATGGTTGCATGACGGTGGTATAACTAGGGCGGGAGCTGCTAGTGTCTGAGAACTATGAGGGTTTGGGGCTCTCAAAGGCCGTGAACTCCCAGAGGACCCTAGATGAGAGACCTATAAGAAGCCGAAAACATATTTCGAAATCTCCTACAGATTGGCAGCTGCTAGAGGTCAGGAGGTCCTAGAAGCCGAGGGCGTCTAGAGCCTGAGTGCTCTTAGAGTGTAAGAGCTCATAAAAATAGGGAGCTGCCAGAAGCCGGAAGTTCGGAAAAAAGCCGTGAGGTCCCAAAGGCCAAGGGCTCCTAGAAGCTGTAACCTCTCAGAGGCCAGAAATATATTTCAAATTATCCTACAGACTAATAGCTGTGAGAGGTCAGGCGATCCTACAGCCTGAGATCTCCCAAAGTAGGGAGCTGCCAGAGGCCGGAAATTCGGAAATAAGCCTTGAGGTGCCAGATGCCAAGGGCTCCTAGAAGCTGAGACCTCTCAGAGGCCGGGAATATATTTCGAATTCTCATAAAAACTGGTAGCTGTCAGAGGTCAGGAGCTCCTAGAGCCTAAGAGCTCCTAAAATAGGGAGCCGACGGAGATCGGAAGTTCTTAGATACCAAGAGCTTAGAGTGTTTCAGAGTCAATATAATGTAGATTGTTATGGTTTTTAAAACAACCAGGTGGTTCAGTCATGCAAGTTTCAATGCTCTAGATAAGAACTTCAACGGACATCATCTTGTGGCTTTTGAGCCAAAAGATATGTTCTGTATGAAAACAATTCGAAGCATCCTCTATAAATTGTATATCACTTTTACTACTAATACAGCTATAGAATACTGTTAATATTTCACATTGTGTTTTAGAATTAGCATTATTTTTACTCATCCTTAAAGGCTTAATGTTTAAAAAGTGCTATTTCGATCGTTAAGGACGTGTAGTTAATCCATACAATATTTACTCGTTTGTTTGCTTTAGCGGTTGTTAATATTACGTTTCTCTATTGCGACTGTAATTGTGTCAATAATGACTAACTTACAACCTTTTGTTTGAACATACAACCACTGCAATGTTGCATTAAGTTTCAAACAACGGGGCTTTAAGTAAGGAGATTGTTTCCTCTACCATATAATCCAACTAAAAGTATCCTTTAATGACTACGTTGTATATATTATTTGAGAAGGGAGCACAAGGTCAGTCGGTTATACAACCGTTGCAGGGGTTTGCGAGAGAACGGAGGAAATGGGTGGACAAAAAGTGCCGCGCAGGGTCGATGGAAGCCGTAGGGCGAAAGGAGTGGTGAGGTAAGGTACAAATTATAGCGATAAAACGGTAGTTATTATAGTAAAATTTAAATTACCGTTGCCAGACTCGTTAAAGCTACACTCAGAAAAGCTTCCACAAAAGGCATAAAGAAGTTTTTGTTCTATGTTACGGAATTCAAGGACAACCACTAGCAGCTCATTGTGTATATTTTAAAATGTACAATCAGAGAAAAGTGGTATGTTATATTGTATCATCCATGCATCCTTAGTTTGTATAGTTTAAACACAGCTTATTGCTTTAGTTTTCTTCGTACAATCATTCATTTAATTTCATTTCAAAAAGATTTTATTTCACAGTATTTACAAATTTTACAAGACAAAATCATCACACAATATAAAACCATCGATCTTGAAATATTAACAAACTTAAAAATAATTAAATAATAATAAAATTTTCAAACAAACTAAATGTAAACTTAACAATAAAAAAAGAACTTACAACAAAAACAAAACTCAATAATTGTGAAATAAAATAGAACATCCAATAGGCAAAAGCCCGATGAAGGATGCACATCAAAAAACAAAACTCAAAGAAGGATTGAACAGCTACATAAATAATATATTAATAAGAAAACCATACAAAATCTATAAAACAATTCATGGACGTAAAAATGAAAAAAGATTAATTATAACTATAAAAGGTGATAAAAACGAACTAAAATGTACACATTGTTTATTATTTCGTTCAAAAATTCTCAGAAAGCACTCGCAATCATCCAACGAAGATAAAAACATTTTTAAACTTTTTAAAAAAAAACGATTTAATGGTGCTAAATGATCTAATTTAACGGAAATAATATTAAACAATCTTGGAGCATTAAAAGGAAAAAAGAATGTTTGAAAACAGTTAGATTAGGCTTTGGAACCGGAACAAGCAAACTTCTGAAATTATATCTAATATTACGTGTGAGGGCCAGGTTTGAGCTTCTTATGAAAAATAGTTTTAATACCTTATATATGTAAAGAATCATAAATCTATTAACCTCGTAGTTAATTAGGTATACTTAGCTGTTAATGTCAAAATATTTATTAATAAAAATACTAGAAAATTGTTATAGTATTATGTTGTTGTTGTGTAGTAGTGTTGTATAAATGGTAAAATAAATAAACGTTATCATTTCCTGAGATTCCAATCGTGGTAATGTTAATATTTATTGATTTCATTGCGCTTCCGACATCTTTCAAGTCGGATTCTTGAAAGTTCAAAAATTACGCTTAGGAAAATTAGAAGTCAAGGGTTTAAAGGTCAAAAGTGTACATAAGGCGAGAAAGGAGATAAAGACAATATGTCTCGTAAATCTGGATTTCGTGGTTCGGAATCCTGGGGTTTCCTAGGCTGGATAATACTGGAAGCACTGTCTGGGATAATCACCCGGATTGCAATCCAAGGTAGTTAAGTTATTTCGTGGATCACTGGCACCTGTTATGTCGATTCTGTAACCGACAATACAACCCACATTTCGGATAACTTATTGACGTGCTTCCCGTGTCAGGTAATCTAATCGCACTTACTACCTGTGAGGAAAATTGTTTTGATAGAACCAAAAATATTAACTAGCGAGGTAATTACACAAATATTAAGTAACAAGCACTAATCTAATTTGAAATAAACACTTACAAGTCTAAAATATTAATAAAACCATTTCAACAATATATTTACTTGAGTAAAAATTTAGAATATTCCAAGAAAATACTAACCAACCCATATTTAATAATCCGTGAATAATTCTTCTAGCTAGAAAGCTAGAAATACTGGAAATGACTTCACTATTTGTTATTGATACCGAAACTAATTACAGTCCAATAAAAAAGCTATTAGCTATATTTGTACTTATTTTCCATTTTTATAATCTATGAGTCCCATTGATAGCTTACCTATTAGGAATAACCATTGAATTCTAAAGCAGTTTTGATACTATATAGAGATGAAACGTTATCAACACTTGGAATAAATCTCAACCAAGAAAAATATTAGCCTACTTACCGGACAAAAAAGTTCGGTTGTAAGAAAACTTACCTATCCGAGGAGAAAGTTACTACCCAAAAGGAGAGAATGCACCAAACTGAGAGAATATACGAGTACTCTAATTCAAGAGGAGCGTATATAAAATATTAAAGATGTCTACTGACATGTCGTTTGTGACTGATTGCGAAATTGAGGTAGTGAGAACAACCTCATATCAATTTAATTTAAAATTTCCGTCATTGCAGTACATTCTATTACGGAGATATTATGTCCTGAAGAAGTCAATTGTTATCATCAAAATGTGCGATTCAAAAAAGGTAAAATGACATGATGAACATTTTCCACTCAGGAATTGCACTAGAGCGGAATTCAGATAGCGTTTTTTATATTTGTCGTCAGGACCAAAATACTAGTGTAAGTTCTCATTTGGTTAAAGACTGTAAAGTATTGTACAGTAACAGTAGTTGAAGTCAGCTGTTGTAGACAACAATGAATATTACAACTTTTAATTTTTCTTTATTTAACATTGCTAGCAAAATAAATAGAGAAATATAGTCGTGTATTTGTATTTACATACATGGTGAAAAAGATAGTCATGAGAAGGGAATATTGGAAAAGGAATTGCAACCCACACTACTGACCTCTTTTAATCTAATCAAAATCTGGTATTTTAAAGAATTACTGGATTCACCGTAGACTCAGCAAGTCTGATGGCCTTCTTGTTCTCTCTGCTTAAAATTCGCCTATCAAAGTAATGATTCACTTCAACATCATAGAAGGCTCAACCTGGTGAATAACTTTGATCAATCAAACTAGTTGACCTTCTCCATAACCTTTGACCTGAGAGGTAACGGGTCAGATTCTCAGGGAGTTCAACAATAATTTTCAAACGTGTTTGGGTCGTTTTCTTTCAAATAAAATTTAAGTATGGTCAGTTAAAAATGCCACTGAGGTTGAGTGAACTTGTTAAAAAAATATATGTACACTGGTAGAGTAGCTTACGGCAAAAACACGATGTTACGAAAAATTAACAAAACTGAAACTACTCTGATCGAACTATAATCCAGCGAGTTTTACAAGTAAAGTAAATGTTTAAAAATTCATAAAAGTGTACTGTCTACAAAATGACAACTCGACAATTTTAATTTTAAAATCATAAATGGAAGTTCATTACAATAATTTTGTGTCTATAAATGAAATATTTTTCCTGTTTCTATACATCAAATTCTAAGATTATGGAATTGGTTTACACTAAATTAGGCTGAAAATAAAAAAAAATATACTTTCCACAGAGGTGCTGCCATCCATTGCATTCATTTCCAGTACGTTTAGCTTAAACCTCAACACTACTTATAAGAGAGAGGCTCATTATTTGGCTACGTCCATATTATTGGACCACCCCACTAGCGTATTGTTCAGCCCGTTAAACGTAGGAATTTAACTCGCCATTTGAGTGCCAATACCACTCAGACCGTAGCCTATTTTGTGGACCCTACAAAGAGCACATTTGAACGGGAGATAATGCTATCGAAGAAGCGAAACATTTACTGTTCCGGATTTCACGAATTCCGTTCTTCTCGAAAAGGGGCAAATCATCAAGAAAGAACGCCGATAATTGGACGTCCAAAGAAGCCCGGCAAGTACGGCGGGAAAGCAATAAGCCGGCCGTCGCGTTGCAGTGAATTAAGTGGCGAAACCGCAATTGTCGATAACTGCCCGGGTAAAACTAAATCGTCCGAGGCGGAGGCGGAAGAGCCGGCCACATTGTAGCGGGTAATTTGTATTCTGCGACAGGCCTCTTCCGTTAGAGCGGTCGCTAGCGACCGGCGGCGTCTGTAGCGGGCTGGGGCTGCGGTACGCGCTGTCCTCTCTTGGGCTCTGGAACTGCGGTCTTCCGCTACTTTCTCGACAAAACGTCGTGATTGTACAAGTAGACGCTGCAGGCAGGACCACTACTGAGTCGCTGACAGACAGTTCTACCGATGATGTTCTTTAATGTAAAAAAAAAAAAAAAAACATGGATTGCACTATGATTATTATACACCATGTACTCCAGGAGCCCAGATCCAATTTGCATTGTTCAAATGCACAAACGTATTTTTCTTAAACATTATTTGAGCAATTTCACCTAAGAAAGAAACCGAACGTTAGAAACTTCAGTTTTGGTGGAGGTCGGAATAAAATAGCACCAAAAGGGTTAAATATATGAAATTGTAAATTTTCAAACAAAATTTCCCTAACCTCGAACCAAAACCAAACATCTCACATAAATCACAAATCACCGTCAGCTTTGCACATACAGACTCTTACAGTGTTGATTATAAATCCATTTATCTAACTGTCCGATGGTGACATAACTGTTATTTATGTGCATGAGGAACAATTTTAAGTGTATCAAGAAGGAAAATATAATCTGAGAAAAATATTACTGTTTAAAATGTTTAACCCTTTCAATACCCTCAAATTTCGACCTCCACCAAAATTAGCGCGGCTGACGATCAATTTCCTTCTCATAAAAAAATCCTCTATCGATTTCAAGAAAATCAGGTCGCGTGCTTATACAGAGCAAATTGGCTATTGGCTTCTAGACCACATTTAAAGTCAATATGCATGTCGCAAAGGAATCAGCTGTAAAAACTCACATTTCTTGAATAGGCAGATTTGTTTGGAATACCTAAAGTTGTATGATTATAACAGAATAAACAATACAAAAGATTAATTTTTTGGGCATAAACGTTAAGAGAAAATATTTAATTTTTATTAAAGACCATGGTAATTAAAAAAAATATTATTGTTATATATTAAAATTAAATTAAACAACGGTTGTTTCTTTTCTCAATATTTGCTATAAATTTAATAATGATGCAATATAATTCTTTAAATAACGTATCCTTAGCCCTTAGACATTTCAAAAAATTTTTGAAAACCAATAAGTATGTACAACTTATAACACTTATTTGTTTTTATTTGTGCTATGTACAGGTGTTGAACGTTATTTTAAGTTGTATTAAGTACAAATGTGTGTTAAATAAAGTGCTGTATTAAGTTGTTTTAAGTGTTGGGTCGTATTAAACACTTTTGGAGGCTACACTGTTAAAAAGTACCTCCTGGGGTCTCACTAAAGCCGCGGTCAGACTAGGCTGTTTAGCAGCCGCTACTAACCAGCCGCTGGTAATATTGCCAGCAAGCAGCCTAGTCTGACCCAGGACCAGCGGCTGGTGAATGCCAGCTAGCTAGTGTTTACTAGCCACAATCGGAAGTTGAACATGTTTAACTTTTTAGCGCTGCCTACCCTCCGCTGGCAGTCACGTGATCTCCTCGCTGGCGCCAGCCAGCCAATGTGAATCCCTAGTAGCTTACAAGCGGCTGGTGAATTAACACGTGTCTAGTTAGCAAACAGTGTTGGTTTCGTTAACTACTACTGTAACCTTTACAAACTGCTGTAAAACCTCTTAAATGCCGCTCAACACGTCTGGAACGAACACTGAAATTGAGTTATGAGGAACTCTAAACAGGTAGACCAAAGACTTGTAACTGTCTCCAGTTGCTAGATAACGTAAAGTTGTTTCTAGTTGTGTTTTACTTGGAACAGCCTGACGGAATTTGGTGTCTTTTTTCTGGATAGGCGGAGTGACTAACTATAATAGCTCTTTAAATTTAGAAACTAACATTCTTAAAATGTTTGTATAATATGACGGATCTTCCAATCCTAGTTCCTTAAAAAGTCTTGCTGATGCCCCCAGATCGCTTCTTCTTAATATCCAGGATCTTAACCCACCATCGCCTTTTCTTCCGTTTCAACATCTGGTCACACAACTCTTTAACTCCAATATTTAAACACACGTCTCAGAACTTCACGACTCACACCAATAGATGACATGGTGCACACAACACATTATACACAATGTTTTCAAGTCATCAACAGCAAGTGTACTAGCGGCTAGTCCTAAATTAATGTGAACCCTTCAGATCCGCTGGCTGATGGCGATATTTACCGGCGGCTGGTTAGTAGCGGCTGCTAAACAGCCTAGTCTGACTGCGGCTTATGGTTACTTAGTAGGACCAGTCAACAGAAGTTATTAGTTGTTGCGCCTAGTTCTGGCTGCCATATAGAGCTTGGAACAGGTATTCTAGTTCTACGTGTGCCGTTCCCAATTTATAGAGACATAACGAGGAGCCTGATTTATGAACATAGCAAGCGTCTGATATATGGACGCAACAAGGTGTCTGATTTATCAGCTGTGCAAATTGGCTAAGCCCTCAGAGACCGTAAAAACTGACGGCCCGCCTTATCACTAGGTCTAATCAGACCAATACCTAAGCTGTTCGGAATCTATATATCGTTACTTTGAGGCCTAGTTACAAATCGTAGTTTCCCAGGTCGATTCGTTTACATCATTTCATTTCTTGAATGCGTTTCTACTTAGTAAACTTACTTCGAATTAAGTCATATTATCCTTCTAGTACCTGAACAGGAGATCTTGGTTTGGTGTAATAATCATCTTAGTCGACATGGTAGGAATACTCTACAGGCAGATGGGGGTTAACACTAGTCTAAACAATTGTATAGAAACTTTAGTAAAGAAAAACTAAAACCTTAAGGAATCGCGACATATGAGTTCTTTATCTGCCTATTGAGCGAACCAGTTAGGAGGTGATCCGGTAAAGTAATATGATCTTATGTGCATTGGTATGGTCCGAATTTGAAAAAGGGGATTATCAGGAGCTTATATGTTCAATAATTAGAAATCCCCCTGCCAAAAATCCATAATTCTGAGTTATACCAGTTTTAATTACCTCTCTGACAGCTATAATGTGGATAAAACCCCATTTCCCCTTCGTCATTACTTATAGCCCTGTGTAAGATCCCTTAGGGAGAGGTTGTAACTCTAACACCCTTTTGGGTAAGCAATTGGTTATGAGGTTTTGTCTCATTATTTTCAATTTAAAAAATGTTTTTATACACTACACACACACACTACACACACAGTATATATATATATATATCGTAATAATATATATATATATATATATATATATATATATATATATATATTTAAATAAAATAAGGTACTGTTAAATAAATTTTCAAGCTTAATATTATTGCATTCTCTGATTCAAGGACATCCGCAACGTCTGATCTTACTGGTCGGTTCGTTTAGAAAAGTACTCAATTTGTATAGGAAAGTTTATGAAATGGGATGATGTAAAGGAACTTCAGCCTTCTGGTCGTTTGGAAATTATTAAATGATCGTTTCGATGATTAATCGTTCTTATGAGCCTGAACAGCGTAATCACACTGAGTCTATATTATTTCGCCTCTCGAAGAGGACTGAATCAGATCGTTTAAATTATGTTAATTTTACTTCCATTGGACATAAAATGTACAAAGATACAAGACATCAGACTGCGTACTGCTGAAATTGATGATGCAGCAAGAGGTTCGCACGTATCAAGATAAAAAGAGTGCCGAAGAACGGATCGAGGTGGATGGGTGGGGCGGAGACCCACATAGTGTCACGGCCGCACGGGCACCAAGCCAATCTCTGAATCATGGTGACCAGTGGACAGGGACAGTCAGTGTAGAAACCGTATTGGTATAGATATACGTTCTATTATCCTGCCGGAAACATGGTACGCATGTTCTGGCTTGAAACGTGTAAATTGGAAATCACAGACATAATTCTAAAATAGTTTATGGTATGTTAATTAAAGCGCTCTGTATGAAATATGTACTTGCAGAGAAGAAATTGTAAGGTACATTATTACAAATTTGTTTCTTTACAACTTATATCTATATTATTAGAGATCTGCCCTTTCAATCCTAAGACAAAATCTAAGATCTTGGTGTGTTTGATTCTATACTTCAAGTCCAAGTATTAGAAACGTGGTTAATGGAGATCGATTAGATATTCTAAAGATAGCTAGATATCCATTTGCCTCTTTCGATTGACATGGTCATTATAATCTAAGGCGAATAAGCCTACATTGGTTAGGAAACTCTATAAAGGGACATTAATAGGTTTTGGGAGGCTGCATTCAAATACTATGCGGTTCGGAATCTAAATTTAACTCAGGGGTATTTAACAATGATTGACAACTATTTCAAAGCATCATTCAGCCTTAACCAGACTACTACAGAGAGCATCTACAGTGCATCTACTTCTCTAAATAAATTAGCCAGTGATTTGCGTACATTTAAGGCAATTACCATAGCCAAATTACATAGAAACAACCGTGTGTGTAAATTACAACACATGGTGAAAAAATCATATGGGAAGGGAATATTGGAAAATGAATTGCTAATACCATTGACGTATTTTAACCTCATCAAAATCTGGTATTTGAACATTACTGGATCTAATAAGGAACTTTCAACTTTATAATAAGATAAGATTTCACTGTGTAAGTGTGGTTGACTTCTTTGTAAAAACTCAGTATCTTTTCTATCCATCTTGATGCTGATAAAATATTTAGTTGTTAATACAATCTATTAAAAACTGTTCTTCATAATTCACTAAACACCACCTAATTTTCTTTTAGCGTATTAAAAATAACTGGTGAGTTATGGAGTTACCCTTTGCACTATACTGCCTATGTTTCAATATAATTGCACGTTTTGTAGAATATATAATCTTTAATCTTTGACGTGACTGCTCATACTCTATGTATTACTAAAAGATAAATTACATAGTCTTACTGCATTTTGAAGGGACAATTCACTTGCTTTTTTGAATTTGATACATATTAATTTTAAAGTAACAGAGAGAATAAAAAATTCGCATACTAGCAGTTAACATGTTCGATTTGTCAAATTCAATTTAATACACACGAGATTTAATAATACTTTAAATAATAATACTAAAATCACGTATATTTTCAAACCTTTCTTTGCATACATAGAAGAATAAACTTCTAGTTAGAAAATCACTGTCCAAGAGTACTGATTTTAACATTGTATTGCGATCAATGGTTAATTTGAGAACCCAACAAGTCCATGAAATTGCAATATTTAATGTAAACACACAATACTAATGCTATTGAAATAATGAATACAACCATAACATAAGGTTTGATGAATCATTATAGATCATTCTAACATTGTGAACTCTGATAATAAACAGACGACAAGATTAAGAAATGTAAAATTAGAAAGTAATTTATTAATTAATTTATTCATTAACATTATCACAATGAACCTTAAAACCTGAACGTTGTTAAAAATGGTGCAACAAAGCATTCGATTTATTCTTCAGTTTATTTAAATTGGCTACTGTATTAGAACAAGAAAACAGTTTTACTTAAACCGAGTAGTTTTTCGGATTTTTATGTTCTTTTGTTAGTTAACAATGTGCCAACATGAGAGGCCTAGAACCGATATATTCATTCAGAGTTTAAAGAAATTCTAGAACTGTGTTCAATCTTAATTGGAGTCATCGAAAGGGAATGAGATGGCGTGAAAGTAGTGCAGTTGACGAAGAAGAATTGCCCTAAAGGTCTAGCCACAGACCGCAGCTGAAGACATGGATTGTGGTCGACCAGGCATTCACCTTGTGGCGAAGTCTTCGGCCTTCAGTATCATTTATTTTATTTGCTCAGTTTTTATCTGACTGAGTCTCTTCTGGCTTTGCAAAGTTATACAACTTGGTTGATTACTTGTAAGTGGAGAGTTATTAGTCTACTTCAAGGCTACTGCGTTGTAATGTATTCCACTAAATACCATCCTTTGAGCATTTACTGGAATTACAAATCTTTCCTTCAGAAATTAAGGTTATTTGTGAAGACAGTGATTTAATTCTAATCAGTGATTCAAGGATATCCAGTAACTTTTGCGGTAACCTAAATAACACTAAACTCAAATGAAAGGAAAAAGTGAATTTTTGCGAATTTTTCAACCATAGATTATTTGTATTTTGTCAATATAAAGTGTACTTTTATTCCGTTAAATATTCTGGATTTTCTAAAACCATATTTATCAAATGAACGAGAAAAAAGTGGATACTTCTAATAAACAATACGATGGAAATAAAACACTTTTGACGATTTACAAAAAAAAAAAATACATAGTAGTAGTGAGAAGGTAGAACGTTTATAGTACGGATTTTTAGGTTTTATAGAAGTTCTGATTCCAGTATTTTGTCGAGTATTCAGTTTGGTATAGACAATGTAAATTCGATCAAATTCTATAGGTATAAAAGAAGAATCCTTGATTTAAAAAAATAGGAAATTAAAATGAAAAAAGTGAAAATATGACCTGATATATTCACGAGATCTTTCCAAATGTGGAGTTAATAAAAACGAAATTATTCGTTTAACGTCCAGCTATGATCACAGGTGGAAGACCACATAAGCAATAGATAGATTGTCTGCGTGATCGCAACAGAATCAATATCACCATACTACTACACCACTGCATTAAAAGTAAAATGTTACTGAAAACTGGAAAGGGTACTTTTAATGGTTTTATTCACGCGGGCACAATTTGTACAATAATTAATAGGTGACCTTAAAAGCCGGTAATATCTATCCGTTAACTGTAATAACTATTTGAGTGAGCATTTTACATAATTTTAACTGTTCGAATTGAACTGAACCGTGTTCTTCTATTAAGCCCATAAGTGGCCTGAGTGGACGTGTCGAGTGTGGGAGACTACAACGGTCGTAATTACTGATTGCTCTCCAAGGGTATCTGTCCCACCTAATTATTGTGAAACGACCTCGACTTTACGGTACTCCATGAGAAAAAAACTATGTCTAACTTCAAATATGTGACACCCATATGGCGTAGAATTATGGAAGATTTTAAATTAAAAACATATAAACTCTTCATTTTTTAAAATTTATTATTAAA
Organism: Homalodisca vitripennis; assembly: GCF_021130785.1. Classification (NCBI taxonomy): domain Eukaryota; kingdom Metazoa; phylum Arthropoda; class Insecta; order Hemiptera; family Cicadellidae; genus Homalodisca; species Homalodisca vitripennis. The sequence continues at coordinate 93,289,940 of NC_060214.1, read as the reverse complement.
TGAAAACTTGAACATTTCTGTACTTTAACGTTTGGATATTTAAAAGGTATTGGATGCGTATTATATCATTACGGTGCGTATATATATATATATATATTATATATATATATATATATATATATATATATATACGGTGAAAGATTTCGGCCGGATTTCAGCTCACTATATAAAAAGAGGTCTTCCTGAAATTCTGGTAAGGTAGATCAAGAGGCGAATTCAATAGCTTCTTCTGGATTGTGATCTTATAAATTGAATAAAACAGGTTCTAGAACTGGAGAAAACTTTGAGAAAACCAGTGTCATATGCAAAACTGAAGTGAAAAACATTTTTTATCTTTGGGCAGCAATAACTTTGTTATTTCACTAAGAAACTGATCAAATATTGTAATAAAACTTCTAAAAAATTTTATTTTGAGCAAAATGTTTTGTAAAATAGTTGTTATATTATAAAATTGTTATAACATATTTAAAACAGCTGATGCCTATCAAAAGACAAAATTTTGAGCAAAATGTTTTGTAAAATAGTTGGTATATTACAAAATTGTTATAACGTATTTAAACCAGCTGATGACTGTCAAAAGACAAAATGTTTGCTTCTTCCGGCTACCTTAAAGAGGTCGTGCTCGCTTATGAATTGACGGATTTCGTTGAAACAAATACCGTTGGAATTGTAATAAAAAGGTTAAAATGGTTGGTATCTATAGTAAATTTATTTTTAACTATACTTGTTTTTAAAATTTTACTTTATACATTTTTAACAGGCACAATTTTTTTAATATAAACTAAAATAAAACAATTAAAAACAAATTTCCTCTTATGTATTCAAATCCATCTGCCAAATTGGGTTTATTTAACTTAATTATTTCTAAATATAAAAAAAATACAAAATGTTCGCTAGTGCCTAAACGAGAAATTTCTTGATCTATGTTTATGACATGTTTTTTTCGAATTGATGAATACTATCACTCACAGAAGTTTGTGACACCTTTTTTGAACACCCTGTATACATGATGATGATTAAATTATATGAATTTAAAATAATAGTAACATAATTTAACGATCAATAATAAGGACTTTAAAGTGTTAGAAGGTTATCGTTGTTCTTGTGGAGTCAAATACAAGGTCGTTTCACAACAATCGGCTCTTAACTACTGTATTCAAAGTAAACAACTTGAAGAAATTATCCAATTCTAATTTAGTGTAACATAATTGGATATTTTGCATAGCTAACGAGAACTCTACGAAGTGGCCGTAACATAAAAATTAAACTACAGTAGTTAATTTTAATGTCAGTTAATGCATACTAATACTTTTAGTATGATTACAGCAAAGAATACTAGATTAATAAAGAGAATGTTCTAAAAAGCAATTTAAAATTTCTCAGTTATAAAAATACAATATATCTTTATAATTCGTATTCATGTAATCGTTTATGTAATGAATCGATATTGGGGAGGACTGCTAATAATGTATGTGTTTAGAGGCCACTAGACTTATCCTTGATATTATCTTGTTTAATGGAATGTGACAGAAGTGGATCCATCCTCCAAATGCTTGTGAGAAATGCCTCCAAAGAATAAAGCGTATGAAAATAAATAGCAATAATAAATGCGTGCATAATAATCTACAATGCTGTTTCACACTTTAATATCAATTGTATATTTATTCAGAGATTGCTATGAGAGATAGTAACAGAAGGTCGTGCCGTAAAGTTGCTTAGACTATGTAAACAGACAAGACTACTGTAAAAGTACACATAACATAACTATGATTTGCAAAGTCGATTTAATGCGAATGTTGATTTTTAGCTCCTTTTTCACCTTCCGTCCAGTGCAGCATCCAAATCTGACACTGTCACAGATTTGACTCTTAGAATTCTGAATCTCCTTGAATCCATATCCGTGCGAAGAGATTTAAAACTTCGGCGACGAAGATGTTCAAAATTAAAATGAACTCTGGATCGTTTCAACCACCAAAAAAGAGCTTTGTCTGGTTTACCCACGTACGTGGCAGTCACAATTCAGACGCTGCACTAAGCAGAAGGTGAAATGGAGCTAAATCCAATATTCGCATTGAATCAATCCTTACCCTCACGCTTGCCCTTCCCACCATGACGTCTTATAAGGATAAACTTGTCTCCTTAAAATCATGGCTCTCCTGAGACCACGTCCGTGGGAAGTGATTAAAAATGTCGGTGACGGAAACGTTTATAACACTTACCTGTCCCACCATGACATCTCATGGGAATTAAATTAGCTTTCTACACAAAAGTGTTAGTTATAGCTAAAGCGGTCGGTTCTTTTGACAACAATTTGGCGCGTCACACGTCTTAGTTTATTGACCGAAGAGGGCCAAATATCCTCGCTAAGGATGATTGATGCCACCGCTCCAGCGATATAAACCGTAAAACGATATGTATCTCACTGTCTAAAATTTCTTGGTTCCACGAAGAATATCTGCATGGATGAGGAGTGACTTTTCTTTATGAATGAAGAACGTCTCTAAATAAATGAAGAACATCCTCTGAATTAGGATGAGAAATATCTTCTCTATGCATCAAGACAATGATGGGTCATCAGTTCTGCCAGTTAGTATTGATGTGGTCTGCATGAATGAAGAGTGACTTCTCTTTATGTATGAAGAACATCTTCTCTATATGAATGAAGAACATCCTCTGAATAGGTATGTGAAATATCTCCTCTCTTCTCAAAACAATGATGAGTTATCAATTCTGCCAGTTAGTATTAATGTGATTTTAATGTGTGAGTGTGGTAAAATATTTCCTCCCGTGCTTTAAAAAGCAAGATGAGAAAGTGCGGTGGTTGGCTATTCAGATCGTTGTCAATAATTCGAGAAAACCATCGTGGGGTATTTTTAACTGCTGCTTTTCGACAAATAAAATCGGATTTCGTCTTTCATATTCATATTTACGCATGAAAACACTTTCATAATAGGAGCTACTCCAAATTCCTCAGACCACAAGGGGTTTCCCCAAAATTAATCCTGAATACACCTCTGGTAGAAGGTGATCTAGCTTCGGGTCTAACGGCAATAATGACCGGTATGAGGCGGCATGACGGCCTAGTTATCCTCAACACGAGCAACTAGTGCACGTCTAGACCTCATTACAGGAACTCATCCTTGTTAATTGGCCGTACAAGGCATGAACGCCATGTTCTGGATTATGCTGGACATTGTCCGAGGTATAACAGTGTTGGAGGCGTCGATATGAAACCTTTACCACTCTGTTCACTGCAGGTCTCAGAACAGGAGGACCTGAGCCCTCAGAAACATAATAAGTCGGCTGTACTCACGGCTATCTGATTTTAGTCCCATAAGAATAATTTTAACGCTAAAATATTTATACCATCTTACTTGTGGTCTTAGACTATTAGCACAATAGTACCTGCATTATTAAAAACAAATGTTTAATACGAATCCTTAACCTTTTAAGTTCTAAAAAATATATTTTTATTAATTATTTAAAACAAGATTTTTAAAATTTATTGTAATTTTTTAAAATTAAATATTAAAAAATTAACCGACACACGTTGCAAGAAAAGTTTAAAAATGCGTATTAATTATGTCTTTTAAAATGAGTCATCTCCATCATTCTGCGTCCAAAAATAAGGGTGTAAAATTCCACGAAGTTTAAAATTGCTATTAGGGGTTAAATCTCAAGGTCGTTTCGCAATGGCCGACTCTCCACCTGTTGATAACTCACTTTAATATGTGGATTATTGGTTCCTAGGAACAATTAAAGCATTCACGCCATATAGCCTAAATACTTGCATGGAAATCTCTATCAAAATTGGTTTAAAACAACTTATTATTAAGAAAAACTTTACAAACAAACGCTATAATCATGCAAACATATCTGTCATAGCTTTGGAAAGACGTTTTACGTCGTTACGTGTGGGGTCACGTTTTACGCGAACAGAGTTTAACCTCAGTGTAGCTGTGTGGACAAGCGGATATGGTGACTTCTCTCACAGACAGTTAATTTCTAACTCTTATCTGAACTTATACGAGTTGAAAGTATAATTAATTTTATAAAGTCTAAAAATACTGAACAGCGTAAAAAGTCTTTTAGAAATTTACCTTATTTCTTAAATTACATTCAATACTGAAATTTTCGTATTTTTTTTTTGTTTTTATTACAGTTACTGCAACGATCTTCATACGTATAAGCATAAGGATGACCTGAATAAGCAATGGGAATTTTAATAAGTCGATTACTTTTATTTTCTTCTCTCTATAAACTACTCGTATTTGTGGATTAAAGGATAGTTTTCTTCAAAAATGTATTTCTTAATAATATTTAAAATTTGTTTGGAGGCCTCTCTCTCTTTATCTGACTGGGTAAAAATCCTTATTGTACGTGTACGTTATTGCAAATACGTACGTTTGTATTTGCACTTACTAAATTAACTATTAGGCAGACTTTTCTTTAATTGTATTTTTCAGTTGAGTTTTATTTATAACATGGGTACAGCAAATTTTAAGTAAAATATGATAAACATAAACTATTTAAATCAATTTCACGCCGTTTGGTCTTGTCTAGATTTACAGTTTTAATAGGATTAAATTGGATATTTGATGAATAATCAATTTAAATCATTATAAACTATAATAATTCTATTCTTTAACTTGGCATCTAGGACAAATTTATAAACACCTCTAAATATCTGTTACTTTTTGAAATATAAATATAAGATTTTTAGCCCCATTTAATCATGCGATGAGGTTTTATTTTTGTTAGATTATCTTCATCATAGAAAATAATATTACTAGTGAAGATTTTTTCAAAAAGGTAATTTAAAATTTGGATTATTATATTCCGCTTACCATTAGATTTTAAAGCATGTTTTATAAAATTAATGCTATAAACAGCATAATTTTAAAACGGTTCGTTCAAAAGTTAAAATTATTGGATTTCAACATGAGTAACAATGCAATTTAAGCCATTGTGGGGAGCATTAGCAAAGTTTATCACTCATGAGGCTGAACAAGGTCTTCTCTTGTCTGTGTCCGTACTCAGGAGAATATCTCCAGTACATATTGAGCTTGATATTTGAAACATTATTTCTATCGTATTAGTAACATCGAGTTCTATTACGATACATGTCCCTCCATGGCTGAACGACGCTGATATATATAAATACCATTGGCTGAACATTAGCGAAGTAAAACTTTCCGTACGATATCTCGAGAACAGATTGAGCTTTAGATTTGGAATTTAGCGTGAATGCAGCAAGATCGAGTTCGATTACGATACATATCCCTCCATGGCTGAACGACGCTGATAAATACCATTGGCTGAACATTAGCGAAGTAAAACTTTTCGTAGGATATCTCGAGAACAGATTCGGAATTTATCGTAAATGCAGCAAGATCAGTTTCTTCGATGATGGTGCATATCTTTCTATAGGGTTTAGATGAATGGCAAACAAGCCTACCACTCAGGAGGATATTCCGGGAACGAATTGAGCTATAGACATGACATTTCAATAATGGATAGACATAAATATGGCGTTCAATAATGATGGATATCCATTTATGGATTTTGGCTGCAGAATATCTCAAGAAGGAAATAAACTATAGATTAGATATTTTGCATGAAACGTTAGCCAAGCCTGTTACGCAACACTTGGTATGGAATACTACTCTACTTTGTTTATGAAAACATTCAGAGGCTTTTCATAATTTTTGAAGCGATGACTGCGATTCCTGTAATTTGTTAACTTTTCTGAAATAGTGAGATTTTTCGTAAGTAAACACACGCCCACTAATGGACTTCGTGCCCGGGTGATGTCAAAAAACGTAATAAAACAGCGGTGGAACGGGTAGGAAGACAGACGCTGTGTACGTTCACACGCTATGTAGGGCAGACTTGTAATTATGCGGAACTTAATAGAAACACTGGTGAGAAAATGACACGTAACTGGTGACGTAATGGGAATGACCACGTGACACAGCCGTCAGCTGAGAGTCGGAGACAATGGAACAGCTGATTGTGGAGCTAATCATGAGGAACCGTTTAGACCGGTAAATAGCTGATTGCTGGAGAAATTGGATGTCATTTTGGCAAAATGTTGAAATCATGCCTCGGTTAAAACTGTTTAAACCTCCATACCATGGGGAAACCGGTGTTTACAACCTATAGTAAACGCTATATTTTGTTATTTACTCGATAACAATTATGTTTTATAGTATATACGAGGAAAATGTTCAAAGTGAATTAAAGACATAATTTTTCGTATTACTTTAGTTTCAAAAGATGGTTGTGCCGTTTTAAAAAAATATAGGGCCTAAGATTACAGAAGATTTTCTTCTAAGTTTGTTGCACGATTGGTACCAAGTTTTCAAGGAATGCTTCGTCACAATCCCTTCATACTGGATTTCATAGTTAACTCAGAAGTATAGAAGATCATACATATTTGGGGGAAACGCAACATTGGCCTCACCTTAGATCCGGCGAGCTCAAGACTTAATGAGTAGCTTAGGTTCACTCTTTTTTGATTTCATAAGGGCCATTTTATCTTAAAGTCTGTATCCTGCATGTTAGAATAGTTTACCAACAAATCGGTTTATCTAAGATTTGACAAGGGATTCGAATAACTAGTACAGTAAAGTTGTACAGTTTAAAAGTGAATAATGAAGTTTCGACGTCGTCTTGCAATAATGCCAAAAAATGGAATCCCCGAGCTTAGATAAGTTCTACCCTTGATTATAGATCCTTTTCGATATACGTATCATCCATATGGGACGCGTGTGACCAGCTAGTGTACGCAGTTTTACGTGGTTCGGATACACACCACCAGAGTCGCAACCATCGCTTCACCCACCAGCCTCTCCCTCCCCACACCCCTCGCCTGCCTGCAAAATTCACTGCCCTTGAAGAAAGGCCAGCAGATGTTCGGGGTTTGTCGGTGGTAGTCGGAACTGCTACCAGGATCTATAATCAAGGGTTCTACTGTAGGAGGCACAAGTTAGCGTGGGAATTGAGGTTCTGCGCTGTCAATACGGTCAAACAACTATCTCAGAAATGTGGAATATAAGTAGAACCTTGGATCCTCAACACAGAATTGATGAAACGTAAATGTCACCGGAAAAAAATATTTACAGCGCTATCTGACGGTTAGACACAAACCACGAGTAATGGAAACAAGAGCAACATTAACTATGGTAACCTTAGTGACTCATACGTTTATGTTTGCATTTTCTCTGATCCTTAGATTGACGCTTCTTAAGAACCAGGTAATAATCAGGTAATATGTGAGCCATTTCACTTCCAGCCACATTAGATGTACCAATGATAGCAACAAATCTTACATTTTTGTAAGCTAATTATCTATAGAGAACATGTTTATAGGATTGCAGAAAGATATTACTTGCAAAATCAGCTTCTTTAAATAAAAAAGTACTTGCTAAAGATTTACGAATCTAACAGAGTCGAATATTATTCAAGAAATAAGGATCGACAAGTACGATTAGTTATGAAATGACACCGACATCTCGAAGAGTGACGAGGCAGTTTAAATCCGATATATTATATAGTGACTAATATATTAACATAAGCAGCTTATTCGGTTTCGTTGGCTAGGCCAAAGAAAAATGAAACCTAATCGTTGAATTGCATTGCGAACAATTGGTTCAGTGAGAACTTTGATTGGAGTTTTCTTATGCACCAGGTTTGGTCAAGTAACTTAGTTTTAGAAGAAGATTGACTTGATGAAATCTCCAGATAAACTTCTAATGAAGGTATTTTGGCTAAATTGATTTTTGAGTACCACTTTGACTAATTGTCAGGAAAGATTTGTATAATACCTGATCAATTGATTCATGAACCGGTCTGGAAATCCCAAAACTGTTTTGAGTCACTTCAATGACTTTGATTCCAAACAGGAAATATCCTTGGTATGCTACTTTGCAAGAAATACCTGTTACTAACCAATAAAATACAGGACGGAAAATAGGCAGTCGAGAAGAATTTCCAATGGGAGGAAAACTCGCGAAAACCACAATAACCACTTTGGTTAACAATGGCCATTGCTTGGGTTTCTTGTCATACTTGAGTGAACACGCGCACCACTTCTTGTGGCGTTTCTCTGCTGGATATAATATCACAAGTCCTACAAATCATCTGGGCTGTGAAGGACTTTCCACAAATTGACAATGCCAGGAGCTACATTAGCATCGATGTTCATGTACCCTACACGTAGCACTATTGTTTGGATAATTCCATCCATGGAAAACACTTTCAAAGGAGAGTTAAAAGTTTTTGGTTGGTGGTATATAGGGTAAGTATGCTCTCAGATTAATGTGAATCATAATTATGATTGAAGCATAAGCAGATTCTCTTTAAATAAAAAGTTTGAATATACGTTCAGTTCTTCTATCGCTCCATAAAAAAGACATTGTGAAAGTAAAGCTTTGTCAAATTCTGTTTAATGTTTTTAAAGGGAGCCCGGCATTGGCATTCATGCGCACTATCTACCAAAAAGCTTCATTGAGAAATAACTCTTCATAAATGGATTTTAAACAAACTCCGCCATTTCATCGCGTAAGTGCCAACTTTACGTTGTTATTTCTCAAAACAACCATTTCATTTCCATTAGAGGACCTGGAATGGTGTTTCCTCTAACAGGAGGAGAAAGTGACTAGATGCTTGTTGTCCTCGTCCTCGCAATGAGATGCGAAGCGACGGTTACAATTAGGCGTCAAAACACACAAAAGGAACCACAAGGCAAATAGACCTCAGGACTTTCTCTCGTGTCTATAATTTTGGGAAAGACTTGTACCGATGTTGCAGACAAGAAGGGCGGTAATGGCCGGAGGTTTAAGTAACTGCGAGAACTTGGCGGTGTTTCTCCCACAGACTTTCGCCCCGCCGCTGCCGCTGCCGCCGCCGCCCAGGAGATGGCGTATCTCAGAGTCGACGGCCGTCCTGCCACCGACCACCGGACCTTGACCACCGCTGTTGCTCATGAGGCCTGTTGTTTCCGGCAGATTGCTCACTCGCTCGCCATGGTCGGCCCACTCGCTGTCACACTCTCGGGCACACCACGGACCGCAAGGTCAACTCTTCCAAAATAAGCTCAAGGGTATTTTGGTTCTTCAGGTCCAACTCGTGGATAATCCCAACGCACGTTTATTCTAGTAGTTCGGTACGTAAAATTACTTTGAATCCTTGAAGTCAGATCTGTACAAGTCATTGTTCCAACACAAGTAACATTAATAATAAAGCGCAACAGATACCTAGACCAAGTGCTATTAGCAAGTTCCACAGAAGAAAAGTAGGTAACCTTGCTTTTTACTGCAATTCTAAAATGATTGAAGAAGAAGATATGAAGTTTGTTCCAATTAGATGAATAATGTATGGATAGTCAAGTTGTGAGTCATGGTCTCTTGTATGGAGAAGTTATCTAATTTTTAACAAGGTCAGTATCAGAGCTGAAGCGAAAGAAGTGTTGCAAGAACTAACACACTTCTAGAGGATGAAACGCTGCACAGCTTGTTTGTAAAAGTGATTTAGTACTTGTAATAAATGGTTAATTTTGAATAATATATATCACTGCTGTTTACATCTGCCCAGTGGAATAAATATTCTAATATTGCCTAAAAACATTTTAAGTTTGTATCGTGATTTTGAAATGTAGATATTAATAAAATTACGTATTAACGAATAACAAGGATTTTTTTCCAGGGTGAAATAAGTTTTTATTTTTAAAAATTCTTTTAAGTCAAACGATAACGTTACCTTTGTCTCCTGAACTGGATGCCTCCTGACTTATGGTATGCACGCCCTTACTTTTCACTTGGTGTGAGCACAATTTGTAAAAACAGGGACGTGCCTGACATCTCGTCCACATTTATTCGGTCTGACCATGACTCACAACTTGACTATCAATAAAAGTATGAATATTGTTTTATTAAAAAAATCTAATTTAAAATATGAGTATTAATATCTCATGATTATGAATATGAAAAAATATTTTGGCCAGACAATGAACACAACAGTCACAGGTAATGTTTTAATAGTAAGGTACTTAACGGAAAACCTTTTTCATTTTTACTATAGTCAAATTAACCCTAACTATACCATGTCCATAAAAATAAAACAAGTGTTTTAAAAGAAAAATATAAAAATTTGTTAATTTGAAAGAGATTTTCTCAGGGCTTGCACCTGCGGACCTGCGATAAGTCAGATGCACGCTAATCGATGTGTTGTGATGTATCTGAAACCAATTCAAACGAAAAGCAAGGGCGCATGCACTGTGGACATAAGAATTCTTTAAAATTCTTTAAACACGAAAAATTCTTAACTAAATAAAAATTGTTTGGCTCAATGTAATTTCCTTGTTTGTTCATTATGTGGGATTTTTGAGAAAAAAAAATGAGAATATATATATAAAAGATACGAACGTGAGCCGTTCAACTTGTCAAAAGAAAAGAAATCTTCTCCAAAACCATCTTCCTCAAGCTTTCTTATCACCTTCTCTAGGCAGGACCACATTGATATACGAGTATCTCTTCGGTAGTATCAGTTACGCGCTTTTCCTTGCAAGGTTGACAACTCTTCTTGTGCTCCTAGACCGATAGTTCCATTGACCTTCGGCCCACAACAAAGGTGAAGGTCAGTAGAGATGACCTTCAGTGATAGATAGCAGGCTGACATCTCCCACACAGATATTGTGATCTAGACGCACAAGACAGCTGGCTGGCAGCTGTTATGAATGGCCCATTGTTGTATTTCTAAAGCTCTCCAAATTAGTATCGCTCTAAATATGATTAAACGTATCAATCAATACGTTACGCCTTGGGGTTTTCATGTACCCCGATCATCGTAAAAAATGATCAACACAAAGTAATCATCAATTATCATAAATTAACCAGCTGTTTGAAATGAGTTTTAAAGAAAATTATGAAGTTTTCGTTTACAATTTTACATGTAATAATATTGTTTTAATTTTTTTGAACGCTTTTCAATCAAGTCAAACCATAATTAATTGATACTACATATTACGTACTATATATTGCTGTACTGACTAGCATTACTAATAGTATATATGGCTAAACAGTTTACTGACACAAAATCCGCCAAGGAAAATCAATCAAGGAAATACATATTTAAGTATTTAATACATGTACATATATATATTTAATACTTTATACATGGTCTACTTACGTTACTCAATGGGGTCTTTTACGCCAATGGCAATTTTAATTGATTACACTAAAGACTCTTAGACAGAATGCCATAAAACCAATAGCAAATTTATATTGAGTTCTCCGGGAATCGGAACTTTCGGTTAGAGATCCACAGCCTTATTCCTACGTTACGGAGTATTACTCTAAGCATATTGAAGATGAAACTTATTATTTAATGGGGAAAATACACTATGCAGATTTCCACAGTTCGTTTCTAAGGCAGTTCTATCATCTTAAATCTACTTCTCAAGAAAATTGCGGCTTGTCTTAAATTCATGCGTGAAGTTCCATGACAGGAAAGTTCCAAAACGTGGGCGTGAGACGGTACCGCCCAATCAACCTGTCGAAACCTGCAAGGTCTAATCGATCCTGCAACGTATAGGATAATACTGGGGAAATTACACATAATACTGCTAATCAATGGTGTTGTGAAATGGGCAGCTGCAGTAATAAGGTGGGCGATGCCGTACGCAGCTGGGGCATCGAGATGAAGGTGATCGGTGTTGGTAGAAATTGATTCTAATCGAGTTCAGCTGATTTTGGAGTTTAAGGAGTGAGTATGAACTGTGTCAAGGGACATAATTAACAACAGCTGTTTTACTAGGCCAGGTATAACAAATATGGTTTCAAAGCTTCCATCATCTTTTTGAAAATTCAATAACTTCGAGTTCATCAGTTACAACGATACCAATCTTGAACAAACTTTTAGTTATGAAAAGTTATTTGCTAGAACTGGCGGTTGTAGTACTTAATCCTGTCTAATTTACATTTAATTGCAACATGGCGCTGCAGTCAGTCCTTAAAGAAACCAGTCGCGATAGATCCATCACGAGGTCTGAAGGTTTGATTGAGCAACAGCGTCCAATAAATTGAAAGATCTGGGAGAAAAGAAAGACGTGACTGCCAAAATAAAGAGGAGGCGGTCCGAACCATCATCCATCATAGTCAGTTCGAATAGGTCTGCAGATGGACCATCTGTGTTTGTGGTCCCCCCTCCCACATGCAGAAAAATACATTCTACAGCCTTCAAGAGGTTAAGGAATTGAAGTATAAAGTAAAGATTACGTAGTAATAAAGCGTTTAAGAAATGAATTATCAATAATGGCATACGTATTTTAATATAATAAAGATGGAATTGAACATGGAAGAACTGTAGTTAGATTACAATACACATAAAAGATAAGTAAACCATTAAAATACTAAACTTTACTAGAATAAGTAAATAATAGTTTTCTTCCTATTATAATAATCTCATAAATTCTTAGCTTATTAGTACAAATGGGCAAAGAATTTACTATAGTAATACAAACAAAATAGCATATGAAAAATTCGAGAATAACCTTGGTAAATATTAAATGAAATGATTTAACATAAAACAAACAAGTTCTTCAGATCATATATTCTAATACGCTTTTTTAATCTGGTTTTATTTTATTTCTCTCCATGTGAAACCTAATTTAATGGAAACTACTCAGGATTTACATTTATGTTAACACTAAAAAGTACTTTCTCAGTTATATACCGTAGCAATGAGGTACCAAAAATTGTCTCTGTTTGTGAGATAGTCTTGAAATATCAACAATACTTTGTGCTTGTATTTTAAAATGGCCACCGATGTGAAAGTAATTTAATTAAAATATGTTCTCCATATCATCTCCTTCAGAACGTCGGTAGTCATACGAAACTGTTTAAAAGGAAGGTAATCATTTTTCTTCTTACCAGGTAAATATATCCAGGCACCAGACTGGGTAATTTGGTCTGCAAACATAAGATTTCTTCTCCGACAGCCAGGACTCAATTAGTTGTCACGTGACTTTTTTCCCCAGACCTGTGTGTTGACATTACTTTCTTGCTTCTTTGGTAGTCTTGTTTTGCCATCACTACAGGTTTTATTGTCAACATTGTATTGGATTTGTTTATTTATGTAATGAGTTGTAAAATGGTAGGTTGGCCTAAAACGTTAAGCTATAGTAACATAAATATCCATGCCGAATCGAAACACGATAACTTAAACAACATCCTAAAAGTTTTGAATGTTCAAGGATAACCACAGAATGGTAGAAGGACTCAAAACAGAACGAAACAGGACGTATACAGGTTTTTAAATAAAGGTTTTCTCTATTATTTTATTTCGTAAAATATTATACAGAAATTTTTCAACTTCCATTTATCAAACAGTACTAAAGAATATTGGTTAAGACCTAATTTAAACCATTATGTAAATTTGTAGAAACTAAAGTCTGCGCTCGATATGGACAAGAATGTAGCCAGGCAAAAAGTTTGGGGGTGGGGGTCCAGACAACTGAAAGTTTTCCGTAGTGGACAACGAGAAAGGCAGCATTTTGTTCCTTAAAAAGTTCTTGGCCCGTTTATTTGTTGAGAAGGTTCTTTCAACAGTAAATGTCAGTAATACTTAATTATTTAAATAATAACAATAATTTACTAAAACAGTTATTGAACAAATTTGAAAATATGGAGGGGGATCCGGACTACTTGGACCCCCTTGCTGGCTACGTCATTGGGAATATAGAAAGCCAAGATAGCTCTGACTCGGCAAAAACTACGATAATGTTTTAAATATTGTGAAAATAAATATTACATTTCATTTTATTGCCACTACGATCCTTGTTCAAATATTTCAGAGATGATAGATCACTGGCAAAACTCGGCCATTCACTTACGGTCATCGTAATGAACGACGAACACGTTAAGAACTCTTTCGAAAAAGGCCACGCCACCAAAACTGCACGGGGTTAACCTATACACATTTCACATTGACCTTTTGACATTTCCCAACGTTTTCAATCCGTACCCAGAACCCGTGGACCATTGTTCTTTAATTGAAAAGCTTAGTTTCGTCAGCCCAATATCTTCGGCTGTCGAGACCCAATAGCCGATCACCGGAGGCTCCCACTTATCAAAACCGGGCCACGAACGCGACGGGTCAGTCCTACCAACATTCCGAGCGTCGACAGGTGAGGCAATCGACTTTGGGCGGTGATGCAAAGAGGTTAGGAAACCCAACCGACAGGTCTTTTTGTCATCAAGGCTGGTCGGTCCGAGCACGTATCATCGCGGGAATTGGATGACTTTCGATGTTTAGAGAGTGAGTGGTTCGTTTACGTTCGCTTGTGGTGTTTCTGTTATTATCTGCATTCTTGAGGTATCGTCCACTTCGAACTGATGCAATTAAGCACGAATGACCTAACATTACGGAATGACCCAGGTGGCATTAAAGGGGCGGACCACATTACGCGTAATTACAGGCCTTAACTGTACTCGTAGTATTTGTAGGTCTATAGTCATTAATTGAATTGGTCACTTAAAAATACTTATCGGCAAAGATACAATCGTTAGAGAATACGTATATGAAAATATCAATTTATCAATCAGTCATAAAGTTAGTGTAAAAAACGTAAGCATTACTTTTTTGATTCATTAATGTATACATTACAAAATATATTACGGTTAAGCCAAACAAGGATTAATATTGGTGATCTAGTCGTAAATCTTTGAATAAAAATAACATCCTGAATTTATCAACACATATCACACTCTAGAATAAAAAATATCTGCTGTCCTCGAAGTAGTTAAGGAAATTTGTAATGTTGAAAGCGAGACAGTACACTAAGGTTGGTCTGAAAAGCAGAGCGGGAATCCTCGAATGTATGTTTACTGTTAATTCCTTTTTATTCATCTTTCTAAATGTGATAAACGTGAGGTGTGTTATTTATTATACAGCATAATGGAACTAAATCAACTGCCTCATAGATAGTACAAGACCTGTACGGAACAATCATAGTGTTTCGGTGTCTTAATACCTATTAATTTATGTCATTAAAATAAATAAATATTTCTTTCTTTCAAGAAATCCACTTGTCCGCATAAAACAAAATTCAGATCTACTCTTTTTTCAAAACCCAAATGTTTATATCAAAACGTACAAAGATACTTCTAACTTAAATATGACACCAAATATACAGAGTTGTAGTAAGTAGAAAAAACTCAACGTTTGTTTGTATTTGAAACAATTAAAAATAAACATTGAGCAAAGCTTCTTCTTTATAACTTGCTTCCTTTTGGTATATGATTCTTAAATACTTTGGAACAAATCACAACCCTTTTATTTAACATTACGCTTTAATCAAAAGACAATTTTTTCATTTCCGGCGACATCACACCCTTGATAATTAAACAAATAACGGTTTAAAAGAAAGTCTTTTTGAACAATTTTATTTCTTTTAAATATCACTACTTTTTATATAAAAAAATCCTTACAAATAACAAACTAATTTTCAGATTCGTGGTCTTTAATTCTATCTATGAGTTCAAGTTTCTTGTTTCCATGTATTTCAGGCATTTTTACTTTGTCTGAGCTTTTTTGATCATATCTTGTCAAAGTTCGGTCATACTATCCTTATTATGCAGTTTTATCAAAGCCATCTTCGTGGCCAATTAATTTTTCTTGTTTACTGAAACTGAAATAGACGTTCGTCTACATTAGCTCCCTTATGTATACTACCGAATGGCCCTTAACTCAAAGGAATTCACTTTAAGGCTGGTTTGAGATTTATTTGAGCCTTATCAACTCTAGCTAGTCGTAAAATTCAGTACACTTTAGTTGGGTTCTTGGTCATACCGGTTTTAACGGCAATGAGGATGCTGATAAACCGGCAAGAAATACATCAAAAGGCACTTTCGCGGGTTAGAACCAGCTAGTGGTATAAGTAAATCGACTGCTTTCCAAACAAAATAGTTTATAGAAACCACTGTAAACGTTGGCAGCGTTTCTCTGGGCTGCTATTAAGAAGCTCATTAAAGGAGAACTCGATTCACGAAATTTCTAATGATACTGAGTGCAGGCCTCTTGAAACAAATAATTTCTTTCGTTATAGGACATTGTCTCACACTGGAAACAATTGTATTCTCTAGGACTCATCACTAAACATTCTAAGTAAAGACTATGTATTCAGTCTGAAGTGACTCACAAATACCTCATTTTCGATTCTAAAAGGCTTGAAGGTGAAGGATTCTGTTTGGAAATTCTCAGACAAGTGATGAATTTGACGTCAGAATTAGGCAGAAACTCCTAGATCTCGTGGTGATATGGCAGCAAGGAAACCATACTGACAACGTCTGAAGTGAATTGGAGCTTAATTTAACATTCACAACTGAGATGCACCATAAGCTTAGGTTATCGAGCTTATGGTCCCAAGAGAATTAGATGTCTTAGATGAACTCTAAGATGAAGTATATGATTCTATCATAAAAAGGAATTACCAATTGTACTCTCCTATACTTACGGATTACAATAGGATCCAAAACTGTTTGAATAATCATATCTACTGTTCGTTTTACCGTTATGAAATATTAAAGCATTTGATATATTTATCGGAAATGAATAATTTCTCTGCCAGAAACAAAGACAATTAAGACATCTCACTGAGATTAGAAACTAGGACTAGGCATGAGCTAGTGCTATGCTACAAAGTCAATTAAAGTACTAGGTATGGCCATCGGATTTCACTCTAAGCAATGTTTACAATAAAACTCACATTTTTGAGACCAGAATATTTTTTGCCTTCGGACATGGACTTCTTCCTTTAGTATTCAAATTATATGTTGAAAACATTCAACCGAGTTCTAACTAAGAGGGTGAAAGTTCAGTTGCAACGAGTGGTTAATTTATAGAAATAAACAGGAAATCTATAATCGCCTCAACTATCAATATTTTATATTATTTTAAGATCTGTTCTTTATGTCTTTCCCGCCAGACCATTCATTATGTGGAATGGTAGTTCCTGTTCTAGTAACATTCAATACATTCCACACAGTATTCAACAAATTAAATGATTGTTTAAGCTATAAGCACTGTACAAAGTTCAGATATAAAATCTTCGACTGTATCCAAAAGCCGTAGTGACATTTTACAAATGTGCCGTCATAAAGACAACCTTCGGCTAATGATTTTCGGCGCCCTCTTAACAGAGCAGTCATTGTTTGTGATGATATACGATGACGTAAATCATTCCAATTACGCAAACTCGCGAGACTCGAGTTTCGAACCCTGATTTATTCCAGTCGACGGCATGTTCTGGCGGCCCGCGCTCGCAGATCACTTGACCGTCCTTCAAGTGACTTATGAGTGACTGTGTTATGCGGTCGACCTCACGCCGATCACTTTAAATCAAATACCATTCAAGGCACTCTCATTTAATCGCTTCACGTTTCGCCTGATTGTATTCCGAGAGTGTGGTTTTCCTTTTGGTTTTGACGCTAGATAATAAGGCCTTCTAGTTGGCAGGACTTTTGGTATTATCATACCTATGAGTTGTAAATTAGTTCGTTAAATGTTGAACATCTCATTTTAATTTATGTTAGGACCGTAAATTACGATGAAGCTATTAGGAAAATGCTCATGCACCGCCAGTATCAGTACTCAAATATCACCCTATCTCGGGACCTATTTTCGCATTACTTCTGTGGCCAGAGAAATTTTACTGTCACTTATTCCATCAGTGAGAAAAACTTGTGCAGTTCTGCCTATATTCTGATTACTTGCAAATTTAAGAAATCTCGCTGCATGTGCAGACATACCGCTCCAAGCCTCTCAATCAGAGAACAATTTTTCTATGCTCTCTTAGTACTCACCCCCCCCCCCCCCCCAAGAAACCTACCTTCTGCTGAAGAGAAGTTGTCATTGGTTGACAATGTGCTAGGAATCTCCGTAAGGTTCCTTCCAGCACACATCAGAAGTGTCCAAACATCCCGAATTGTTTTAACAACCCAAAAAATAAATCTTTTTACCTATGTAATAAAATGTTTTAGGACGTTAAGGGATATGAGACTATCTGTAGTAGCCAGTGTATTGATTTGGATCTTGATCAAAAATTGAAAACATGCAAGGAATTCTACATTTTTAGACGCACAAAGTTTCACAAAAATGTGCAATATCCTTATTTTGTAAGATGCATCTGAAACAAAATTTATATCAAAAAACTCAGATTTCCCGTATTAAAGGTAGTCTGCCACCAATAACAATCCAAAGGTTGATGCAGTTACTTAGACAAGTCAATTATATTGTTTAACATAAGTTACATGCATTTATATATGAGTCATTTATAATGTCTGATTCCAAAATACAAGAAATTAGTATTACAAGAAATCCGCGAAACCGATATTGAGGTTTGTAACCGGTCGTGACCGACATAATTAGTCCAGTAACAATAACATTCACCTTAATATCTCCCAAAATATACAATCACTTTCTTATTACTTAAATTCATGATTACATATTCGAAGCATTACTAACCAAGAAACTTTACGATATTGCTTTTAGTCGCAATTATATGAATGAAACCTCAATATGATACCTTAAACATGTGTGTCTTTATGTCAAAAGTTTATCGAGATAAAAAGTCTGCATCAGCGTGTACAACAAACTTTGTAATGCTGAAGGAGACGAATCAAACTAGCCGATGTTGAACCATGAAGCTGTCAGGGGTGTTCCCTGCTTACAATTAATTTCAAAATAACACATTCGATGCGGCCAGCCTCGATTGGGACCATTATCAACACTAAGAACGCTTCAAAAATTGTCCATATCCGTTAATTCTAATTATGCTTTTTGCCACAGAAAGGGTTAAATTGTTTTTGGGCTGTATCCATCCCAGACATAACTAATACTGATTTAAATTCTGGTTGGCCATTAAGAGCTCTTCAAACAGCAGATGATGCAACAAATAAAAGTGATAAACTATACGTCGAAAATAGACAATGCCTTCGTGCTATACGGGCATTAATAAATACCTTATGGGTTACTGGTTTGGGGGGAAAGTTTTTGTCCTTTCTGCCTTGATATTGGTCGTCGGCAACTTCCTCATAGTCAAGTCTACTCACGTTTTCCCGACTCCCATACGAGCCAGAATCTGCCGCAGCCTGGGGGCACAGGTCCGCTGGGAATCAGGTCACCTGAGCTCTTCTCTTTGGTAGGTCTCTGTTTTTATAACCCCTCGTTATTCTCTGCAAACGAGCCGTCAGTCACAATTGATTCCGCGTCTGTTGCATTATGCATTGTTTCAATGGATGAAGTCGGATTAGGTCGCAAGAAGTTGTTGGTGATCTGAGACTATATCCTCGAAGATAGGGGAAGATTCCTCATTGGAAAGAATGTCCGTTATACCTTTGATATTCAACGATTTTGATCTACTTGATCATCTTTGGAAGTTCAAATTATGATCATGTGAACCCGTTTTATCGTATGAACCCCTTGTACCAAATATCCGAAAAAAACATTTCCTGAAGTTCTGCAATTCAATTCCACATAGAGGGGGTCAGTGACACAAAACCAAAATTTAGATAATCTTAGATCAATAATGTTGTAATTTTCATTGCTTTAATTGTATTTCAAGATTGTACACATAAAATAGTATGTGTTGTCGTGGTTTATTATAACAGACTTATTGTTAGTGTTGACATGACTTTTCAGATAATATATAGACTCTTCAAACGATATTCTTTTACGTATCTCGTATTAAAATAATATTGTACGATTTCTTCTTCTTGGAGGTGAGTGGAAAATCGTTATTTAATGAATTTACTAACCCAGATGTACAGAAAACGAATGAATTATGAATTTATCACTATGTGGTTTATGTTTTTAAATATGTAATTACCACACCTTTTTTCTGATATGACCAATATCTTGAATATGATTGCATTTACAATATTGGTAACTAAAAACAGGAACAGTATTTGAACCACACGTCTCTCATTTCGATACGTAATCTCTTTCGACGATTAAATCCTTATTAAAAGCATTAGCCAATTTCTTTACTACTGCTAAGATAGATTCCTGAATCTACAAACGCAGACAAGGAAACAAATGTAAACATTTTGAATGTCCCAACGTCTCTGACAGTTTTGACATCAGGACCACCCGGATAACTCTGCTAAGTGCAGAATGACGTTACTAATCATCTGCAAACGTGGGAGTCCACTTGCATTAACACCAGAAGACAACATTCCGCGGGTCGAGGCAGATTGCGAGATCGCGTGAGACGTCTGATGCCCGGTTCCGGTGATACTTTCATCCTCCTAAGACACCGTTATGGCGTCAGCCTGCTGGAAATGATTGTGGGACAGTGGCATTGTCCTTCACGAGTACATCTGCACTGACACTGAGTTTCCGGGGTCAACCTGGAGTTGGAGCCGTCTCATCTGCACGCATGCGCGAGCTTTGTTTTACACGAACTCTCAATGTTCCTCCACCGTTCTTATGAAACACAGATTGCTCTGTCTGAATGGTCGCGTTATAGCTGAGGATTAAAGAGATGTTGGGTAAAGAACCCTGCTATTTCCAGTTTCTAAATTTCCATTTTCCGCGCTGTTGGGATATTTTCGACGCTATTGGATGATTACATTTTCGGTCCTATCGGATAGTTCCATTTTCGGCGCTGTTAGTATATGTTCGACCCTATCGAATGATTACATTTTCGGTACTATAGGATACTTAATTCCATTTCGGCGCTATCGGACTGAAACTAAATTTTATAACCTCGTGGATTCAATGCTACTGGACCCACTATCCAATAAAAGTCTGGTGGTATATAATTGTCTTGAGTATTTGCGTGTTAAAGAAATAAAGCGTTATAACAGTGGTGGGTAGCTTTTTAATAATCCGTAGACACATTTCGGTTAGATTTACCCCAAAACTTAATATTTTTTCAATTGGACAAAGTTATAATTTGTAGTCATGCTCTCTAAAATTTTGATCGGTTACGCGATATGTCCTATCTCGTGAAATGTTTTTCGTTCATCTTTATCAACGTGTAAGAAGGTCGAAAATAACCTTTACGAGATGCATTAGTGTCGCCCTGATATGAACCATGATTCGGCAAGGTACAACAGTTGGAATGGTAGAAATGCCTTCTAACCTTGTTGAAACATTCATTAAGACTGTTTTTCTTGGATTATGTTTATATTTCTGTACTAAAAAATAGATAAATAAAGTTTAAAATTTATGACAGACAACTGAATTTCGTTGATTATATTCATTCCTGATTCTTTTCCAGATTCTACGATGACTTTGATGCTTTAACATCGTGTTTCGTGTATCGATACGTTTTATAGGTAAAAGGAATTTGTCAATGATTAGTCTTTGACAATCATCGGTAGAGAGGGTATATTTTTATAGCACCAATGAATTGAAAAGATCATACAAGAAGAAACATCAACCTTTCACAGTCATGACTAGAGATTTTAAATTAAGCATGTTACAATATCATACTGCTACTGCTTTGATGGTGGAAAATATTATGGCTGACACGGATGGTGGTGTGAACACAGTCCTTTGTTATTTTGATTACTTCCTGGCCTCCCGCAATTTTATCTCTCATATCACTGTATTTCCCAATATAGCAGGTATAATAATGGACTACGTTCTCCAACTGGAAATTAGTATTATATCCGATAGTTGAGCAAAGCCTCATGATAGAAGGTTGTGGAAGAAAAATGTTTAGTATTTCCCACTACCTGTTTCTTACCTATTGTCCCCTTCTTGACTCAAAAGGGCTGGTATGAAATTATAAATTATTATAGCCCTAGTATAAATTATAATCTAAGGCGCAAGAATAAATTACATTTACTGATTTGCTTTAGTGCACTCATCAATGTATGTAGAATTGTTTACTCGTTTTATATTATGCAGTATTTTGTATACCCAGTCGATACAAATTTCCGAATTCTTAGTGACTTTCTGGCGGTCATCACAAACGAAGAACCAACTCAGTGACAATATTTCTAACAGCATCTCGTTCAATGATTAGAATGATCAGAAATTAAGGATGTTTTTGATTACTCTGAGGCGTTTACAAAGAGGCTTGTTCAGTTCTGATGACAAGAGAGTTCTGCAATAGATTATATTTTTCTGTCCCTGACTAGTAGAAACTGAAAGGAATGTGAGTCTCACCCCACAAAAAGATATGGAAAGTAAGAGATAAATTACTATCAGAACTTGAATCTTATCTTTCCGTCAGAACTGTCTCTGTCTCCAAGCTCCTTAACGATTTGTCTGTACTTTCACTAGAGTCAGATTTAGCTTAGCAGCAATGCTTTCACTATCTTCGTAGTGAAATTGGGCAGCACAAGAATAACTTTGCTGGTAGCAGAAAGTATGTAAGCACTTATTACGTTCAGTAACCGTATTTAAAAATGCAGGTAATTAAAACATTGATTTGTATGTATAATATTATTATAGCAATATTCTATCGTTTTATTATAACAGAAACATGACGTTTCAAAAACTCGTATCTACCCTCTTCTTCCGACATCAAACCTAAAACGTAAATTAAGCGTGAAAAGTTCAAACAGTTCATAAACATAGCGATGAAGTCATGAACGTCCAAGCAGAAATTATGAAAATTATACATCATAAATATAAACATATATCTAAACGCCAAATCCTTAGAGAAAACAAATCCATTAGAAAAATCATGCGAAAACCCCTACATTACTTGTAACGTACAACATGTTCAACATGACTGCTGTGGTGCAAGTTTGTGAGTTATTTTAAAGTATGAATTTGTTGTGCTCGCCACCAAATAATTTAAATTAAATTGTTTGCTTGCTTAACCTTATGGTTTAGGGTTTAAGATCTGAAGAAGGGAGTAGATACCAGTTCACGAAATGCCGTAGGTTTATTTTATGGAATAGCAATGTTTACTAATAAGTGTACAAGTTATAAAAAGAAATCATTATAACTCGGCCTTTAACTCGGCTGGTAGCTATGTCATGGTGTTACATTGTACCACTTGGACATACGACAATTCTAAAATTCTGGGCAATTCAGATTAACCACGATTGATCTTGTTGCTAGAAATCATGTCCTTTTCCTTGTAAATTGGGGTCAAGTGGAGGGTCTAAAGCGTTACAATTGGCTAGGAATATTCATTTAGGTCCAGTGAGATTAAGCCTACTTATTACTAAATTTAGCTTACGCGGGTCATATCTTAACTAACATTTAGGTTTTCTAGATCACACCTCGTCAAAAAATTGCCCCACACAATTAAATTCTTGAAATATTTCAGCCTTCCTATAGACAGCCATTTTCAGTTAACAGATGATAAACCGAAACTGCCAATAATACTACCTGCCTGTACAGATGAGTGTGGTATTGAGATTGTCTGGCTTAACCAATAATCAATTAATATGAGCAACAATAATTAATATGACTTCTACTCGTATATTACATGCTGGAAGATTTTTGACAGCTAGGGATTTTTCACCTGAAGAAGAGGGTGGATCTCAATCCTCGAAACGCTGTGTTATACTGTTTTGTGACATTTAAATATGACAAATATCACCATCCTTTCTATAAAATGAGGGTTTTATAATGGAACAAAATATACTAAAAATTTGTCTGTTACTGTTACGATAATCTACATCAACAGATGTATTGTAGAGCATTTTTTTCTGTTGATAAGAAATAGCCCGCAATGTCAAGAAAGTTGTTTGACTAACATGAGTAAAACGGTCTTGTAATTACGCAATTATAAAATGATGCCACAGCTAATTTAAATTTCCTCGCCATTAGGAAATGACTCGATAAAATCAATTTTTGTTCTTAGAATGCATATGCGGGAAAGACAATTGCAGAAAGAGCCGTAAATAAACACTGACCACAGAATAAACTGACGTCCAGTTCTATATCTAACAGGATGGTTGTGACGCCTACGTCATACAGGCCGACATGCCGAGTACTGTTATGAGTCAGGACCAAACAATGACAGGGTTTCCCTTAACAGCTGATAAACCACCGCTTGATGTCATCTAAACAGGATGCGCTTGTGGTAGACGTTGCGCCAATTTGGATGTCGTTTCACTGCGATTATCGCTTACATTTCCTTATGCAAATTGATAATAGTTGTATTGTGTTTGCAGCCTAACTACTCCATAAGATAAATAAGGTATTTGATTGTACAGAATTGTTGGAAATGTATTTATGTTTTGTATCCACTCACAACATTATATCCATAGGTCTTAGTTGTTTTATGTCTGTCTGTATGTTGACGTTTTTATTTTTAAATTTACAGGTTATTTGTACTTTATAGAGAAGCATTTTCACATGGCTCTTTATGTATTTATAACCTAGTTATGGCTACAGATGAAAAGAATCTTATTTTATAACGACATATAATTTGTTGATTTAGAATTTATTACATCAAAATCAACTACAAAAAATAAAAATATATGAAACTAGATAAGAAATTAATTTAATAGCTTATTTTTTTCGAGAAAGTTTAAAATATGTTTCTTGTTTTTTCATTTAACAAAGTTTATAGTATATTTTTTAAGTAGAAATACAATTTTTAGTTTTCACCTAGTCCAATAAATTAACAGATTTTAAATTCGTCTTTTAGTTTAATGTTATTATTGGTTTTTATTATTTAAATGTGCTATTTTGAAATTACTGATAAATCTAGAATTCTGTAACTTGAGACTTCTGTATCTTTGGAGTTAAACGTACATCCAGGCGAGACCCTGTTTTGTAAGGTATTTTGTGTTTGACCGATTCAAAGAACCCCAGTCAAACTAAGTAAATCAGGAAAGCTCCTAAACGCGAGACGCATGAGATTAGGGAAAAGTGCAGTACCTGGAATGAAATTTTCTCTCTACCTACTGATGAAGACAAATCAGTCGAGAATGAACATATTTAATTACTCGTAATTGTGCGCAAGCTCGTTCAGATAACTCAACAAGGCAACGTTAAAAGTTATTTAATCTTTAGACATTTAATCTATTATTTAAACCATTTTCGCTTTCTTTAATACATTTCTAGCTTAACCTAAAACTCTGTAAATTAAAAACTATAGTATTATATTTTGCATCCATTTCATAACAGCAGCACTGTTATCAATGTTGGACTTCCATAAAACACAGAAGCTCATATTTTATTCTTTATTTTTTAGTGGCAGTGTATTTCTGCACGTTATTACTTGTATCTATTAATTGTCTTCTCACCTGACGAAGAGGATAGATTTCAATCCTCGAAACTTTGTTGAAATAAATGTAAATGTAAATAAATTGTGTTACCTTCCAACATCAATAACAAACTTTAAAGTAAGGAAAAAGCTTATTTATTTTAATCCAATTTTTACACGTTTATTCATGTTTTGAATTCATAATAAAATTATGAATTTTGTTCTAGTTCTTGAACGCCATAGTATGGTGTTTGTAACAGATAAAGTGCTCAATATCCGTAATACTGCCCAAATATCCACCGCAAACATCGAGATTAAAAAACACACAAAAAACAGAAGAAATATAAAATAAATAATCAGGGAAGTGAATGACGAGAAGGGTGAAATAGGTATAAAGGGAGACACGGGGTATGTGTAAATTAAGTTCATTATTTTCACTTTCCTAAAAACAACATACACATCACGTAATGAAACGCAGAATATAGGAATAAAGATTTGTATTACACATGATGACTCATAGCGTTGTTAATATTAATGTGGTAAACCGCATCGACCCACATTTCTTTATCAGAGTAAACTGTAAACGTTGTTATCAAGTAAAAATTGAGTAAAAATATTATTAATTTACCACTGTGGCATTTTACATATTCTCAGCTAACACCTAAATCTGTCAGTAGTATAAATTTCATAGCTCAAAATTAATTGCTAGTACATTAAAGTTTTCAATTTTTGTCCCTGTGTTTATATATAATACAAACTAAACAAAGATTTTCTTAAAAAAATAAGAACACATTTTTTTATTAGGGTTTTGAATGTTAGGCATACTACATTTAAAATTTTCTTCCAATTATGCCACTTTTGTAAAATTTTCCTGATAGTTTCACAGCTATCATTGATACTTAGAAATGTTTAAGTTATAGAGTAAAAAATTATTCTTTGATGTCTGGAATCCACAATAGAATTTTTTTTCAATTTTAAAGTCATCTTAGAGTATTATAAATGGACAAAAAAGTATAACAAATTCTGATCAAAAGGATCACATATCCTCAACATTACTATCTAATAAAAATATGATTGAAAACAGTTTTATATGTTTACTCTTTTATAATATATAGCTACAACTTTTCATTGATATTTTATAATATTTCTCTCATGTATCATTACAATTATATGCGGTTCTGTGGAAGTTAAATACGACGATTTCGAAGTACTTTTCAGTACTTATTTGAAAATAATCGTATTTATCAGACACAGATTCGTCAAAATTTGGATGAAAGCCTAAACATGAAATAAAATAAAGATTCTTGAAATTTTTTCGTAGTATTTTATTATTAGCATGCGTGAAATTTCATCATAGAGTTTTGAAAGATTTAGAATATTTTAGCGTGGATGTCTCTTGGAGTTCATATTTCTAAGAAAATACTGAGAGAATAACATTTGGTTATAGGGTGTCTGCGGAAGAAACATAATTATGATCAGGGACATCTGGTTGGCTCTTTTGAGACAAGATGCGATACTTCATGAAGTAGGGAAAGTGCAGTGGGTGAAATCAGGGGAAGTGAGGGAAAAATCAGTTATTTGTGAGTCATTTTCTGTTCTGCTAATAATCTCTTCACTGATACAGACATTTGAAAATACAATGCGGGTTCTGAAAAGATTATTTTCATTATACAAATCTGTCGATAAATTGTCTTAAATTATTTATTTATTCGAATACTGATGTTCAATCCAGGGCACTTTCTACGTAAACAAATTTAAAAGTGAGCACCGCCAAATCATAGAACCACAACTGTTCAAAAAACTTGTACATTCTTCATTTAACTTACAGCTGGAACTATTATTTTCCTAGCCTACTGTGATGTCGTACAACAGGGTTTACCAACTAGTTTCCATAATTATTTCTTAAAGATGGTTCCGAGAAGTTCGATATGAACAAAATTAAAAATAACAAATTCTGTATTTATACAGGTAAAGTTAGGACCACATGGCCCTTTCTTACACTTAACCAGCGACAACAACAAATTAAAAATTTCAATTAAATTAAATATTACCTTATGAATAAAAATTAACGAAATAATTACATTTAAATAACGTGGAGAAGTTATTATAATACTTTAACACGGAGAAATAAAAAATGTAACAAATTAATAAACTATTTCTGTAAATCTTAAAAACGTATTAAACAAAATGATAGTTTTAAAATGCACATAAAACTAAAGTAGTTATAACTAATTATTCCTAATAAGTCCTAACTTTAATCTCCACACAATCTCTCATTCATCCCTCTCCAAGTGCCACGCCCACAGCATCTCAGATCGGACCTGCCCTACTAACCCCTTGATATATATATATATATATCATTTTCTGTGTATTGATGTTTTATGTTTATTTTGTTCTTATAGCCCTATTTATAATTTGTAATTTCCTGAAAGCCGAAATATAGAAACTGTTTAATTTAAACAATTGAAATTTTTATATTTCCTATTGTTTAAGATATTTCGGAAATTACAAATTATAAATAGGGCTATAAGAACAAAATAAACATAAAACATCAACACACAGAAAATGAAAATTAAGAAAATAGAAATGTATATATATATATATATATATATATATATATATTTCACTGAGAAGAAAATCCCGTCTAAATGTGGTGAGATGATTTTGTACCTTCATTATTTATTGAAATGATGAGCATTATGCAAGTTGACAAATCATCGACTTGCAAAACACTGAGGGGGAGTGAAGGACACAGACAAACAAGTAATTACAATTGACTCACAATGATCGAGAGTAGTCCATAAATAAATGCTCCGTGGGAACCGTGATGGTGCGTGTCGAAATAATACTAAAGGAACTCAGCGTTCGCTCGCCATTCGCTCATTAAGGGAAGTAAGTCCGGGGACAGGTCTGTAAAGGCAAGGCATGAAAGGGTGTGAATGGCCCTGGAGATATCAGGCAGGATTAGCTCCGGAATGCGGGGATTGCATTCACAGTGCCGTAGCTAGGCGGTTGAGCACCCCTCCCTATGAAACGTAGAATTTGTTACCAATTTGTATAATTGTAGAAATGTACTCACTTGTATACCTCCGAGAGATATTGAAAGGATAAAAATAGTATATTGAAGCAATTATGTAGAATTTGGCGAAGGATGGTTTTAAAAATAAATTTGTAAATAATTTAAAAACATTGCCTCATTCTAAATTTAAAACAGTATCCGGTATGTCTCAAACTTTCTACGAATTCTTTATTAAAGACCAACAATTTTCGCAAATTCTAAGCAGCAATCACTTTTAACTTTTAAAGAACTGTCCCTACCATTTTGTCATATCTACTGAAAATGGCTAGGTTGGAAAAATGAAATTTATAAATTAATCATTACTTTTAGTTCTATTATTCTACAAAAAAATAATTATTTGAATTGAACTAACACATATATTTTATGTTTTGATGTTAATTTTGATTTATTAATTAAAATTTTAGCGAAGATTATTAATTAGAGGGGTCTTGATGAAGGCTAGTTCTAATTTTACCTGCTGCTCTAAATAATTTTGAATTTAATTTAATCCATTACTTTTATAAAGTGGGCTATTGATTTGGTTAATGTCGTAAGCTCTTGAAAACCTGTATTAAAAAGACAATGAATCACTTTAGAGTTTAACAATATTTCTAATAACATTCTAACCAAGAATTAGTTTGTAGCATTGCATACAATCTGAAGAAGAATGACACTTCGCATAAATTGCATTCCATGAAATAACTGTTATGGAATTATCTTTTAACTAACATTTTGCAAATAACTATATAGAGTAATAAAAAAGTAAACTAATCTGACAAGATTTAAGTGTATAAAAATAAACAAAACAACAAGCGGGTTTTCTCATCTATGGCAAAATCTAGCAGCAATAAAACATTACTTGTGAAACGTAGTTTTGTTTTCAGGTACATAAAACAAGTGACATTTATATCTTCTTCGGTGCAGTTATTTGATCTTACATGTGTCAGAAAATGAACCGAAGTTAATTAATTTTGACAAATTACATCTCAGAACATGACCTTGCTATTTGTATAATTTGACATTTTTTCCTCATCTAAAGTGGGGTATATGAAGAAATTAAAAATCTGACATTTTTCAAATGACCTTTACCGTAACGTAGAGAAAAGACTCTCCAACCGAGAAGTCACGGGTTCGATTTCTGGGGAAGCCAATAAAAATTTGAAAGTGGGTTTGGACTGTTTTTTCCGCAAAAACATTTAGTGTGATACTTAAAATGACAATTTCAATGATCGCGAGTGCCCCGGGCCCCCCCCCGCACCAAATACGGCCCTGAATCCTTTCCCCAGCTCCAGAGGTCTCGCCTGACGATTTGTAAGGACGCCCGGTGGTCACTTCCTAGTGTCGCCTGCTCGGCTTGGCAGCATAAGGTAAACATCTTAGCGGTTTTGGTCACTTCTTGTGTTTCTTAAGTGGTTTACCACCTTCATGACAACAATCCGTAGCGGACAAGGCATGGAGGGATAGCTGTATTAGTAAGGTCGAGGAGTTGAATTTTTCAACAACCGGAACCACATTATTCATATTATTCTTATGGGTCAAGGCATACAGTAACCGTGTTTTTCATTGCCTGTAAGATAATAGAATTCAATGTCAAATATCTGTATTATTTAGTTATTCATATTCGAATTAGCTAAGACAAGTTCAGATAACAAGATATAAAGACTGAAAATATACGCGATATGAATATAACCGGTTGGTTTTATGTGTGAAGCTAAAAAAGGTAGGAGTGAAGTACGCTACATTAGGTGGTGCTTCATTGAAGTTCTATGCACAATTTCAAGTCCATAGCTATATATGTTAATATGTCACATACTGAAATGTCATAAGATTGTACTTAGTTTGATACTATTTTAATTATCTGTGATTTTCTCGTGGCCAACATAGCTACACATAAGACTGGCATAAAATTATCACTACAGGTTGAGTAAAATTTCATGAAGTGACATGCACCATCATCGAACTCAATTTTGCCTTTGATGGACATAAAGTGTCATGCACAATTTTTAAGTCTGTATGTCAATGCCTTTCCGAAATGCGGTACGGACAGGCATACAGACAGACATAAACGACATTTTCAGTCTGTTGAGTGATACGCTTCGCTAACTCTCAGCCAATAAATATGATCTGGGAAAAATGTATCATTTATGATTCTGCGCTGCCTTATCATTTCAACCCCAATGCGCTATTGACGATACATTCTTTCTTCGCATATTATCTTGCTCGTTTGTACCCTAACTATACCTCCTCTTTTCTACAATCAATATTGTTTTTTTAATAACTTTACAATAAATGGCAATCATAAATTACATCATTAATGGCATTCTTCTTGTTCATTCTCTATTGATTTTGTCTACAATATTCTCTTGGGTGTTGTTAGATGATTAATTTTTTGGCTAATATAACACAATCTCATCCAATTGAAAAAACCTTCCTCTAAAAAAAGTTTGAATAAATTTATTTGGCTTTATTCAAAGTAACAGGTTAAATTTCTAATATATGAATATATTTTAGGAGGGAGGTTCTATTCTCCTCATCCCAACCATAGTTAAGCCCCTGAAGTGAAGTATATTGAGTACTGTAAATCTAATACATATTAAGTCGAATAGTGCCGTAACTATGACTTGGTTTTGGGAGGAGGGGGGAATAGGAGTAAATCTGACTAATGAGCACAATAGACTTTGGTATGGATGGAATCTAAATATATCTAAGTTTGAATAAATTTATTTGGCTTTATTCAAAGTAACAGGTTAAATTTCTAATAAATGAATATACTCGTATTTTAGGGGGAGGTTCTATTCTCCTCATCCCACCTACATAGTTAAGCCCCTGAAGTCAAGTATATTGAGTACTGTAATTCTAATGGCCACAGAGTAAACATAAAAGGAAATGATACCCTAAAATAAACATAGTTGACTGAGTCGTAATTTACTTCACTGAATACACACGACTCGAACGTATTAAAGAAAAATTCATTCACGTGGTTCAAACATTTTATAGTACTTAATCCGACCTCCGAGTTTAAAGATATCTCTACGGCCAAGTATTGTGTGGGCAGTGTATTGAGCGTGAAGCTTAAACAAAGATGAAAATAGCTTAACAAACTTAAACAAACGATTGATGTGTTTAAATTATCAGTTTAGTTTAAAGCAGATGTTGGCAGCATACGATTGTTTCCGGCCATCAACGTGTTTTAATTAGCATGAGCCTAAACAAACGATAAAAACGGCCAAACAAACGTACACAATTATTGTAATAATTTTAGACAGCTTCGTCCAGTAGACGTCAGCTATGAATCTAATACACCCTAGAATATGGACACCAATATATTTGACTATAATTTGTAGTCAAATAAAGAAAGATGATGGCCAAACAAATTCGTATATAAACTTTAAAAAATACATACAAACTTTCTGAACTCAACGTTGGCATCTTGACGAAACTCAGAAACTGGTTGTTGGATTAAATATTATTTTTAGGACAATTCCAGTTTATTAATTTATATTTCTTTTTCAAAACAAAATGCATGTGCCAAGAAATGTTGGACATGTACATTCAATACATTTCTCTTCTTAAACTGGAAAGATCTTTGATGCAAACCGACAGCTCTATACATTACCGTAAACTGGATGTAAAATAAACAAGATGATATTCTTCTTAAATTAATATAATTCCGGTTCTTCATCCATAAATCTACTACCTATAAGAGCGTTTACTTGATTTCCTTTACCCCATATCACTTATAAACGTCCAATTGAAACAATTTAATGAATCCAAGGATTTCAAGTAATTCAATTGAAAGTATTAATTGTTTAAGGTTTGTGTCAATAGATTTTGTTTTTTTGAGGTGGGCACTCAAAATCACTGCCAGGTCAAAAAAGAGTTTGAGAAATGAGTGATAGGGGCTCCAATTTTCCCTAAACTCGCCTTCCAAATATATTTGTTCTATTACCTACTGGACTTTTCTGATTAAAATATCACAGACAACACTATAATCTTTTATATGTATCATTAACGTTGAATTAAAAGGGTAAAAGTTTTAAAAACATTTGCTATCGTCACGTATTTCAAGACACGACGTTTCGAGAACTACTAACTACTGCCTTCTTCAGGTTTCAAATTTTAAAAATACAATGGTAATAATGCAAAAACGTAACAAGTTTTTTTAGTTTTTGCACGATTCACTTTATGTTTTAGTACTTTACAACTGAAGAAGACAGTTGACACTAATTCTCGAAACTTCGTGATTCTATTGTTATAACAATGTTAATTGTAATAAGCGACAGTTTGTTATCTATTTATCCTTTTAAGATGCAATATTTATCCTTTTTTTAGACACATAAAAATAACAGTCGCCAAAAATGTTTATTTAAAGTAAATAATTAAACATTATTCAGTATTACTAATATCTTATTATTACACATGAGCAATAATAACGTTGAATCGGGTTTTGCTATCCAGAAGGCCGATTCACAATGTTAGGCCCGCTATATAACTTACTACTGTATACATCGTGACTGTTACTATAAGTTTGTTTTGGTGGCACTACTGAGACTGGCGATATAAACTCAATAAGTGCAAATATGCCTTGCAACCATCTGATAACCTGACTGTGTTATCGGTGCATGGGTGATTACAGATACAGTCACACAATCGTTATAAGCCTTATTGATAAGATAATACACTGTTATTGTTTATAAGCACAACGTGTTCCTACATGAACACAATTGATTGATGTGTTACTAGCACTATAACAATAAAATTCTGCTACTCTTGCACAAGGAGAATTTATTAAACTACCGTTGGTGATATAGCTAGAGTAAAATTTGGCTGAGCATCAGCGAAGTCTACCACTCGAGAGGTCGTCAAAATGTTATTTCTGTCTGTCTGTCTATCCACACGTTATTTCGACACCAACAAGATTGAGTTCATGTTCGTGCATTTGCAGACATGGGTTTTGGCTGAGCGTCATTGAAGTCTGTCACTAAGTAAGCTGGCACAATTTCTTTTTTGTCTGCTGGCGATGTAAACATTCATATTCTGTGTGACTGTCTGTTTGTCTGTCCGCAGAACAACTCATGGCTGAAATCTGCAATAGACGAAGATGGAATAGATGAATGTAACCTCGGAAAAGCCTATTACGCGACAAAGGTATTTAAAAGTTAAAAGTCGGTTTACATATGTTTAAACAGTTAAATTGCTTTACTATTCATTAAATTCATTCTGTATTTTTATCAAATATACAATATTAAAGATGATGATTTTATAGTTGAGTACTTTTCAGTTTACTGCTTTAAAAAGTACTTTAGTCGTTAAAATTAAAATTCTAAATCTAATATTAAAATCTAAATCAATATTCAGATATAGAATTTAATTTTTATTCAATATATGGTGTGTCATACTATAAATGTACTGCTTTAGGATAAACGCTCAAGGAATTCACTTGATCTACTATTAATATACTATTGTACTAGATGTTTAACAAAAATTGCGTGCAATGAACATGAACACAATGAAAATTATTGGTTGAGCGTTAGCAAAGCCTATCACTCTAGTGGCTGGAACAAATTCATTTCTGACTTTTGGCCCAACGTTATCTCGAGAACGAACGGGCTTAAGATTTTACATGAACTTCTATAATTTTTGCAGTTCATTCATATATGAGCAACATTAAGTTATATTATAGAGCATGTTATTCAATAGGATTTGGCTGAGCTTCAGCGAAACACTGGTCTTGTGTGTAAACATGATGGCAACGAAAACAATTCACAGTAAATACATTTGTATACAAACTGAGTACAATCATGTGTTTTTTTTTTTAACATTTTACATATTAACACATGTAGTATGGTTCAATGAACTATATATTTGAAATTTTGCATGCAACATTGCCTGCTACTGGACCTATAGAGTGGCGTACTCGTACTTTGATATAAAATAACAGTAATATATTAAAGGTTTGTGATTATGGTACTAATTCGAGGTCATTAATTAGTGAGTATAAAATCATTTAATTTTAAATTTTATCATTTTTTACACAAAAAAATTAATAATTGTCATTAAATACATTAGTCGAACTCATTGTTATACGTATTTTATAATTTATCCCTTAATCTGTTTATTCATGTGTTAAATTTGGAATTGAAATAATCAAAATGATAATCAGCAAAACCAATTTTGTGATGGTTGATGATTTAAAAACAATTACATTTAAACATGGGTTTGAACGCACTGTACTCTCAAAGTGTTCTCAAAGTCGCTTGTCATAATTGTTAGGAAATTTTTTTTTAATTAACTTTTTAAGTCTTTTCCGGAAATTCGCCATCATCCAGTGAAACAAAAAAAAAAACCTTTGTTATCGTTCACTAAACGATGGCAAATGTCCGGAAAAATCCTTTTTCCTTCACAATCCTACCGTCGTCAAAACTAAATTTCAAACAAAGAGTTAAGTTAAACTCATTGACTGATTTTTAGTTACAGATAACTCAATACGGGGAGTTAGTCTTTTGGAGTTATAATCGTGAATGTTTTCTATATACAACAGATTACGGTACCTCACGTAACTTCCCACCCACGGCTCAAACTCACGACCTCCGAAACCGAATCTCTATCCCCTGAGAAAGCGACACAATTGGAACTAAATCCTACAGATCTGTTACTATCACTTTATGTGCAGGACTAGAAATCTGGTTGATCCGACCGAAGCGAAAGTCGCCGGAATTAATTGGATGGAAACAGATTGCTGTTGAACTGTTCCCATAGCATTTATAGCCGAGACGACACAGCTGTTACTGCGGTTTATGGGCCTGGAGGTTCAGATGAAAGTGGTGAGTATTACAAGTGGCGCTACATTATGGGTTTGTCCATTTCACTACGTCATCATTGAGGTATCTGCATTCGATCACGGAGCTTTGGATCACGATGATTCTTGAAACACAATTTGAAAAATAAATAGCTGAAACTGCTTGGATGCAGGATTGTCCCGGAGGTAAAGAGTCGCCTTATAACAAAATTATATACTAAGATCCTATATTAATGTGCAGATTTTCATTTATTAATCAAACCGTTAAGGTGTAAGTCACCCCGGCACGTTTTTACAATCTTTCCTCGTGCACTCAAGAAGAAATATAACTGTTCAAAATACCAATATGTTACCACTATTCTTCTAAACACTATTTACAAACAATAACCCCTGTCTACTTTCTTAGGCCAGTGTTGCATTGCACTATTTAAATTTAACATGTGGAATACATTTCAAAACAGAATTGTAATTGTAATTTGAAATATTTAAATACGAGACTATTTGGTTCCGTTTTGAATGATATAAAATATTGTTACCCGTTCTACACCAAGACCGTTGCTTTTTCTTTTATTGTAAGAGCTACATTTCCGTTTTTTAATAATCTTCGTGGTTGAAAATAAAACAACATTTTGTGAAAGATAAATCAGTGATCTATATGGGTTTAATTGTAACGTATTTCAGGTAAAATTGATGCAGAATTTCTAGTAGAGCAATTTTAAAACATATTTATAACATTCTCACCAATAAAAAAGTATTAAACGTAATACAGAGTTAAAGGCGATGGTTATTTTCATGTACGAGCAACAACATTGAAAGACATATTTAGATTCAAGTAATAAACAATCAGGGAACCACATTGGCAGGATCATATTATTACAAATATTTTGGTTTGTTTAAGGATAAGTTTACGCTTTACAAAACATGTCCATGTATAAGTTTTGAATGTCTATGGACGTATCTAAAAAACAAAAATTTTAAGATTATAAATATTTGAAAGTAAAAAGTAGCAGTAAACAGTATCGTCCTAAATTCTATTTCCGTTTGGCTAAGATTGTTCAATGTGGGTTCAGCAAAGGGTTTTTTTACAAAAATGTTGAGTTGCATCCCTTTAAAATTACCTTCCCTAAGACACAAAATTATTTTAAAAATAGTTTTTAATGTTTTGAAATTTTTTATATAAATTTCAAGTAGTATTTAGGGACAATGTATAATCAGATCCAAAAATGAATTTCTCTTCACGAAACAAAAAATTACCCAAACAGTAGAGAAACTTAAAAATTATTAAAATAAAAATATCCAAACGAGGCCCATATTTTCATGAGCCTGTAAAGGCTATATTAGAGCAGAAATTCATTTAGTTTTTGATTAAAAATATATTAAATGGGGCTACATAACAAAACAAACGTACATAAATTTTGGTTTCAAATGGTAATTGTAGACGACATAATATATACTTACTTGTTATTATTTCATCTAGTCCAGTTATATTCGGATTAGACTAGCAGTTTATAAGCAACAAACTATTATTTATATACCAAAAGATCGCTTATATATAGGATCAATAGTTCAAAATGAAGAAATTTAACATACAATACCTACTGTAAAACACATTACATAAAAAAAACAATGCTTTGTAACTTTTCCTAAATAGGTTGAAAATGGATGGAAAAGGTTCCTACAGCCTTCTAAAATTACCGAATTATATGAACAATAATCTAACATTTAAAAATGTCCAAACATAATTATTTTAAGACGACGCGATTATTATATTTATGTTAAAGAAACTAGGTGCAAATCCCCCTAGCACTTGTAACGGATAAATGAAGTTAACGTTAATATTTTCAAAACTAAGTGTAGTAAAAAAAGATTTCAAAATTTTTTAACTCCAGTCTAAAATCTTTCGAATGATGATGACAAAGCGTTTTGAAGCGAACAAGTAAACTAATTGATACGATTTGTAAAGGTTTCAGCACGAATAAACTCTTTTACACTGGCGTATACAATAATTACTTATAGGTTTTTAAGAACGTCGGAAATGAATTTTGCACATTGTAGTTAAATAAACTTTTAAACTTGAATTATAATTATAATTTGAAAGGGAATACTAGAGTCTAATTAACGATCCTAAAAATCCATTCTATATTTTACCAACGATACTAGAAATTTTACCAACCAAAAATAGTCTATTGCATCATGTGTTCAAAATTATGTTATATGTTTATCATTTTTGTTGTTATATTTTGAGATCAACATAGCCTACTGGCTTAGTCCCAAAACGTGTCAGCCATAAATAAAAAAAATGTTTTTTTAAATATGTATATTATACCTATTTTGTGAATTTCCAATAAAAGTGTGCAATATAAATTACATACTTTGAACACAACAGTATAATAATTTTTCCGGTAACTTAAAATATTGTCACAAATACATAAATAGAGTTTTTTTACTTTGTTGAAATACATTGTTACTGTTATCAAACAATACGACTTACCAGCAGAAGTGGACCGCTAGTATATCCAGGTTGGGCACGGACGCACAGACACTCACAGACTGAACCACGCTGTCCGGGGAAGCCGCCTTCACTCCCCTCCACGCGCCAACACTCGCACTTTCCGCCGCTTCCGAACCGGATACACTCCCGCTCTCCCTTGTCCGGCACTACTTGGTCGCCGACTGTGAAGAGTGAAGAGGATACCGGACAGATGGGCTTCTTGGGTGTCTGCATGTTTTTACACAGGATAAAAACTTCGAGAAGTTTCTTCGGTAAATTGAGAGACTCGCGATGTCTTTGAAATCATCACCGGAGGGTTTTGAAGTCACGTGATTTGTTGCACGCCTTTCTCATATTCCAACAAACTTTTGTACAACTCTTTTTATCGTGCTTGCATTCGTACACGGTCTAGTCTTGGAGCCGAGATCCAATTTACATTGTATAAACAGAAAACCTGGATTTTTTTAAAAGAAATCGATCGTCAGCCGCACTAGTTTTAATGGAGGTTAATGTGGGGGTATTGAAAGGGTTAAAAATATAAAACTTATTTTTTTCTCATAACACAAGTTTCTTAGATTGACACATTAAAACTGAACGTCAGACACATCGATGAATGTAATATTACAATAAGACAATCAGATAAAGAGAGAAAGTTCCCACTTTCAACCAAACAGTCGGTCTGTATATGGTTATCCAATGCTCATTTAACATTTATTTAAAGATTGGTTTTAAGTGTGTCCAGTTCAAAAATATAATCTGAGAAAAAAGTTTAATACAAATTTTTAACCCTTTTGGTACCTTACATTTTCGACCTCCACAAAAACTGGCTATTTCCGTCTAAGAAGATATAACTATATATATTTCACAAAAAACTAAGTTGTTCGTTTACGCAATGGAAATTAGTTCTCGGTTGCTGGAATTATTAATAACATATCGTATTTATTTACACAGTTCATTTATAACAACATATGGATTTCGATCATTTTAAAATTAGTCAACTATACCATAAACAATAATGGTCCATTTAGGTTATTAACTTATGGTCACAGTGTAAAAGTTAAAATTCTGTTAATCTTTCGTCCTAATTTTCTTTAAATATCCATAAACGTTTAAGTAGTTTTCAATATTGCAACGTTATTGTTACAGAAAGAATATAAAAGACTTTATAACGAGTAACTAAATTAGTAAAAATGTATATATGCGTGAGGAGTTCAATAAAATTAAAGAGTGATGTAGGAACAATTTGAGGTTGGCATCACTGAAATGAGCCTTTTTTCAGCTGATGAGTTAACATTGCTGTATTCATAACCTCAAAATTAAGTTTTATAGGGAAATCCCATTAATTTGTTAAAAGGTTCTACACGAGTAGAACAACGTTATGTAGTTAGCATTTTACATGGATGGAAGAAAAAATCGACTTTATACTCTAAATTGTAGTAATTTTAAAGTGAAAGTTCCATAAACCGCAATAATGTTTTTCAAAATGAGCGAGTCTCAATAATTGACGCGCACCGCACTGATGATTTCAATCTGTAATTTCCTTAATTAAATTTTGAATTATTAACATTATTCGTGCATAGAATAAAAAGAAAACACTATTAAACTCTTTTATGATTAAGGCGGACGCTGAATGGAAGAAAGAGATTTTAGAGAAAAGATTATGGATTTTAAAGAAGAGGTGCGATTTACCAGCATGACAATGCTCGTTACATGCTGCTCAACTAACGAAGAAACCATGAAAAATGAGTTGAAAGCCGATACCTCATTCCATCTACACCCCTTACGTAACGCCGACTTGTTTTCACTTGTTTGACCCTCTGAAAAGGTGTTACTTGCAAAGAATATCAACTTATGTCAAGCAACTTGTGAAGAATAGAGTCAATGACAAAGATGAAGATGTTTCTTCAGCAGGAATAATAAAGCAAAGTATTCATTTGGACAAGTGCATCAATGTGTATGGGGATTATATAAATAGTGGGGAAATTTATATTATGTAAAATAAGGCCTACACATTTTATTTTCTATATGAATTTGTTTCTTTAACTATTGAATGGCCGTTATATTACGCAAAAGAATTCTAGTTTTTTGACAAATAATAAAAATCCATCCGGTAACCTCTCAAATACGAGTATAAATCAAAGAATTAAAATATTTAATTAACATAATTTTATTTTTATAAAATAATATTTTGCATTTTCTTACGAATGCACTTTAAAACACAGTCATTATTAATATGTAATATAGATTGTATTTAAGCCAATACAAAATTAAATGTAATATGTTTTACTGGTTTATATTTGTATTTTACGTACATTTGCACATTACGTACGAACAATGTACACTATGTATTATGTATTTTTGTACATAACGTACATCCATTATCATTTGAGCAAACATTTACTCATCCACAAATAAAATGTTTAGGGCATAAAGTGTAAAAAAATAAATAAAAACCGGTTTCATATCACACGTTGCTTTATTTTATAGCTTCATCCTTAGTCAACTCGAGAAAATTTACCTCCAAGTAAGAGCTTTCAATACGGGCGGGTCGATTACGGCAGCTTGTTCTAGCTGTATTATTTCGGTTGCATCTTTTTAATCTATTGTGTATTATTCTGTTACAGATGCCAAATCGCCAAGATAAGGTACAAAGTTGAGTAGCTTGTCCAAATAATAAAACTTTAATATCAAAATCAGTGTTCATTAGAGCAAACTTTGTGCACAATTTACGGCAGATGCGGTGGTCTTTTAAAGTCGACTTTGCAATGTTTGCCAAATTCGAGATGACTGGATCAGTAAACATTCAGGCAACACCTGTACATCAAAGAATTGCCAGATCAGCCAAGAACATCGTCCTGGTCTAAAAAAAATGTTCACGAGCACCGTAGAGCTTTCACGGACATTTTATTATCTTAATATCTATGTTAATAAACACGATTGTCTTATATGAGAATCGAAGTTCACTAAGTGGTAAATCACCCAAGAAGAATTACCGCTTGTTGTGAATTTTGGGCCGGCATTGTTAGTCCATACTATTTTAGAAATGTAGTTGGTAATGCCATCCCGTCAATGGTGAGCGCCACAAAGCTATACCTAGAGATTTCTTTTGACCCAAGTGGAACGATATGGAGGTAGACGATGACATCTGGTTCTAGCAAGACGACGTTACGTACCACACATTGGACGCCATGATGGATGTCCTTTAT
Source organism: Homalodisca vitripennis (assembly GCF_021130785.1). Lineage (NCBI taxonomy): Eukaryota > Metazoa > Arthropoda > Insecta > Hemiptera > Cicadellidae > Homalodisca > Homalodisca vitripennis. The sequence continues at coordinate 93,249,194 of NC_060214.1, read as the reverse complement.
GGAAGTTTAAGGGCATCATTATCTCTCACATAGGTGGCATGAATTGGCATCACGATCATTCGATTTGACTCTGTTAGACGTTTTCGTTTAGGGTTTCCTGAAATCACAGGTTGATTCCAATAGTCCATAGTCAACAGGTGTGCCCTTAAAGTCAACACAACCAAGGTCATTACTCAAATTCAGTCGTATTTTTATGGCAGTCATTGACAATTTAATTGGCCTACTCGGATCCATTGTATGCGAACTTGCGACAGATCTACAAAATATTGTTTTGTTTGATCCCTTATATTTAACCACTAAGAAATGGTTTTCATAATTTATAAAATATTTATAAATACAACTATAATATAGTAATAATAAATTTATAAACAAAACACCAGTAGTGAGACCGGTCTCTTCCATGGTTCTGTTTCCTGTGGGGGAGGTGGAGATAGCAGTCGTCTTGAGAGACCTCAAGCCGAAGAAGTCCAGCGACATCAACGGAATATCAAGCGCTGCTACAAGCACATCTTGACACCACTTACTAAATTGATAAATCTGTCATTCACCCAAGGCGTTTTCTCTTCAGCTTTGAAGACAGCAAGAGTGGTTCCGATCTTTAAAAAGGATGATCCTTGCATCGCAAATAATTATCGTCCTGTTTCCATTCTTCCAGTTATGAGCAAAATTTTCTAAAAGGTTTTTATTAGAAGGCTTGAAGGTTTTCTTGAAAAGTTTGAAATTCTTAACCCTGAGCAGTACGGCTTCAGAGAAAACAAATCTACTATCGATGCTATAACAAAACTTATTGACTGTGTTTTTGATGGCTTGGATAGGCGAGAACAAGTGCTCAGCACATTACTCGACCTTTCAAAGGCATTTGACTGTGTGCATCATGAGACACTGTTGGATCAGTTATGGACATGTGGTGTCCGAGGTCAGCCGCATAAATGGCTTTCGTCATACCTCAGTGGCAGAGAGCAGTGTGTGCAGATCGCGAACACCCTGTCAGGCAAAGTAAAAATGCAGTACGGTGTTCCCCAGGGTTCAATTTTGGAGCCCATAATTTTTCTCATTTACGTCAACAGATTGAATTCGTCAATTCAAAATGGAGAGTTGATTCAATATGCGGACGATACGACTCTCTGCATCAGATCAAATACGTAACAAGATTTTGAGATCAAAGCCTTTATTGAATTAAACGCATGCATCGAGCACTTTTCAAAGATAAATCTGAAAACTCACTATGTCAAAATTAACGTAATCAAATTTTGTCTCCGTCAACAAGAAGACGAATACAGACCAATTGTGATGGCGGATGAAGCTATCCTAGATGAAGCCGAATCCACAAAGTTTCTGGGGATGTACCTGGACAGGGGACTGAACTGGAGCGATCACATTGACAGAGTTTGCTCAAAGGTTGCCTCAGGCATTTATGTACTACGCAATCTAGAAACTTTCTGCTCGTTAGATGTACTGAAAACAGCCTACTTTGGCATAGTACATCCACATTTGACCTACGGTTTGAGACTATGGGGCAGCTGTTCTAAATACAAATTTGACAGAGTATTTAGAACACAAAAGAAAGCTGTTAGAATAATTTCGAAATTAAAACCCTGAGAGTCGTGTAAAATCGTCTTCAGGGAGCTTGGATTTTTGACTTTACTCAGCCTCTATATTCTCGATGTCACCCTGTACTGCCGATTCAAATGTGAACTGGTTCAGGGCAGGGACGTCCATCAGTACGAGACCAGAGGCAGGAACAACTTCAAAACTGAACAGCAGAGAACGACTATATTCGAACACTTGCAATCTCAAGTGGGTGTCAAGATAATCAATAAGCTCCCTGGAGATCTCAAACGAATTAATGCACCCAAACAATTCTCGATTAAGACACTTTTTGTTGTCAAAGGCATTTTACTCCGTTGATAAGTTTACGATGGGCCACTGGGATGATAATTAGCATTTTATTATTATTCTATTTATCCTTTTCTGATATCTAAAACATGCACAATCCAAAATATTATTAGGTTCTAACATTTATATGTGGAATTGACTGTGCCTGTGATAAGATAGGTTTAGTTTATAGATTTCTAATCGATATTATGAAATGACGCTTGCAATACAATTTTGTTAATATTGTTTTACTACAATAAAGAATTATTGTTATTATTATTATCATCAATCATGAAACACAGAAAAATATTCGAAACTTACAAAATAATGTATTAATTATTTAACTGTAATCCGAACGCGTTATTGGTTTATTTGACTGTGTTTTGGTTTATTTAAATTTAAAGTTTAAATGTTTTATAGTTTATGAACAAAATTAAAGAATTATGGAAAATGGTCATTTTAACATAGACAAAGTAGGATGTCCTGTCTGTCATACAATATATATTGTAGAGATTACTAGTTTTTTAATTTATGAAAGGAAACTGCAGAATAAAGCCAATCTAAAGCTCCATGGAAGTTAGTTTGAGCACTCAACAGAATACGCTAGTGTCTCACTAGATCCAGTAAATCCAAAATGGCAGCTACTAGGTCTGGCCATAGGATAGAGCTGTGAACTGTGTTTCAGTGATACTTATGTGTCGCCATTTTCTGTACTGCATATCCATACATAACTCAAAAAGGGGACTTTTCCAATCTGTGCCTCTTTAAATAGCTCGTAGAGTATTTCTAATGTACAGTAACCCCAGAGTATATTTTATTACTGTAAATTCCAAACCATTAAAATATAGCCTGACCAGACTGTTTTACAACCGTTATTTAAGTAAATGTCTCTAGAATTATACTACAACTACGCCAAATTAAAGTTCACTTTACAAGTTACTACATCCTGTAGTCCGAAGGTGAGTGGGTATTTAACCAACAGTAAAGACTGTGCTAGACTGAGGAACGCGGAGAAACGGACTGGTCAGAAAATCTAGTACGGTTCGGTCACGGACAAGGAACTATAGTATGCGGAACCGTGGACTAAGTAATTGTGAAGCAACTACACACAGACCTCACTGGCTGAGTAGCATCTGTACTTCATTACACACTAACCGAGGTTTCTTTATACGCTCTTTGTAATTATTACTATATATAATTAAATCTCGCGCCTCGGAGTTAATTACAAGTAGGGGAGTTAATTTAAACTCCAGCAGCAACTGGTTCATCCATGAGTAGCAACCGGTTTCTGAGCCTTCCTTACACCTGCAGTGAGAAAGTGATGTTGGAGCAAATTATAGTTTCTGATGTCTTTGAATTTCAATCTCGTCAAAAACGTCGAGGAGTGCAAACTGATACACTACTAATTGCTAAGTACTGTATTTTTCTTGAACGTTTGTTATGTATTAAAAAGGAAGTGGAAAATGTTCAATAAGAGTCAGGATGTATTTAGAGGCAAGGAAAATTGTATATTATCATTATAAAACCACTTTCTGCAAATACTTTTAAACAGATAAGCACAAGAATGGCGTAAAATGGAAAATGTCAAAATATAACATCTGTATTTCACTATTGAATAAATAATTCCGCCGAAGGCTTATATATCTGATAAAGGGGCTTTAATAAGGGTGGAAAATTGGTTTTCGAGTATTGTAAGAAAAACATGAGACGGACCTATTATTATTATAGTATTAACAATAACTCAACCAAAAAGCGTTTGCTCACACCACTACTCCATATCACATATGTTACATTTCTGTAAATACTTTTCTCCTGAAAATTACAAATATTCTTTCTAGCAAAGCTTGCTTTACGTCATATTAAAAAAATCTAAAATAGTCTTCGTGTTAAAATGACGTCACTCGATTATTACCAGCCGAAGTTGGTCATTGTTGTATGACGCGAACCATTGTTAACCATGTGACAAGAGACGTTCGCGCCTTCCGGGCCTCCCTCAATGGGTTACGAAGGTTCTGTAAACAAATGACAAAAGACGTTTTACGCTTGAATTTAAATATGATCCATTCAGAACAGCTGTGACATCCTTGACCCCATTCAAGCTATTGCTTGCTTTTACGCTGAAGTCTGTGCTCGCGGCGTATTTATTCAAAATTACAGTGCTGTTAATAACGGATACAAATTTAAAAATAATGGTTTGTCACAAGTTAAAAACATTAAATTGAATTTAATGTAAGTGATGAATATAAAGTTAATTTCGTCAAATAATTACAGAAAGAATTTCGTATTTAAAAATGATTGTCATTTTAAGTGTGCCCGTTGGATATAGGAATCGCAAAACTGACCTTTAACTTTTGTGAAAAACACACAAAACGTTTTGTTCTTATTAATAAATTTGTTTTAATGAATGTAAAGAAATATTTTTCAGTGTACATCTAATTAAAATTAAAAATTAATTTAAATCAGTGTAAATAAAAATGTAATTAAAAAATTCCTTACTTCCCTATTTTATCTGATAATTGTTTGTCAGTTTGTTGATGACACCTTTAATAAAAAAAGTTAGAAATATGTAAAATTATACATTGGGAATTTGTACCTGGCTACTTCCCTTTTGTTCTTTCCATAGATCTGATAAAACTTAAGTTCAACCATCAACTTTAAAATAGTCTTTTCTGTTTGTTGGGTCGAGAACAGCTCAACAGGCTTCATTTTATACTGTACACTCATATAAGAATACGTAATAATTGGAAATATTGTTTGGTTATTATATTATGTTTTTTTAACGCTAAACAGGATATGTTTTCTAGATACCTCGAAGACATTTCAGATGTTACCTAGCGTGCGTACGTTATGTTGCCATTAATGCAATAAACAACGCAATCGTACTGTATGAGTATATCGTAGCGCTTCACACAGGAAAGTGGTTTTAAAAATCTGCCCTTCTCGCTTGGTTGCACAGTAGACTCTTTGTGTCAATGCTACTCATAGACATTCAGAGAGGCATAAAAAATTGAATTAAAAGAACAAATACTATAAAAAGTACATAATCGTATTACCATGAAATCAAACTTTTCCTTTCTTTAGAGAAATAAATTTACTGTTTATTTTTTTTCATTTCTCGTGTATACATTTATTTAATCAATTGGCTACAAATAACGTATATTGCCCGTCATCATTACCGTCAATCACCGATGACAGGCGCTGCCCGTCACGCTAATTGCGCAATTCTGGAGTCGAAAATATTCCAGATATCGATTATTATTAGTGCATTTGCCTATACTTTTGTATCGATGGTCTGTTAAAATGTACCATGTTCGATTCTGAAGGAAATCGATCGTTGTTTACAGTTTTATCTGATGATTGTTTTGATTAGTTGCCTATAGAAATGACGTTATGGTAAAACTAAGTAGCGGTAAAATGACGTAGTCTTTTCTGAGTGTTTTAATAACTTTGTGGAGAACATACTGGATGAAAGTAAGTATGAAATGAGTGATGGCATCTTTGATGACGAAATTTCGCGTGAAAGTTGCGATGAAGAAATGGCCTAACTTTCAAACTTGAGAGTGGCCAAGGCAAGCTAATGGACCCCATAACTTTATTTTTAGTGGTGGATATTGTATAAATCCAATTGCAACTAGGCAACTTAATACTTAAAATATAAGACAGTAAAATACAATTTTATCGAGTTATACGGTCGTTTAATATTTTTAAGCTCTCACACAATGATTTACACTGGAAAATTAAAAAGTTATTCGGTACCTGAGGATAAAAATATTTGAATTTTAATGCGTAGTTAATGTTGTACATTCTAAATTATTACTTAAAAAAATTGTTTGAGAACCAAACATGTTCTACACGTTCACTGCACATGATAAAATGATAAACACAAACGTCTCACTGCAAGAAATGTTTACAGTTTACAGCACGATCTGACGGTGAAGCACATTAACTAGTACAACACTAGCGAACTCTGTCGACTGGTCCAATTACTAACATTAGTGGGACGTCTAGTTTTAGCGTAGTAGGTTCTTAATGAATCATCAGAAGATAGTCCTATTTGATATTGTTTTGTAATCCATGTTTTTGTAAGGTGTGCCAAATGTAATTATTTATTTTTATTCATTTAGTTCGAAATGGCAAGTTTTTTCAAAGTATACATGCTCAGGGCACCAAATGATATCAAAGTAACATCGGCTTGCCCCCTTCGTACTCTAATGTATCCTATTTAACCCCAGCTGGATTTTATACTTACCCTTGGGTAGTAGATTGAATTTTTGACCCTGATTTTTTATGTTTTCTCGCGGGGATCTCTCAGATTACTCGGGTATCTCTCTATTTTTTAAATTTTGTATTATTACGCGAATTCACAAGACCTTTGTATTACGTTTGTGTGACCAACTTAAATTCCACCATCCACCAGCACAATGCTGGTATCTTTATGTTAAAAATGAAGTAAAACGGTTGAGGACTAAACGATTTTTACTGCATTCTTGAGATTGAGACATTAAAATAAAAGGTACGTATAATTTTCAGTGAGGTTACAATGCACAGAACGGTTTGTTCTAAGTTTTCTACCTCAGAATTCAAATGCAAACTAGACGATACATTGGACTTCAGTTAGAGTGCTATTTTAATTATAATAAATTGGAAAATTGGTTTAAACACAAGGTAGCCCACAACAATTTAGTAAGACGATCGAAGGCCAAAATTAGTGTTGAATCATATTAACTAAATTGTTTTCAAACTAGCTCTTTAATTAAAAGCAGTTTGGTTGCGAATGGACTGGACGACCGGACCGGTTGCGGCCCAGGGTAGGCAAGTGCCTCCGATGGCTGTACCTAGAGTGCCTAAATACAGTCAACGGCCATCAACCCAGTTAGAGCGACGTGCGGCCACCGCGTGCACGTCCATCACGTCGCCAATCTTGACACCATTACACGTCCCGAGTCACTAGAATAGCCACACTCAGGATAAACTCCTGAGGAGCGGGCCTTGGCCCTCACAGGAGTCTCTGGCTGTAATTAGTCAACAAAACGCCGGAGCGTGGCTAAAAGCGCGTGATAATTTCAGCCATGCTGGATTCAACCTCTCCTTTTAATTGTAGGCCTATATCATTTACTCACGTACTTCAAAAGAGATTAAACGGTGGGCCTTGTTTTTAAGAGAGACAATTAAGAGTAGCCTTTCTGATTACCACCTGAGAGAAACGATTACTTAATGAGACGTAATGTCTGGTGGAAATATTCCTCCAAAATATTTACTAATAGCCAAGTTCTTCTCTTTTTATAATCAGGAAAATGCATTGTCATAATCTACTTCCTAAGAACCTTAGTCATTTTATGATTTTGTGATGGAATCAAATACTTCACTATAATTCTCACGCCCTTCCTTAGTAATTCCGATGCATGTACTAAATATATTTCTTTTAGGTATTACCGTATTAGTAAGGAACTGCTCACTCAAATAAAAGATTGCAACAACAAGACTTAGACTTTTAATTTAATCTTGTAATACGTTGAGTTTATTTCCATCATATCAGTTTACATAAACATATTTTTAAAGAAAATAAGTATGTCAAGATATTTAGTTCCCATATGGGCATCAGCATGTGTGTGGGGAAAAAGCTGACCTACCTGCACAAGGAAAATCATAACCAGAATTAAAACACAGTTGAATAATTTAAATTTTTAATTAATGAAACAAAATCATGACCAGGGCATACTTAATTCTATATTAGCTAATTCAAAGTACAAAATTAAATAGATATAAAAATATAGTTGGCTTAGAAGATGAAAGGTGGTAAATTAAAAAAAGGCATTGTAAACCAAAAATATTAACAAACTATTTCGATACCACTAGTAATGATCACACATTTATTTTTCCAATACTCATTTTTGTTTCAGCGGGGCATTTCGAAATCTAAAACTACATCGTCAGGCGACACCAAAAATACATTTTGTTTAGGTTTTGTTAAAAAAATGTGTGATCATTATTAGTTGTATCAAATTAAAATCTTTCCAGTTGGTCCAAGAATCTTCAAGCAAACTATTATTTAGTATTATTTATAGATTTACCGATAAATATCATTGGCTGAAGGCAAAAGAAAGATTAAGAAGAAAATTATTTCTTACAGTATCACTTCTGGTAAATTTGAACAACATAATCGTGAGGACCATTATGGATTCTGGTTTTGATTGGAATCAGAAGAGTTAACTTTCGATTACCGATGATTGCTTTTCGATTACTAACGATTATCTTTCGATTACCAACGGGGAGCATTAGTATCAATATTAGGAATTCTGATTGCAACCAGTGAACAAGTCGTATTGTGTAACGAGCTAGCCTCATTAAAGTACAGACACAACAACGTTCTGCGAGGGAAAGTACGACTGTTCCATACGAAGATGAATTCGACGTGCGACAGGATATTTACAGCTCGTTATCAGGTATCAAACGGCTTCCTTAAACCAGAAGCTGTTGACATTTAATGGGATCGGAACGACACGGGTCGTTGCGCTAACAGGAAAACGATTTGCAATCTCGTTGTAGAAAGGTTAGGGCATTAGGCTAAATCATACTCGTATGTGTCAATGATCCCAACAACGAGCACTGTTATGAATGATTACATGATTACAAGGTAGGAGAATGTAACACCACGTGTCACGTAATAAGTAGCGTTGAATCTATAGCTGACGTCATTGGCAGCAGCTTGCGGACATGCGGATAGATAGGCGATCGGACACAAAATTATCACAGCCCGGAGACAAACCGGAGAGAAAATATGCCAGCTTAATGATTGATCCCAGTCAAATATCATGGACAGATGCAGAACTTCATCGGACTAATTCTGGTCTATGTACAAATTATGTTTAAAATGAAATCTAAATTCTACAGATCAACAAATACGACGTCAGATTTGTTCAACCCGTGTCATTATAGTTACCTGTAAGACTAATGTAAAATGTCGCAAACGCACATCTCATGGAGTGACATGTGCTATTATTGAACTCATTCCTTGTATATAAATAAAGTCTGTACTTTTTCGAGATATCGGGCGGAGAAACAGACAGACAGAAGTAAACTATTACTGTAAAAAACAGACAAAAGTAAAGTTTTGTAGCCCCTTGAGTGACAAGCTAACGCTCAGCCAACTAGGAAATGATTCGTAGTCACGACAAGTTGGATTTACACCTCAATAAATAATAAATTTAAAAATACAAAAAAATAGAAACGGTTTTGCTCTTATTTTTATTCAAGATTACTTAAAAATTTGCACAGTTTGACAAACACCTTTTCTTCTTCGTTTTTTACGGTAACATTACTTAATTAGTATTATGGGTAGGTTACATAGTTAGGTAAAACAAACTGTTGTGACTACGAACCCCCGGCCTAGTTGGCTGAGCGTTAGCTTATCACTGAAGGGGCAATGGCCATCTGACCGTATAAAATACTGTTTATGTGTCAAAAATTTGGTTTTAAGTGTGTCAAGTTAGAAAAAAATTATCGTTTCATATTTTTAACCCTTATGTTACCCTTCCGTTCGACCTCCACCAGAACGTAGCTCGGCAACGACCAATTCCTTTCTTTTGGGAAATTTATCTGTCGATTTCAAGAAAACCCAGTTTGTGTGCTTATGCAATGAAAATTGGCTCTCAGCTGCCGGATAATGTCATAAATTTCTGTTTAAAAATCAGCATGAATATCTTTCACTGGTTAAACCGTTTGTAGTTGTGAAGCATCGTGGAGAAGAACCTTCACACACATCGCAACAAAGAAATTATAGGTTTGTTTGTTTCGTCTTAGAAACTCAATCACGAATCAAATTACACGACAGCTTCACAAATGAATTGTATGTTTGTGTATCATAACAGCCTACAGGTAAGGTTGCGGTTTCCCAGGCACTCAATCACGAATATTAGCGAGCTGCTACGCCGGTCGCGGCTCTGGCGAGACCAGACTGTTCATAATGTCCGCCCTACCATGGGCTGACAATGCAAGGTTGATACAAGAGATTGATGGCATGGCCTTTCCACTTGGGTACAATTCTACACAGCCTGCCTTGGGTAGGAGCACGGGCCACGGTGGCGTGAGATAGCGCCATTGGTGAATTGTAGTCGGGGTTTGCGATCCAATTTTCACAAATCATCACCAAATGGAGGAAAAACAACATGTACAAGCCTTCCCTTCCAAGGTGAGTACAGTAAAGTATTGTCCTCAGGCCACCAAGATGGCTATGGGCCAAGTGCTTTGGCCAGGTTCAAGATGTTTGTGGGAAACGTTTTCTTTATTTATGAGTCAGTTAGTAGCCAACCACTAGGCATATTTTATTTTATTCCAACTTTAATTTGTAGTAGACCTTAATTAAAGGTGTTCCCATAAGACAGCAGAAAGGTTCGGATTGTCATTCAATACTCGTTATCTCATTAGTAATTTTTCAGGATATTAATTGTTTATACATATGACTTTTGATATATATTCCAATTCCATTTCAAGAGATTCATGTTGGCACTGAAAGTGTAGTTGTTGTAGTGACTATCTCGGATTAAAAAGTTTAGATACACGAGTTTGAAAGTTAACAAAAAATAATCAAATAAATAACCATTACTACAATAACGGGAATTACATTAAATATTTTGCGTTGTTTAGTTCTGTGTACATATGATATAAAGCAAATTAATTTAAAAACAATAACTTCCGTTTTTTATGATGGAGCGATATTCTCTATGGATTATGGATTAATAAAATGCAAAGGGGTTAATTTTACGTAAGAAATAACTATTTAGTATTATATTTTCACAAAAGTTTCCACATAAAAATACTTTATCGAAGAAAATAATCTTTAAGAATCTAATAACATCCAAGATACCAATATAAAACGAAAATCTAAAAAATATATGGTTAGATAGAAAATTAAGGAAGAAAGTACTAACAGCTGTACCGTTATTTAGTTACATTATATAATATCGTTACTGGTTAGTATTATTGTTCTACGATGTTCCTGGAACTAAATTCTTGGTAAAATAAAAACCCAATTGTCACGCGTAGCATTTTTTTCTTCTTGAATTTTGTAGCCGTTCGACAGTTTCACCTGTTACCATCTCGAGCGCCTTGTCAGTAGGTTAAACTTACGTTTTCATGTTATAAATCACCCTTTCGTGCAAGAAATCTATTTTGAATGTAATATAAAGTAAATTTCTAAATAGTAAAGAGTAAAGTAACTTACCTGTGATGACGTTTTATTTGTCAGAGTAATAGAGATATACGTTGTGGTGATGTCCTTCTGACGAGACCACCTTATCGTGATTATAAGTTGTCTCCATAAATGGGTAATTCCTTCGCGATTTATTAAGGTGAGACCAAGTACTTCGAGTCCAACTCTGAATCATCATCAAGTTCTTAAGTCCTAGAATGATTCTTCTTAGAGAACTATTTTGATTGAAACTTCCTGTATATGACTACAGCTGAAATGTCGAGCAAACATGGTGATGCCGCGGTGTGTGAGTTGAAGTCAACGTGAAGGGAAATAATTTTAAAGTGTTATTATTTGTTATGTGATTAAGTTCGTAGGCAAAATTCCAAACAAGATGAGAACCACCCGGTCCACCCCCCAAGATAGCATTTAACTCCATTATTACTCTATTTTGGCAGCAACGTGGCAAACTCAAATTTTGTATTTAACATCTAAAAGTGGTACTAGTAATTTTTATTTTTCACAATTAAACTTATAAGTAAACTTTGCTATATCGAGTATTTACTACTCCGGCCTTAGAGGTCTCCAACCCCAGGTGTTTCGTCCATTCGGTACACAGTTTAAAAGCGTCCTAAAACTTGAAAACTGCCACTGAAGAATTTCATACAGAAGTATCACAAATTGAGGCACGGTTAGATTGTTCTAGAGCATCGCTTAACATACAAAATAATCCATTTTATTCTTATTCAGCTAGAGTAGCCCGCATCACAATAGTCGGACGGTGATTCGTCTGAATCCCCCCCCTCTACACCCCGCACCATACACTGTTGCCAATTTAAAGTGTACAAAAAATAAACTGATCAGTCTCATTAGCTGTTTCAGTGAACAAACATCATCGGTTGTTACAGTAAACAAATTTACGTATGTTATTTTCAATTATTTGTTTTACAGACAACATCTACATCAAAGAAACAGTAGTGAACAAAGCCTATAGCTGGAACAGCTGATGGTCAGCAGTAAAGTGGCAACACCGCCTCACATGTTATCGGACTACTTTAGCGCGTGCTGCTCTATAAGTGATCAGTCCTAAAAACCCAAAAGATCGAGCTGGTGCATTTAGGACAAAAGAATCAAACTGCGATGTGCGGTTAGATGGTTAAAGACTTAACATTAACTCCCACACATTTGGTTTTTATTCGCTGTCATCATAAAAAGTGACATTTCACGAATCTAGACACTAATCTTATGAGCCAGTTTGTCTGATAAAAACGAAAACCGGTCAATCGATCTGTCTGTAGACTCATTGTAAGACTCATTTTACGTACGTTTCTACCTTAAAATTGCATTGAAACGTCTTATAATTTACGAATCTCTAAAACCGACTACTAAGATATTACTTTGCATTATAGCCGGCGTAAAATGCAGTCTCGGAACTACGAAACGGTTTGCATTCAATCTAGTTGATTATGAAATACGAGGTTCAAACAATTTTATCTATGCATAAATTGGTGCTAATTTTGGTAGAGGTCAAAATACAGTGTAGAGGTCAAAAGGGTTAAACATACAAATAATATGTTTTCAAAGGTGATATTTTTGATTTTGCTTAATTCACTTATATTATTTAATAGCACATACCAGCGGCTTCGCCTGCAATTTCTATGCAACATTCCGTGTATTTGATTGACTAGCTCCCACGATTTCAGAAACACGAACTATCTGAGACCAATCTAGAGGAATAGCTATGTCGAAGTTCATAGATTTATTTAGTGAAAGCATTTTTGATGTAATACGATAGCGTTTTGTGGCATGTTTAAAAATACCAGCTCAACGGAAAATACCATTTATGAGGAGACGTCACAAGCTTGCAGCGACTTTTTGCGGTAATGTGGCCGCGCCTTTGGAAAGTCCTCTATCGACTTCATGAAGAAGTAGGTTGTGTACTTATGCAACGCAAATCGGCTCTCGGCTCATGGACTAAGGACAGCGTATGTAAATGTTAAGCGCAGATCCCAGACACAAGTCCAATGGCCGAAGTGAGGACGAAAGTGCCGAGGGGTGTAGGACCACCGTTATTCGACTTTCACCGTGACCCTGACCCTGTTGTCTTTAGCTGTCTTATGTGCCCCCCCCCCAGCCGGCTTATCCTCCATTCATTTCCGCCCACGGACCCAGACGAGTTCACTAATCTGATCGCTCTACAATAAGCTTTCTAGCTGTTGTTTATCTCACCTTCAATAGCTTCATCGCCAGGGAATTGTCATTGTTCATCAAATTGGTCCATAATCAACTGATTGATCACCAAGCAAACGGATGAGTTATTTTTGTGATTTCGAGAATTTTAACAATGTGAATGTTAATGATTTGGTTAGAATGCGCTTATCTTCTTGATAATAAATTTTCCACGCGTTGTATTCAATGCAATCCAAACCCAACTCTTAACCAAAACAAGAAAGTTTAATTTGAGAGAAAAAGAATTTTTCCGGACATGAAATGTCCATTTGAGTGTTACGATTTCTTATATTAAACAATCCAAGTAATCGGATGAGTTATTTTTGTGATTTAGAGAATTTTAATAATGTGAATATTAATGATTAGGGTAGAAAGAACTTATCTTCTTGATAATAAATTTTCCACGCGTTGTATTCACTGTAATCCGAACCCAACTCTTAACCGAAATAAGAAAGTTTAATTTGAGAGAAAAAGAATTTTTCCGGACATGAAATGTCCATTTCAGTGTTACGATTTCTTATATCACTTAACGATGTCAAATGTCCGGAACGTACTGTTTCCTTATTAATCGTTTGGTCATCAAAACAAACTTTAAAAGGGGAATTTTATTTGAACATAATATTAAACTTTTGTTTTTCGGCAGATCTCATCAAGTCAATCTATCTTGAACCTAAGAACTGAGTTCTTTAGTTTTGGGACTTCAAAAAGTGGATGTAGAAAATACTTTTTCATGTTTCTACCAAACACGTTTGTTTTTTATTTCTGTACTTATATTGAAACAATCTAAACATTCCAAAAATTAATTTGGACTTATTTTAACAATTTTTATATGTACGATGCTTTATAAAAGGAAGCGTAATACTTGTAATAAGTTTCATCATGTTAGATATTCTGTAATGTATTAGTTTGGACGAGCTTTTGCAATCTTAACTTGATTTCGAGTTTTCCGAGGTTAAAGTTAAAACACAACATTTGGAGAAGTTATGTTAGTTATATTTTAAATTTAGCACTCAGACTTCAGCTTACATAAAGCACCGTGGAAGAACTTTCAAGGTAAAAATACAGGATATACTATGACTATGAAACCCCAATGTCAGAGATTTGGTGAGTAAATCTTATGGTAGTGGTTTAAATAAGTCGAATGTTACTTTAGATCTTCAATATATCGACTAAATACCACACATTTACTCCAACGTCCTGACTTTTATCCTCATTACAATTACCATCACCATGAAGAAAAAATTGCTATCTGAATATTGGGACACCTCCCTTCTAGAAGCAATCTCTGAAATTGTGTAAAAACCAAACATTACCCTTGTTTATTTTTTATCTGCAGTCGTTAAAAGAACAGATACTGGTGACTTTTAAGACCATTTTGTATATCGCCTCAAAAAGTGAAAGTTTTACATTTAATTTCATTAAAATAAATAAATATAATACAAATCTAATACAATATTAGAAACGAATATAATACTTCAACTTATAAAACGTTAGTAAAATTACTTTCAATTCAATAAGCGCAAGTCAGCTTAGTATGAATCAAGTTCAAGTATAATGCAGCGTCATTCCAAAACACGGTCAAATGACTAAAACATTCAGTAGTAAATACAGAAAAGTAGTACTTTACCTTACTATTCAAAATTTCCTATACAATAATAGGCTACTCGTAAAATCTTCTTCCCGAACATCACACACGGACGCAGCGTTTATTTGCTCGTTGCCCATCCGTGGATAGAAAGACCTGTGATTTCTCCCTAAGTTGATTAAATTTCTAAAGAAGGTTTGACCCTTTCAAATCAATCAAACCGCGGCATTTCTTGCGCCTTGGCGGGAACCGCATGGTTGGTCCTGCATGGTTGAACGTGCGCGCGTGCGGCCGCGTCAGTGAAAGTCTCTCTAGGGCTACCCACGACCATGGTTGCGGACTGTGGTTGCCCTACAAGGTCCTCCAGATTCCATAGAGGGAACTTCCTTCCGGTCGTCTCAAAAAGAAACGTTGCGGCATGCACACATCCTCAGTTAGAAAATGAAAGTCATCATTTGTTAAGGTAGGTAACGGTTCACCATAGCGTTTCCCACCTTCAGTCGTATTTAACGTACTGTTCAATGGGAATATAAGACCAAGTAAACTTCGCAATACAGTAACGTGAGTTTTACCCCATAAAACAATTTTAAAATTCAAACAATTTTACGCCTTTATGTTCAATCGCAATAAATAGCTCAACATAAAGATGTTATTAATGTGGATTCAAATGATTTTCTTTTAGTTTTTCTTTTAGGCTAAAGTCCATACTATATGAATATCAAAAGATGACGTAAAAAAGGTTTGAGTTATTTTCTGAGTTACTAATACAAATATTTATAAAAACTATTACTAGATCAGTTGGATTCATATTAAGTGTATCTTTAAAATGAAACATCTCCTATAATTTCACGATTAAAAAGGAAGGGTGTAAAATGTATGAGGTTTAACATTGTTTTTATGTGGTTCAAATCAATATGAAGCCAGTACAGTCAGTCTGGAACTTCAGTTATACCAGTCGTTCATGTCTCCATCACCTTGAAGTTAGAATATTTTTTACACGTAAATTTTTAGATTGTTGGGTCATTTAGCCTATTTAAATATACATTTAAAATATTTTTTGTCTATTTGAAATATATTACGGCAAAAAGATCAAAGCGGTACAGTATAGATTATAAGTTGTTTCTTAGTTTTAATCGGTGTATTTATTTAGTCAATAAGTGCAATATTAACGCATAATATTTTTTAATAATAATTACATAAGAAGCACTAGTATTATATTATGATTGGCTAAACCAGCGTTAAAGATAAAATATAATATTTAGCCACAACATTTGTTTAAGAATCGGTTTATTAGAAAACATCTTTTCAATTATCTATCCGAATATTTATTAATTGTAACTTTATTCAGCTTGTAAAATCAGAATTTGCAACAGTGAGTACTGTTTCGAAATTACCAAGAGGTATTTATCCATAGATTTTAAACCAATATCCTTTCGGAGGATTATGACCACCAGTGCAACGAATTTAAAGTGGATCAGCTCAGATCCAAAAATAGATATACTATTACAATTTTGCGTTTCCTCCAAAGTGAGTATGACAGACACAAATGTTTACTCCACACACTGCGATTTGGTCTTCCGATATGTCCAACGGTAAAAGAAGTAACAAAAATACCATCGAAATCTGTTATACAAATCTTTTCCTTTCAGCATCAACTTATTGGGCATTACAGTATATAGGCCTACATATATTTCTTAATAAATAAAGTTACTGAACAGAGTCAAAAAATGATTTAAGTAGCTGTAAACTCTACATATCGTCATTAATCTGAAATGCTTGCAGAAATTGTCGAAGAATAAAGCAGCGTTGGGGATAAGGAGGCATGCTGATAAAACAGGATATGCCAGGGCAATGATAGAACTCAATATCACAGTGGATTAATTCCCAAGGTCAGTGGCTAAATTCACTGTTCATTGGTAAAACTGTCTTTTCTTCTGGAATCACGACCCTGTACTGCCATACCCCATTATATTTGACCAAGCGAGGAATCTGTATCTTCTCAAGTTTCACATTAGTGACCAAAGTTTGATTTCAACTTAAATCAGTTTTGGCCACGTATTGTGTTTAAGCAAAGCTATTTTTTCTGTGGTTACTTCAAACTGGGAACTACAACGATTCAAAAATGTATACATTAGAAAGGAATATTTTTATTTTTTAGACCCAAAAATTAAAAATGATGCATTAATAACACCTCTATTTATTTAATAAAACGATGCTTAATGTAACTATTTAAACAGGAGCTAGTAGCGTAGCTTCAGGTTTCTGGTATATAATTGTCACTACAGAAGACTCGGCAAATGCTATAAATGTACGATATTTACCAGCACAATTTACGACGAACAAGACGGACCGTCTTTTTCTATAGGGGTCTTTCTGAAGAAACTTCCAAACATCAATCAACCTTCTATTGGCTATTTTAAAATTAGAATATAGAGGACTTCATTTATCTAACATTCAACGACGTAAGAATGGCTGCTATTTTCAGGGAAATCTACATTATATTTTTGCATTGCTTACATACCACGGTCCCATTTTTGGCTATTCTCTCATTCCTCGCTAAGCATCCTTCACTCTTGCCATAGTGACGAGTATATAATGTCAAGAAAGTGTGATCAAAAATTCAGAGTTTCACTAAACGCTGCATAGGTTTTTTGGCCAATTTGAATGTGTTTTCTTTGATAACTTGCTAATGCCAAATACGATATTCTATTTTAAAAACTGTATCGGTATTTAGCAAGATGTACCAAAACCAACAGGTTGTGAGAAATGAGGAACCAACATTTTGAAATTTTGTATATAGTGAAGACTATAATCAATAGCGACTATCAAGAATATGCACTAAACGACCAAACACATCTAGTGGACAGAAATTGCGTATTATTGTTGTGATCGTATGATACATCAGAGAGTGGCTTCGCAATTCCTCATCATCACGATGGTCAAGATCACGCAGCTGCAAAGTCGCCAGCAGTTCGGAGCTGCAGAGATAACCGACTTCTTCGGCAACTGGTTTTGAGAAATAGGGAAACAACTCTTCAAAATCATGATATACAGTGATAACGATGATCAGAAGCGACTAGCACGAATTGGCAGTCAACGGCCAACACGTCGAGTGGACAACAATGGTGCATTGTTGCATTGTTGTGTTGGCACGATCCCGCGGAGAGTGGCTTCCCAGTTCCTCATCATCACGATGGTCGAGATCACGCAGCTGCAAGGTCGCGAGGCTTTCAGAGCTGCAAGGATAACTAACCTCTTCGGCAACTGGTTGTGAGAAATAAGGAACCAACTCTTCAAAATTATTATATACAGTGATAACGATGATCAGAAGCGACTAGCACGAATTGGCAGTCAACGGCCAACACGTCGAGTGGACAACAATGGTGCATTGTTGCATTGTTGTGTTGGCACGATCCCGTGGAGAGTGGCTTCCCAGTTCCTCATCATCACGATGGTCGAGATCACGCAGCTGCAAGGTCGCGAGGCTTTCAGAGCTGCAAGGATAACTAACCTCTTCGGCAACTGGTTGTGAGAAATAAGGAACCAACTCTTCAAAATTATTATATACAGTGATAACGATGATCAGAAGCGACTAGCACGAATTGGCAGTCAACGGCCAACACGTCGAGTGGACAACAATGGTGCATTGTTGCATTGTTGTGTTGGCACGATCCCGTGGAGAGTGGCTTCCCAGTTCCTCATCATCACGATGGTCGAGTTCACGCTGCTGCAAGGTCGCGAGCCTTTCGGAGCCGCAAGGATAACTGACCTCTTCGACAACTGAAGAAGTCAGTCAGGGCAAGGCTATGAATAAATCTTTACTAATCACATTGCAGTGTAAACATCTGTTCTATATATTCTTACATTCAAACTGCTTTGTCTTCTACGTTCAATGCAAATGAATGAGTAAAGCAGACCGATTCAACTGTTACTCTTACTTCATGAAATATTGTTTTTACTGCTTTGTTTTAACAGTTTTACTAATTTCCGGCGATCTTCTTAACTATCTAGATTAATTAATCTTAAAATTAATGTCTTCTGGCTGGATTTTACTCGTAAATTCCAATTCTGGACAATACTTTGTTCGTGGTAAAAGCTATAATATATTAACTTGTATTTATTATCTGTTTCTTAGTTTTTAATCCAAATTCTTGTTACGTATTCAAATGTAAGTTATCACTCTTTGACAAGTAAATTTGATGCCTCAGTAAATTTAAAGGAAAATGGCTTAGAAACAAGAAGGCAAGGAAAAGACGTAAACGCGAAAGTGAAGAGATATGAGATGAAGAAACTACCGAAAACAGTATTACCACATCTCGTCGAATTCATTTAATTAAATACTAAAAACTACCTACCACATTTTCTAATAGTGAAATTGGACACAGATGAAAAACAAAGGGCACTGATTATTATATGGAACAACGTCGACTTTTATACTACATGCCAAGATAGGTAGACATTCTTGAGATATCGTGCGAAATGCTAAAAATTAAATCTGTCCAGTCTCGCAAGTTATAGTCTTCGCTAACGCACAGTAATTTCAATATTGTTAAACATTTCTCCCAATATATCCACTTTGAAGTATTTATACTTTATAAATAGCTACGAAAGTTGTATATAGTTTTATAGTAAATTGTATTATGTAGTGGGTTTGAAATGTGATGCCACAATGAAAGAAAGAGTGGAGCGAGGAGTTCGTAAATGGAAACTCTCTATGGGCAACTTGATATTACAGACTCAAGTGGCTATGAAATTAGAGCTGGAAATCTATCTAGTTCTTATGGAGTTTTGCCGGAAGAGATTCATTATCATATTACTTTTAAATCGTGTACTATTTCTAGTCAATTATTTAGTATTACTAATCAATATTCTCTTGCAATATGTTTTAGCACTACTACAAAATATTAAACAGTTGCTTATGGTTGCTGTCATCCCCTGAACATTTTTAAGGAAATTAGAGTTTGCTGATACTTTATTTATAGTATGAATAAGTACAATTTTACAATGATGAAAATAATGAATACAATAATAAAACTATATAGTAAGATATTATTTCCATCTGTTTTAGGTTGAGGATGATATTATTCAACATTTCATCCTTCCAAGCCCTTGAAAATTAAAAAAAAATTGAAAATATTGAAAAAATGCAAATGATAAACATACGAAAATTACATACCAATATCTCTTCTTGTTTAATATTTAAGATTTTTTAATATTTGAGTACTCACCTGAATGTCATATTTTGGAAGTATTCGTTATTCACAAGTAGGGGAATTTGGCTTCAAGAGAGGCAGAAGCACAAATACTGCTGGGGTTGAATTTTTAAAGGATGTTGCTTAAGCAGACTGTTTGACATAACTGAAGCGTTTGACACTACATCACAATACCTTATTTTTAATATTATAATTCTATGGATTTGATAGTGAATCTTGCAGTCTTTTTCACTCCTATTATCAAAATAGAATTAAAACCCCGTTTTTTATGATAGAACCTAATCTAATTTGGCTGCTACTTACCATGGCATTCTGCAAGGATCAGTTTTGGGACCAAAACTATTCATAATTTATGTTAATGACTTGTCTTCAAAATTGGTCCTAATTATTAAAAAAATTCTTGGAATTTATCTTTAAGTAAGCAACATCATAAAGGATGGGGAGGCGGAACCTGTAAAAGAGTGGCTGGGCTTAAAAATAGACATAATGATTAAATTAAAACTCAAAACATACAATTTTCTGTAAACAAGTGCAACCTCTCTAAAGTTACATTTCTTGGAATAAACTAAATCTGGTCTGAACTGGAAATGTCACATTAATTACAAAGCTAAATAAATATTCAAGGTTACTTTCGTGTTAAGAAGATTATATGGATAAATAAATATTGAAACTTCCAGCTGAATAGTTTATATAACATTCACTCATTCCTCGTTATTTAATGTATTACCACATTGCAAAAAGAAATTACTCAATGAGTTCTACAATGATTTCATATTTAACACACGTGGCCTTTTAAACATCGAAATTTCCACCGACAGGCTAAAAACAATTATCAGGTTAATAAAACAATTAGTATCACTAGAATATAGTATCACTGTTTGAGGGAAAAGTGCAGTTTAATTCATCAAAAATTATTGTTTATATATATAATGTTTCATTAGCGTCGAATTTTCTATTTTATACACTGATTTTATAATTTGTTTTTAAGGTTATATTGGATTATAATTATGTTTGGCAATAGACGATTTTAAAACTGGTCTGAATTACAAATATAAATCATAAGCCTTAAAACCACTTTTAATGGTCTTTTTGCTTACCAATGTAAATTTGTCACAAGTTTTATAAATTTCACTGTTATTATCTTCTAACAGTTTCTTTTTATTTTTAAGTAAATTCTTTACCTTATTCGTTGTATAAAAGGATTGTTTTATTAGATAAATGTTTTCTATTTTTTTCACTGTTTTATTTTTTAAACACATCACTCTTCAGTTTCGCAGATTTTTATTCTAAAAATTTGACACTCCTGATATTGACCGGGTCTAGTAGAGATGATCATGATGACTAATCTTTATTCATTTAAACACTTTAACAGTTTATTCAGAGTTTGTATTCAACTATCTATTGTGGATTAAAACAATTCCGGTCAACTTAACGACCATCCTTTAAGTCACGATTGTCTTACACGTCAATATAGTTGGTGTAACTATTTTCTCACTAACTATTCGTTCTTATAGTGAACCATACGTAAATATTGACAGATTTGGCACCAAATTAATTAAATTTTCTCCACATAATATTAAACCGTTTGATATTGATAGGTTTCAGCCAAGAATCATAGAAAGATATTGTCTACACTTAGTAGAGAAGTCTCATAAAATACAGTTTTTAATTGTTAGATTTCTTATTATTTGTTGTATTTTTATTGACTTATCCCGATAATATTGACTTATGACAATTTTGATTTAATTTATTGTTGAAAAGTGTTTATTTTAAATCGACGATTTTCTTCATAATTATTATTAGTTTACTAGTTATTATATCCCTCGCAAATTCTCTATATAATTTTTTGAGTTTGATTTGTGTTGACATTTGCATTTACAATATCATTATTTTAATATTTAATGTCTATATTTTATTATTGCGCATGTTCCATCTAAAATAATTAAGTCACCACTAAGGTTGACCATTCACACTTTAGACTGAATTTGCCACAATGTGAATAGTGCCCAAACATTCTTATTTTTCTAAAAAAATACAATTAAAAATATGTTATTAGTTTTAACGTTGGATGAGTATGACGTTTGCCTGTACTGAATTTTGTGTTTATCGCAAAAAAGACCTTTATATAATTTAAGAGCAATAAGAAATCACGCATATCTCATCCTCTCTAAGACTATTGAGCGAGTTCATTTTTCTGATCTGCTATTCATCAAAATCTACCAGTCCCATAAAGCCCACTTCAAATAAATTTCGATACTGACTCCAGTAACATTCTTGAAAAAATCCTCAACAATATTCCTCAAAGCTCAAGCATTCACCGTGTGCAGTTTATTACGTTAGCAGAATCTCGGCGCGTAGGTTGCTTGGCATCGATGCTCTGTAATTTTCGCCAACATGCCCCTTCATTAATGTGGTAAAGGTCATAACCGCTGACCCTTGTGTTACAAGGTGTATCTGCTCTCGTAAGAGACGGCTCTACGCTTGCATTCCAAAGATTATTACAGTAGTTTGTTATGTCATAACTTCAGAACAGTCATTTTCTTGTATACTTTACAAAATTGGTACTTTCATTGGGTTCCATTCTCAAGACCAAGCAGTCCACCTTATACCTCCTATTTTAGTATGATACCAACATAATTTCACTAATATTTTTAGATTTTTACTTCATCAATCAATAGTCCGTCTCCTTTGCCCGTTATGTTGGTCATAGAACCTTTATCCCATCTATCAATCTTAATTAGATAGATTTTTGGGCGTACTTTCTCTGTAAGTGTAAGTATGTGTATGCACGTTTTAGAGATTCGACAAGGCCTTTAATAAAAAAAGTAATCAATTATAAAATTATTTGAAACTGACCAGCTGACATGCTACAACCACAGTATACAGTTGTTTTTACATTAAAACTGATCAAATTGCATTTGCGTTGTTTATTTGTTTTTTTTTTTTACAATTAAATTGGAATTGATTGACTTATTTAAAGTTTGTTTTCTATTGGCTTTATTTACATAAATTTTCTCAAAATTAAATTCTCAACAATTTTTGTTCATGGTTTTATGCACTTTTTAGTCATTTAATGAAATTATAACCCCTCAAACGTAAGTCGTGTTTTTGACAGTATTTTTTGTTTTTCAAGCAATTTATTTTAAAAACTAAGCGACTTGCAGTTTTGGGACTAGTTTATTCAATTTCAGGTCAAAATGCATATGAAAAGATCAGATGTTTGTCTTACTTACCGTTCTAATGGTTTCAGCCCGGTTTCATTGAATCCTCGAAGTAGAAATCTGGGCGAAATCTTTCGCTAACCGTATCTCCTTAATGAAGCATTTCAATACATATGTTTATATGAACTTTTTGTCTTGTTTTTAGGTCTTCAATCGCCTGTTAAAATGTTTTCCTTTCCTCCCGGACCACCCTGTATACGTCATGAGAACAAATGTATCCCGACGAGGAAGTAGGCTATATATTGTAAGAAATGGATGGTAGGTTGGAAGAAGTTGGGGGTTGGGGTGAGGTAATGGAGCAGACTTGAAGGGAGCATTTCACTACGCTGCCGAGGGCGCCACTCTCTTTAGCTACACCACTGCTCCGGGTAGAAATACCTTTTACAACACAGTTGGAAGCATTTGAGAAAAAATTACGATCTATAGATATTTTATTTTATGTCTTAACTACTAGTTTAGATAACTATAACAACAGAGCTAAATCTATTAATGAATAGTACTTGATATTTTCGTTCCATAAGTAATTCTTATTTAAGAATTTAATTTTTTAAATATTTGGTCAAAAGAAACTATGTCAAGAGTATTACGCGATTCACAGAGCGTATACCCAGTTTATTAAACTAGACGAACAGTTACAGTCTCATCAAGTTCTTATATTCGTTTCAACAAAAACGCGAAATATTAAGCATTTCAAACCGTATTCTTTGTAATTATGGCCAGTTATTTCAGAAATATTTGCTTTTATTTACGGCATAACCTCAGTTCTAGTGCAGTGAAGTTTTTGCACCTATCCGGCTTAACGGAACCTAGTCTAACAACTCATGAAATTAATTCAACCCGAATACCATGCTGGAGATCCGGGATCGACGCCGACAAAAACCCCCCTCTGTCGGCGGACAGAGACGTCTGATATAGAGCGTAACCGACCGGTCTTGGCGAGAGTTCGAACACAAGGCCCCTCGCAAGGTCAATCCGCCAAGATAACTCACCTCATCTGTCGGCAACGGAGACTTGATGGATCGCCTACGATTATAAAAACAGAGCTGCAAAAAAGACAACAAGCGTGATCGGATCCGAGATTTACAAATTGGTAGGTGATGCGTCTCAATTTGTTCTCCGGGGAGACACATCCGGGACAGACCCAGGGGTTATTGTTTGTTCTCAAGGTGGTTGTTGTCAACATGTGCAAGATTGATGTTAAGGGAGCAAGAAGGAAACGCATTATACATAAATAAAGGCAATAACCGTAACTTGTGAAGGTTCCTTCATGGAGACTTTAACGGTGGGTTATCCAGAAGGCTTGGTGACAGGACTAACTAATATTGTAAAAACCAGTAGACTATTTAAAAGATACTTTTTAGGAAAAAATCTCAAGTTTACAATAATTTTAAAATTTTACAAACCCTTTAAACCATAATGATTGTTATTATACTTTGCAAATTTAGTATAATTTTCTTAGAGGAAGTAATGCGTATTATTTCCAAGAAGTGTAATGTTACCCTCGTTTACGCCATTATTTATTATAGTCATTAATCTTTAAATGTATTAAATTGCGTATAGTAATGCATTTTTCACTATTGTAGAATATTAAATTTATTATTTTGCAATAGACTCCATTTAGTACGCGTAAACTGTGCACCATCTTTAGTTTTAAAATTAGTAAACCAAATTAATACACTACGTTCTATTGATTGATACTATCATATCATATAATTGTTGATCGAAATGTCACCACATACAGGTTGATATGAGAAGTTGAATATTTTTAAATATATTTTTGAAACTTCTAACCTTATTTAAACCTTTAGGCTATGATATTTCCTTTAGTCTTATTAAGGATTTTTATAAGTCAATAATCTTTAATGTTAAGTTAAGCTTCTAAATCTGGAGTCATGTTACTTTGAAGCGATAAAAAATTCAGGAGTAAAGTCTGTAACAGCGTCAGATCCTAGAAACTGCACTAATTACTAGGAAGATGAGTTGAAGCTTAACTCAACATTCACATGGAAGAAACCCTTCCAATGACTCAATAATCTTGTTGGAACAATTATATTTTAAATAATATTTTACCTCCTAAAATTGTGATACGCCTCCTGAGTTTAAAAATTCCACTCGAAAAACTACCAGTTATACTACGCACTTGCTAGAAACTAGTATAGTCGTTCCATAAGTATTTACTACCTAAAAAGAAAGCCATATTGCAACTTATTAGTCGTTAAACAATTTTCTTCTGACAAATATTCTACCCTACAATTTTTATAATTAACAGTCTAATCATATTGATGACATTTTAATCCCGTTAATGATTCTAACAAGTAATTTTCTGACTTTCCTGAATGCAATTATTGGATCCATAGGATTTTTCAGGGAATGATACAACAGTAATATCAATTACGGAATACTTTTCGGCAGCCCGAAAACATTTTTACTGACAACTGCTGGGTTTTTCCCACAAATTTCGAAAGCCGAGAAGAGAACCTCGGTAACTTGGTATGTAAGGAGCTAGAGTTCCTTCGCTGAAGAATTTAGAATCTTCAAAGAGAAGGTCTTGCACTAAATAGCGTCGTGCTTATTACGCGGGACATGAACCAGGGCCTTGACATTTGTGGGTACGCCAACCTTCCGGTCCCGCCTTGGAGACTAAATGGACTCTAAGGACGTGACACGTTTTGGCAAAACATCCATTTAAATATATGCATATATCACTGGATCATATTGCCAAAATGTTAAGTGTTTATTAAACCTGCTCGGCTTTACTGAAAAATAACTAAAATAAATAGTGAATACGTGTTGAGTTAAGTGTCATCCGAAAGCTAATAAATTGGATATTGTACGTGATGTCTACTTACAAAACTTCACCGAGATCTCAATTCAGGTATCGAATGTTTCAATAGAATTTAAATACTAACTTAAAATTCTTTTTCTGAACGGGAATATGCAGAAAGATGCATAATATACCATTTTAATCTGATGAATAAGACAGCTATCTTGATCAAACTTTTATTCTTCTTACACAGTTCTTAACAATTATAATTTCTGATATTAAAAAAATATTTAAGATTTCCAGTGTTTAAAATGTAAAAGCCCTCTGTTCATATGATTTGTAAAAGTCCTCTACTTCAATAAAAAATCCATTTGTGAACAGAGTTAACTTTTTTCAAACAAAACCTTTTAGATAGATATCTCAAAAAGTTAGTATTAATTAAATATAAACAATATATATGTAAGGTATTAGTCTCGCTTATTTGTTAAAAATACACGTCTTCTTACATCAATGCATAACTGACAAATTGACACTGAGAAACCTTCTCTGAGAATCTACTTTCTGGTTTAGTGAATCTAAAACTTAATTTTTACCTGACTTTCAAATTACGTTTAAGCTTTCAGTATTATTTTTAACAAACTTCATAAAAAGGAGCAGATGTTCTATTTAACCAGTTTCTATAGTCTATTTTTATGTCAATTATTTTGGAACTACTGGACCGAATTCTGTAAATTGTTCGACAAATGAGGTAGGCTGTTACATACTTGACTCCTGAAATCTGGAGTCACGTTCGTCTGAAGAGATCCAAAAAAAGGTCGGCGACGAAGACGCTCAAAATATACTCTTTACATCATTTTGATTTTAGAGACACCTAAACCACAATATATAGTGTAATATAGATGAAGAGGTATTCTCATTGTCTCATTAAGTGCACAACGATATGATAGACACGATCTTTAAGCATGGTGGAACAACTGAGGTTTCTGCACATAACGTAGCTTTTCTGGGCACGGTTCATTCAATGTAATTCTTGTGTTAAGCACCAATTCACCTTCCTCAGTGCAGTGTCTGGAATCTGACGCTTTTGCAGTACTGACACCTGAAATCTGAAGTCATGTGCGTCTGAAGAGCGAAAATAATGATTCTGATGAGACAACGAGAATACCTCTTCCTATACCTATATTACACTATATCTTGTGGTATAGGTGTCTCTGATGTTGAAATAATGTAACGAGTTCATTTTGATCTTCTTCGTCAACGACTTTTTTTGGATCTCTTCAGACGAACATGACTCCAGATTTCAATTGTCGAGTCTGTAAAAGCGTCAGATCCCAGCCTCTGCATGAATTGGAGCTTATCTCAATATTCATAAGAAATCAACCCATCTCACCAGAGCTATTTTATGTGTAAATGAAAGACGTTATGATCCAGAACACCATAAATGGCGATCCCATTCCGTTTTCTAAGAAATAGTTATGTTTGCGGCCAGCAGTTATATTTTGATGAATTGCACGGTTTAATAGCTACGTTTTTCTAACCAGCAGCAAAAGAACGTGGATGATGATATCAGTGATCACGAAGTATATCTCTGGGTTTGTATCAAATGAGTACTGGGTCAGTATTGGCTTTTTTGAGAAGTCAAAATTGATTTTTAAGTGAAGGTTTTGCACAACAGTAAATTTAATGATTTACATATTATTTAAAAGTTACTACACTAGTACTAGTACTATTCAGAACATTACAATAACTAGGTATTTTCCCCCATCTTGTTCACTCATTAAATCATCATTCAGGTTTTTACTTAATTCATATGTAATAACATAAATGTGAATATGACTGCGTTGCCCCTTTTACCTAGCTTCTACATACGCGTCAGACTAAATCTAATAATAAAATAAATATTGAGTTGTAATAATACTTTAATTATAACAAGATCCGCGTGAAAATGTTAATTCGTTTTATTTGCAGATACAAGATTGTATGCTTTTTTGCACGCAAAACTTCTTAAACTCTCCATTTTATGAATAGATCAGATATTGCTAGTAAATTTTGTCAGGGTCTTGAACGAGTTCAAGATTACTCTGCCCAATTCAGGATTACTGGGTATATTCTGTGTTCAACACTTAATATAATATGTGTTAACTTTAGTTGACAGATATTATAGTGAGAAGAATAACTTCAAATAAACCAGAAGGAGTTTTTTGGGACCTACGCTGGATTCGGTAATTTGGTAAACATAACAACTTTTTCTTTTTAGTTTATGGCATTTTATTTATACAGAATATTTTAAGTTAAGTGCTTTTATTAAGTTTTTTAATGCTATCTTTTTTATTTGCAACAGTGGCGAAGTTGTTTTAAGTATATTCATGGTATAAAATATGCATAAATCTACAGCCGATTGAAGTAACAAGCAACAATGACATTGTTTGTAGTTTTAATTTTTTTTTAATCATATATAGGTTTAAAGTGGTGTTAATTAGTTGTGTATCCCTCATGTTTATACTGTCCTATAAGGCACTTCTAACAACTTTATAAATTGATTTGCATTGATAAGCGCTAGTGTGTTTGTTAAATGTTCATAAGCAACATAAAACTACATGTAATATTTACTGTCACATTTTTTATATAAACATAATTTTTTTAAATTTAACCATAGACAGTTAAACGTAAAATGTGTAAGAAATCCCAAACTTCACAACATATATGTGTACAAAACTAAATCGTTTGAACTTAAAATGGAACGGATTACATTTATTCAAATAATTACAACGTAACATCGTACCTTAAACAGTTCAAAAGTCGTTACGCCCTCGGTTTTTGTAATTCTGAAAATGCGTGTTGTTAGTTCTGTTGGTATGTATAATTTGTTGTAACCTTAAATTGTACCAGAGCACAATGTTAGTAACAATTTAATTTTTAAACCGGAAAGGAAAGTTTTGTTAATTAAACTCTGGTGAAGTGACTCATCGACTGATTTTTCTAGGAGCAAGGAGAATCCCACAACACTTAGTCGTTGATTGTATCCGGATCCGGTAATGTGGGAATTGCGATTCAATGCCTTAGCAGTAGACAAGTGTTAGCTACTGAGGCCACCTACTCAATGCCAACCTGGCCATCGAGTGTTTTGTTCCTATTGTCCTCAATAAAAGTCAATCATATTCATCTTTCATTTTATTATTTCTCAACTACCTTTTGTTCTGATGAATTAGTACTTTCCGTATTAAATTTCTAGTAATTTATAAAACAGAAAGTCACATACGGTATTTTAAGCTATCCATTTCGTTACTTTAAGGACATATTTTGTGTAACAAAACTAGTCTACAAAGGTTAAAATTATTACTAATTTTGACCATGGAAAATCTAACCTAACTAACATTTTACACGTTGCAGTTGCTCTCGTTTTGTCGTTGAATGCTGAACCGTTTGTTGTGCACAAATACGAATTTTCGGTACTTCAGGATTCCTCTAATCTTAAAATTCACATTTTAGTAAGAAACAAGAAAAATGAAATCTTTTTCGCAATTACTAAAATTAAAATGATAACGTTAAATTTTATAATTAAAAATAAAAATACTAATTTAACAAATTGCAATTTTCCTTTTTTTAAACGTTTTATTTAAAAAATACATGCTTGTGTTCTTTATGAAATAGGAAATCCATTACAGTTATTGGTATGGATCACAAACAACTACAAATTATTTACGTGATTAACTTGAATAAATCTTAAATTTAGATAAAAGGAGTCTTAGCGCTTTCCTACTATTTTTAATATGATATAACTTTCCATTATGTACATAACTCGTTCAAGTCTTTTAAACTGTATTTAAATGAATTGTACTATTATGGTAAATAGTATCATATATGATAAATATCATCTCTGAAATTTTTACTCTCGGATGGAATACAATTAATTTTATAACAGCATTAATTGCATATGAAATATGGAAGAGCTTCGAATAATCCTGTAATTATTAACGTTCACATCTAAATATAAAAAGTTGCTGTATTTTAACGTATGTGTCCTAGGCGAAACGGAATTTCAAAATCCAAAAGATGCATTGCAAAAATTCCACACGCAAAGAACGGTCTGTGGTTCCTAACCCCAACCAAGCCCAGCAGCCGAGCCTGAGTGATATTCTATCTGGTGGTATCATCCTATCAAATTCACATCCAACTTTCGAATTCCTCTGCAAGCCAGGAGTGGCCCATTGCGCAACTCTGGCCAAGACGAATGGTTCGGGAGCGCTGCTCACGTCGCATCAGTTTGCCGTGATGTCAGCTGTTTTGGCAACAATCACTCGCATCAGCTGGGAGAGGAGAGGTTAATCAGCTGAGTTTATGTGGTGTGCGCTAGTGAAAGCTGTGAGTCATATGCGCGCGCATCACTTCACATCTTGCCGCCAACAGGCCGGTAAACAGAGAATTGAGGTTATGTTGATATTGTTTTGTATTCATTTAGCGTCGTAATGCTTGTATGGTTGCAGTAGAACATCTTATTAGGCCCTAACCCTCTTCTTTCGCAATCTTCGCCTTGGAAACTATTCGTGCTCTTAAATAAAAACAAGAAAAAAGGATTAATAAATTATAGGCAACAAATTCATTTCTAAACTATTAAATTTCTATATCAATTTTAAAGTCTCCATGAAAAAGCTATAAATGTTATAGGTTTTTCTAAATTCTGAAATTTTAATCCATAATCCCAAAAATCAGTAAATAAGTTTCACTGATACAAAAAGTAACGTGGAACTATAATTGCATATCAAAAAGATTATAAAAATATTAAACTAACGTAACTAATAGTAATAAAACAATTTGTAATATTACATTTCTAAAACTTTCTATAATTGAAGACAAAGAGTAAGAATTTATTTGAACAACATACTGCAATTTTTCAAATCGATCACATAAAATGTTTTACACATAATACCTACACATTTGTTACTTACAAAAAAAAAACATTAAGTTTAAAAAATACTGTATAAGAAAACTCCAACGAAAAATCCGAAGTAGAAATAACACGGGAGATTACGAAAATAAGTACGATGATCATAATACACCATCCTAAGGATATTCTGCTTACATAAAATAAGAAACAAAAAATATATCGTTGGCAAACAGAAATTAAATTATGCCTAAATAAAATCTAAAATAAAAATGTAAATTTTATAAGCAAGGTCATAATTCACTTTGCATGCTTAAGACATATTACATAAATAAAAATCAATAAACAAGACGTATTAATAAATAATCAAGATGGATTTATTAAAAGCTCCATATCTTCTCAATAAAAAAAAAAAAAAAACTATAATTCTATCCCATTCTGACTAAATTATTTCAAAACCTTTTCACTCCACAATATTTTACTCTTATTTATAAAAACATGTACATATTTATTTGTGAGGACTATTTTGTTTGTGGATTCAGGATTGACTTGATTTTTAATACTAAGTGTAAATACAGATTGTACATTCAAGAATAATAATAAATATCCCTTAATCATTCTAAAACATGTACGCAGTGTCCGTGCTGGGATTATTTAAAAATAAGAAACCTCAATAATGTACGTTCATAATTAAATAATTGTGATAGGACGTTACAAATAATAAGTTTGTTGTCATCTTCAGTAAATTTCATCCCATGTCGTTCTCTGATGTCTGATCTGAAATACATATTTAACTTATTTGAAAACATTTAACACCTTCTGTAACTCTTAGTTCTTAGAAGCAAATTTTCTTACTTGGTATATTAAGTGTTCGACGAATCCACGTGAGAAACATTGAAATATTTGACC
Source organism: Homalodisca vitripennis (assembly GCF_021130785.1). Lineage (NCBI taxonomy): Eukaryota > Metazoa > Arthropoda > Insecta > Hemiptera > Cicadellidae > Homalodisca > Homalodisca vitripennis. The sequence continues at coordinate 93,217,329 of NC_060214.1, read as the reverse complement.
ATCTTGTTGGTCGTGGAATGGACTCTGCCTATAACCTAGGAGCCTGGAATATGTCTATTTATGAAATATAACTCATCGTTGTGGAAATTTCCTGACAGCTGTCTTGTTGGAATATAGTTTCTTGTGGTATTGGCAGTAGTGCAAGATTTTGTTATCTCTTTCAGATAAATATAACCCGTCCGTCACTGTTTGTTCCATAAACAAAAATGACGCAATGACTGCAATAAGCATCAGTTTGATACAAAATTTAATTTTACTTTTGTGAACTATGCATTGATTTATTGATCCCCATCATTTTAGTATTGACGTAAACTTTAAATTAGTTGTTATATATTATACCTTAACAAAATTTTGAGCTCAAAAGAATGAGGCTCACATTTTTTTGTTAAGGAGTTGTTTTATTATTGTTTGGGATTATTTAACATCCTATGAGAAAATATTTCATCCAATGCTAAAATACGTTGCCACTTATGATTGTACTTTATCTAGTGGCACAAACGAGAAACAGTGATTATAAATATACTATTAGCATACATGGTATATCGAGTACATTATAAGAATAGTATTAAATATCCACATTTTAAAATTAATTAATAAATATGGCCGCACAGCTAATTTCTATAATCCTCATACAAAAAGAAGTAAAAGCTTTTCTCTTTTGATGTGAAAAGATTATGCAAATGAAATTGCCAAACTTTTTTTTGTAAGAGTGCATTTATAATAAGTGGTAGATGAAGTGGAGTAAATATAATAAGTCGAACGATTTTAGTTATAAAAGCATTGTTCGTCAAATGTGATAGTTAAACAGAATATAACCTATCATTTGCGACACAGATCACAAGGGTATTAATCTCTGTTTTCTGTTGATACTTCGCTGTTTTGGGTTTGCAGATCTAGTTTTGTCATAACCTCAAAAATCACTCGGCGGCAAACAGCTGTTTCACCTGCAACCATAATCAGCTGAGTGGAGGTATCACCCAACCTGTGGCGCAACCTGCTGGCCAGTTGCGTACATGAGAATATCTCGACCTCTTTGTGTGAGAACTGGCTTTGTCTCCTCCTCGTCTTTTATTTGTACGTTTAAACATATTCACTTGTGCTCTAGATAGCACAGGCAGGGAGGGCCGTATGTCATAGCCCAGCCTTGCTGTTGCAAAATCACTTGTACCATTGTGGCTGGAATTTCAAGTGACGCAATAGCAAACACTCTGGATGGGTGACAAATGTTCATCCTTGGATACTTTTCTGTCATGGTTAGGTCAAAAGAAATACCAGCGAGCAGAACTGTATGTATTTTGGTAACATTAAGGAAAAAACAAACAAAAATTCATCTGTACAACATACAGTAATATTTCAAATCAATTACAGAAGATTTTTAAAAGCATAAACAAAATCTGTCACTTACAAAACAAACAACAAACTATCACATGATTAGAAATTCCAAGGACAAAAAACACATTCTAAAACAAATCAGGAATTTATGAACTTAAAAGCAACGACTGTGATTAATTGTACATTGGCCAAATAAAAAGGAACATTAAGACATGATTCAAAGATTCCAAGAACACTTTGTACGTATAAAAATATGGAAGAAATGAAAAATCTGCTATTGCGAATCACTGTATTGAATCAGGTCACACCATCTCTAATAAAAATTTAGGATTATTGAAAGAAGTTACTAACATAATACACTTAAATGCTTGGGAAACATTTTACATTAACACAAATCAAGAAAAACTTATCAATAATGAAGAAGGACCAATTTAAAATTCAATTCTACTCTAATCTCAATTTATAAGAAAATTAATATGTAATTCTGTTTAAATATTTTATACTGACTAATCATATATTCCAAATCCCTTACCCTATGTTATTATATCTATTATTTAGAAAAATGTAAACATTTGTTAATTTGTGAAGTGCCTGATGATGGAATCATTCATTCCGAAAGGCGCTGCGCAAAAATAAAAGTTATATTGGAAAATATTTTATTCATTTATAGCAGTGATAGTAAAATAAACCTTTTTTCCAATGCTCCAGGATCCTTCATTAAGCAAATAGTTTAAATAGATCCCTGTATGGATAAAATATGACTTATTTTATACTCTTCGCAAACATTTTTAACATATTGTTTACCTTTGTGTTTACTAGTTCAAAATCCATTCTTATGATAACATTACACTGTTGAGGCCACTTAAAATGAAGTAAATCACATTACATCTCCTTTCAGCAATCTAGCTTCCACATTGCGTATTTCAGCACTAAAGTGATTTGGAACTGACTGATAAGAACCCCTCATGGAATGACTGATAATAACTGGAACCCTAATAATATTTATCTCAAAAGACGAAAAATGTATAAAAATATATTGTTTGAAATACTTTTTTGACGTCAGAAACCGGTTTCAGGACCTTTAATAGCAATGTGATATCTTTTGGTTCATAAATTTTTATTATTTTATATATCAAATAAGCACAAATCTGTGCATTATTTGAACTCTTGCTGGAGTACGAAATTTTCGGTTAGTGCAATACATTTTGTACAGGATCTCATCATAAGCGCCCAACACAACACAACGTTCCATAATATCAATTTTTTAGAACAACATATAATTATCTACCTAACTTACCAGTAACGATACAAAATTTATATAAATTGTGTTATCGACATTCGGGAAATTAGTAAAACTCCTCCAAACGTTAATTGATTTGAAACCGCAAAATTTCCGAGATAATCAACCAGCCATTGATAAGCGTCTACAAGGTACCGAATCTTTGTCTCAGAAAACACTATTAAGCAGTAGGCATTTCTTTAAGCGCGGTAAATAAAAACGGAATTCTGTCATCTCAAAACACAAACTGTTTGTGAGCTTAGTCCTCGTCTTTCAATTAGTTTGGAAAGTGATAAGAATAGTTCTTCATGGTACAGTTCATGAACGATAATAGTTAAACACAGTTGCAGAAACTTGAAAAGGTTACATGATTCATCAACTTGTGAGTACCTGTGGATTAAAAGAAAATCAGCGTATGTACTATGAATACTTGTCATCATCATCCCTTTTTTTTCCCCTTTCAACTACTCTATTTAGAGTATTTACATTAAAAGGTAGGAATACGCTACACCAAGTACACATCTCATTCTAGAGATGTTCTTCGGATAGATAGAGGGACAAATAAAATCATACAGAAAAGAATTTGTTTTCTGATTTGCCTCTCGGCAGACAAAAGAGAAATTGCGTCATCCTACCGAGTGATGACGATCAGCCAAATTCCACATGGACCACTACAAGAACTAACTCTTGTCTACGTAGAAATTATTTTCATGCAAAAGTAAAAGTCTACAGCTGCAATCTTTCTAGAGAAATATTGCCACATTATACATTTCCATTTTTATTCTTGAGTTAGATGTCATAGTAGTGATTAAGTAATAACCGTTCCGGTGGTGTAGGGAGGGTAGTACAACGTAAGAGTGGGCTGAAATCAATTTTTAACACCAACTTTTAACTTCTATATGAATAAGCTATATAAAATCTGAGCTATATGAAAATTCTATATGAATCTGAGACAATGAGAACACCACTTCATGTGGATTACATTTGTTATAGTCTAGGTGTTTCTGATGTAGAAACGATGTAATAGTTCGTTTAGAGCATATTCGTAGCCGACTGTTGTGGATCGCTTCAGATGGATTTTGATTCCAGATTCCAAAAGTCAAGTTTGTCACAGCGTCAATTTCAGACTTTGCACTAAGAGGAAGGTGAAATGGAACTGAACACAACATTCGTATTGATTTAACCCTTACCACCATTGCTCTACGATACAAATAAGCTATATGTGTTAAGATGTCACATTTTAAAATCTCATATGATAGTACTTAATTTGTTTACAAATTTATTCTGTAATTTTCTCGGTGCTATTATGGTTAAGAACCATGTAAAAATATTATATAACGTTAAGCCAAATTTCATGGAATAACTTGCACCATCATTAAACTTAGTGTTAGTCGTATAAAAATAAAGTTAGTCGTTAATGCAAAATTTCAAGTCTATAGGTTTGTTCGTTTTCGGACATCATGCGGACAGGGAAACAGACAGACAGGCAGGCAAATATTAAATTTTTCTTACCTCTCGAGTGATTGGCAATAGCAATAAACCCCTTAATTATTTAACGTCGGCTTGTTAACTATATTGACTAATTGGCTGGTCGAGGGATGAACGACCAGACTAATCCTCCAAGGTCCCTGATGGTATCGCGGTGTCCAATGTCCCGAAGTCCGTCATGGTACACCTTGGCCTCCATGGGTACAGCAGAACGACGTGAAAGCGCGGAGGCTTGTGGATGGTGGGAGGGGGGGGGGTTAGAGATCCGGCTGAAGTTGACCAATACCTCTCCGCACGCTTCTGCTGAAAAGAATAAACAAACATGCTTCAGCTACTTAGACTGGCCTGCTGCAACATGAGTGGGACTGCGTGGTGCTCAGGGACGTAGCTAGCATTTATGTTGGGAGGGGGTTAGAGGGAGTCCGGAAAATGTGCTGAAAATAAAAAAATGTTATAGAACTCTTAAATTATTTAACATACACACTGTTCTAGACTATATTTTTATACTTCGATATTTCTGACAAATTTTAATTGCTATAATATAATATATAATATAAATATCAAGTACTAACAACGAAATATAGTAATATAAATATCCTTCCAGCTTAGTCAGAAGAAAGGTAGATTTCACATGTGGCTGCCATCTTGAATTGTCTTATTAAAGATGCATTATTAGTTACATTTTTACTTTGAACAATATTGATAACACGTTAACTCACAAGGTTGCTATAATCGTAACACTAAAATATTTAGAAACCCCAATAATCTTGAACATTATAAGATAAAACTCGTCATTTAGTAACTATGAATCCAAAATTATGTTTATACATATTCACTTATAATAATTTTATTGTATACTTTGAAAAAATTTGATCGGCCTCTATATAGAAACCATAAGAGTTATCGAAAAATGAGTAAGATTAAATGTTGCTTGAAAAGTTAATATAAAGCGTAAATTTAGATTTTTATCTTGTACAATACTCAAGATAAAATGTTTGCACATATGCAAATACACGCTATCTTGTTACCACGTTTTGTTTCAGACTAGTCAACGAACTTATTCAAGCAATACATAAGTACCTACTGTCAGTACCAATTGTCGGTTGTAAGCCACCGCCTTGAAACCTCAAGATACATGAAAAGTGGAAAAATGAAAGTTATTTACGATTACATAGTATTTAAATACACAAAATGTGTCATTTTAGGCATATACAGTATTAGGGAATTAGTCGAGTTAAAATTTTTGCACAATGTTGTGAATAGCCCCGGTTTTTAAAGGTTTAATGGTGAAACCTGGCTAACGAACTAATCCAGATTATGTACAAATACTGTTTCTGCACCTGTTTTGTCTGGATGTACTAAATCGAACGTAAGTTATCGTGTTCAATAGGTCGTTTTGCATATTTTTTCAAATTATAGTGCATTTTGGTTCAGAGGGCCATGATCGAAGACAATCCAAAATTTCTCCTGGATTTTTTTGAGTCCGATTGCAATAGGCTGATTTCTCCTAAATCTAACATAAAAGAAAATATAGTAGTTTTTCTTATATATTTTATGGACATAAACAAAAAATATTAAACCCCGTTTTATCATAAAATACAAAAAACGCCATAAGATATCATAATAAACTTAGTATTTTATGAATACTTCTTCTAAATATATATATTCAAATTGAAGACATAGTGTTCTTTTCTAAAAAAGTATTTTTTTTTCAGGTGTTATAATTACTAGTATCTAAATGCCACAGTTTATAGAATATATACTAAATTGGTTATTTTATAAAATTTTGAATTTACATTTCTTTACATTATTTTAATAGTCTAAATGAATCAAATAAGGACACAAATAATTGATTTAGATGTGCCTTCAATTATAATCAATCATTAGGTACACTTAGGTATTAATTTAATGAATGAAATTACATGATACCTTAATATACATCCTTAATATAGATCCTTTCCTTGTGTTGTACATCCTTGAAACTAATTTCTCTCTGCAAAACAATGAAATCTATTTTGTTAATTTATTAATTCACAGAAGTTTTATTTTCAGTAGGTAAACATATTTTAAATTGTAAACATGGCAATTACATTGCCCGATTATATTTTAATAAAGATTGATTCACAAAAATAATCTGCTCCACCAGAACGTACAAAAATACTATTTGTGAATAGCCCTTTATAATAAATAATATTTTGATTATATGAAATTTATATTCATACTGACCACAAAATAACATTTTCCATCCCAATAATGTAAATTATTTGAACATTTTTAACCTTAATCCAAAGGTAAAGTTGGTTGGTTATTTGTTTCAAAAATTAATGAATGTATCGTATTTAAATTGTTCGTGTACTATTATAATTAGTAGCCTATCGTTCAACTATCACATAGATAAATCTTGCACTAACTGTCCGAACAGCAAATGAAGCGTGCTGCGACATGCTTGCACGTTATCAGCGACATGATCTGCCATGAAGACGTGTTATCACTGCGGGAACGTGTCTGGATGATGTCTCGCCGGCGTGTCCTGATTGTATCAAGTAATTGGCTCTTGTCTCTTCTCAGCGGCAAGGCCGACCAGCCACTCTTGCTGACAGGTCTTCTTCTAGAACAGCTCTTTCTCACCACAAGGATACGCGTTCCTTACCTACCGCACTAAGGCTATTCGTGTAATAACAGTCTCAGGCGGTTTTTGCATCAGCTATGTTTAGGTATATAAGATTAACCCACCATCACTGTGAAATTATTAGACATTGTAATTAATTGTAAGTATCGGTTTTAAAATTGGATGGCGTTTTTTGCTCGTACCTGAAAGTTTATTGGGAATGAGTACCGGTACGGGCTTACTTTGTGTCTGCTCTTCGCCTGGATTCGGTATCAGTTATATTCTCTTCCTCTTTGTTCGATGACTTTTAGAGTCGACTATCATTATTTTTGTGCAATCTAGGGTTTTCTTCACACATCACAATTTTGAATAAAAGATCAACATATTAAAATTATTCCCCAGAATTACTAATTTGTAGTTCTGTGGTTGGCAAACAAAAGATATCTTATATAAACTTGGTGATTTCTTTATAAACATTCGAAGAACTGGGTTTACCAAATTTCCTCCATTGTCCAGACCGTATTGTGGCAGATGAGAGTGTATTTTCTCTTGCTAAAACCGTCAAGATTTTGAACTAACCAAAATACGGACAACTCCAATTATGCAGAAATACAAACAGAACTGACAGGTAGCTGTTTGATGGTATTACAGTTACAGAGAAATTCCTCAGATAATTTTAATGGTGGAACTTTGGTGTCTGTATTTTGGCAAACATTACAGTCTGTTCTACCTGATATGGTAGAAACTCGGAACATAAACGTTGTCCTTCTTCTGGAGTGATTTCTAGACAATAAAATGCAGTTTCAGCATCTGTTATAGGTTTCCCAACCTTATATTGTCCTGAAGGGTTCCCTGACAATCCTTTATTTAAAAGGATTATAATTGTTAGTCAGTGGACAATATTTTGAACTAGTCCCGTTATTTGATTATTTTGTAGACGTGTTGAACCTATAAGCTGTACATAATAATCTTAATGTCAGAATCAAACTTACATTGATGATATCTATAACCACAAATACAAAAGATATATCATTCTCTGAGGCATGAGTAATCTTTCTGAAAACGATAAATTTAAAGTTTTTATTTAAGATTATTTAAATGTTATACGGACAATTTAAATAATCCTATAACTATTATTTAATAAGACGCAGTACTCGTATATGTTGTCATCATTTTACAAGTGTACCGTAAACTGTATTATTCTCTAGCTGTGGGAATTATTACGGATAATACAGGCAAATCGCGTCGTTATCCGTCTGTCTGTGCAATTACTCTTGATAGAAATGCTCTAAAGACTTGAAACTTGATACTTGATCAAGCCAAACCCCCGAGTTCGGGTCAAGGTAGGGCGTACGTGTATAGCCGCGTGTATCGACTGTAGCTAGCTTTCTGAAAACTTGAAGCTCTACATAAGTTCCTCTCGATCCAAGAACCCTATTGATTTTGGGGTCAATAGATCAAGGATCAGTAAGTACGACTGTATGTCCGTCTGTGCGGTAGCTTTTGATAGAAATTCTGAAGTAACTTGAAACTTGATACATAAGTTCCTCTCGATCCAAGCAAGAACCCTATTGATTTTGGGATCAATAGGTCAAGGATCAGTAAGTACGACTGTATGTCCGTCTGTGCGGTAGCTTTTGATAGAAATGCTGAAGTAACTTGAAACTTGATACATAAGTTCCTCTCGATCCAAGCAAGAACCCTATTGATTTTGGGATCAATAGATCAAGGATCAGTAAGTACGACTGTATGTCCGTCTGTGCGGTAGCTTTTGATAGAAATGCTGAAGTAACTTGAAACTTGATACATAAGTTCCTCTCGATCCAAGCAAGAACCCTATTGATTTTGGGGTCAATAGATCAAGGATCAGTAAGTACGACTGTATGTCCGTCTGTGCGGTAGCTTTTGATAGAAATTCTGAAGTAACTTGAAACTTGATACATAAGTTCCTCTCGATCCAAGCAAGAACCCTATTGATTTTGGGATCAATAGGTCAAGGATCAGTAAGTACGACTGTATGTCCGTCTGTGCGGTAGCTTTTGATAGAAATGCTGAAGTAACTTGAAACTTGATACATAAGTTCCTCTCGATCCAAGCAAGAACCCTATTGATTTTGGGATCAATAGATCAAGGATCAGTAAGTACGACTGTATGTCCGTCTGTGCGGTAGCTTTTGATAGAAATGCTGAAGTAACTTGAAACTTGATACATAAGTTCCTCTCGATCCAAGCAAGAACCCTATTGATTTTGGGGTCAATAGATCAAGGATCAGTAAGTACGACTGTATGTCCGTCTGTGCGGTAGCTTTTGATAGAAATGCTGAAGTAACTTGAAACTTGATACATAAGTTCCTCTCGATCCAAGCAAGAACCCTATTGATTTTGGGGTCAATAGATCAAGGATCAGTAAGTACGACTGTATGTCCGTCTGTGCGGTAGCTTTTGATAGAAATGCTGAAGTAACTTGAAACTTGATACATAAGTTCCTCTCGATCCAAGCAAGAACCCTATTGATTTTGGGGTCAATAGATCAAGGATCAGTAAGTACGACTGTATGTCCGTCTGTGCGGTAGCTTTTGATAGAAATGCTGAAGTAACTTGAAACTTGATACATAAGTTCCTCTCGATCCAAGCAAGAACCCTATTGATTTTGGGGTCAATAGATCAAGGATCAGTAAGTACGACTGTATGTCCGTCTGTGCGGTAGCTTGTGATAGAAATGCTGAAGTAACTTGAAACTTGATACATAAGTTCCTCTCGATCCAAGCAAGAACCCTATTGATTTTGGATTTTGGAGTCTAGAACCCATTTACATGGTATTATCACAGGAATGTAATTAATAAAGTGAGTATTTATTTTATTCGACACAATTAATAATAAGCGTTCACGCTTTTGGTTTTCGCAAGAATGTATTGATAGCGTATGATCAGGTAAAATATAAGGCCTGAAACTAGGTATTGTTGTAATGCTTAGTAATTGGCATTAAATTATGGTTTTCTAAGCTGCAATTTCTCCAAGGTCGAGCAAAATCATTATCAATTATGTGCTGGCTGTTAAATTGTGCTGTTCAACAATATTGGATGATTCCTTATTGTCTTAACATTCTATACACCGTCAATGTTGTACGTACGACTGTATGTCCGTTTGTGCGATAACTCTTTCTTTACGTTCTGAGGGGTTATATGACACTCCGATGTATCAATTTATTTACAAATGTATCGAAACGATTTGTTAGGTTTTTTATTCAAAGATTATTCGAGAAAAGTGTTTATCCTCTGATGGTTACGCGCTACATCCAACGGTGTATCAAACATAAGTTTTTCAGTGCTTTCTTCCACCGCACCCAAACCGGCTGCGAAATGAAGAAGCCGCCAGTTCGTGACAGGTAAGTCGGTAAGTAGTCCGCTCCTTGCATGGTCTGAAAAGATTACGTCACTGCCAGACTCCGCTGGCGCACACGTAATTCTTTGATAAACAAACAGCTGATCGTTATAATTTCGTCACCCTTCCCATGCGCTTACAATGATGGACAATATTGGTCAACCCGCTAATGCAGGTGACTTGTTAGAGGCAAATGACGATTGACCTACGCTGAGTTGTACGGTGGGAAGAACAATTGGTAATCTTGAAGATTGTTCTTTCCTCATCTCAATATTCGGCAACCACTGACTGAGATTGGAAAGAGATTGTTTGTCTTGCGTAATCTTGAGTGAGTTTTAAATATCCTAATATTCTCCTCTCTGCCATGCAATGCAATATTAATTTTCGTAATCTCACGTGTTCTTTTCAACAGAACAATTTTGTGAATGGAATATTAAAGTGTCAAAACCCCGTCCTGATTTGCCCTTTATAGTGTTAAAGATTATTAAAAATACGATGCACAAGAAACCAACACTCATTTAAAATTTCCAAACATTCATCCTTCATATTTCGATTATTTCTAACCACTATACACCTTTGGTCAAAGTGGTGCAAACTGGTGCTTTATCATTGCCTTCTAAATATCTTATGACCTGAGTCACTTTAGTGTGTCCTTAACTTATTAAATATACATATGATTATAAAAACCAGTTTTTACTTTTAATGACCATCTTGAATGTAAGTGTACTATTTTAAATACAAATGTGGTCGTAAAACACATAATTTTAAACTGATTTTCAGATCATTGTTCGATATTATTAGAAAATTATAGGGGAAAATGCTTCCAATATGTAATTAACTTTTAATATCCAGAACAGAGTTATTGTGCCTTGTTACTTCTGAAAGATGAATAATTACTTCTTGCAACGAACTAGGTGAATTTAAGTGATTTATTCTGTGACCTATAATAGCGGGAATTAATGAATTATTAAAATATCCACTAAAACCAATTGTTTTCTTAGAGTACCTGGTAACAGGCACCTTTCACTTTCCATTATCACAAATCATATTTTTATCTTGGGGAAAACCACCTATTTCAAAAAGTAATATGTGTATTGAAAATTTGGTTTTGAAATAGATTAATTTGCAATCCAATGTTGTTTTATTTACTCACAAAAATAAAACTAAATGATATTGTCAGTTTAAAATTGGCATTTCGTCTAGAAACATTTTAAAATGGTTTTACCTTGAACTTGAAACTCAAATGTGGCCTTGATAGTCTTTAAAATACTTTCTGCTAAATTAAATTGAAACATACAACTTTAATGAAAAAAAAAAATGTAATTAATTTTTAAACACGCTTTAATTTAAAACTATTGAATATTCTTTACAGTTCCATATTTCCCGTATATTATTTAAGAATTTATACTTTAAAAGTAGATGTTTTAAGAGCTATTTGGCATATTACAATTTACAGAGTTCGAATTTGGATTCTTCTTAATAACGTTTTAATAAATTTGGACATTGAGCAGATGGGTTTACCATTAAATTCAGAATAAAAAAAGAATATGAGAATAAGAAAGTGATATTCGCATTTGAAGTACTAATTTAAATCCAAAGCTGGATCGGAGGCGGCAGCTAAATCTCAAAACTGATTAAACCAAAAGTAACTGTTATTTTATGGAAATATACCAAAACTTAACGGCTTATTTTTTAACCATACATTTTAATTTCAATTACTATTAATTTTAATTTAACTATTCACTATTTCACCACTTTTTCATTTAATCCATACTTTATGGACATTATGGTTTTGTATAAATAATGTTTCAAAACAGAAACGCGATCACTTGAGAATTTAAAAAATTGTTTAATACTTGTAAACGTCTCGAGATTTTCTTAGGAACATAATCAGTCCGAGGTTAAATAATAAAAACAAAAATAAGAAATAAAAATTGTACTCTTAATGTTATATAACTGTTTATAAAGTAATAGAAACGATTTATAAAAAAACATAAATCTACAGCAACGCAAGCAACGATAACTTATTGCTTGCAAAAAACAAACGCCGGATTGCGTAATAGTAATTTCGTTTGACGAATGTGGCACGAATTGGCTAGGCATAAGTTATTGTTTGTAAAACAATAGCAGGTATCACAATGGCTTTTCTTGCAATAATGTGCGGAACTAAAACCAACTTTGTTACAGTATTCAGAAGAGTAGAGTAGATTTGCATTGAAATGTGTGTCAGGAAATTTCTACCCATAAAAGCTTTAATTTGATTCACAATGTTAAGCTACTGAAATCGTATAAACTTAGTCAACCAACGCCATGGAGTTTTATATAGATTACCTTACAGGTAATAAAAGAAAAACCACAGCAATCCTGGCACCATTTTACAATAATCAGTGTTACCAACTGTCCTCTCAATATTCACCCTAGCACAGCCGGGTTTCACCCCCTTGGTCTCTTACAGTATAAATTAATAGACGTAAATAAACTGACATAATCTAAAGAAAGTAAAAGTACAATCACCTTATAGTTTTGTGTACACATACTTACAATAAGAACAAATTATGCTCTCCGTCTTTGAAGGCCGCTTAAAAGATTTCATCACAGTAATGAAATGTCATAACACCATACTTAATTCGTGCCATTTTTAATTTATATTATAGTATTCATATGTGTAACTTGGAGAATGGGGTCTTAATTCAGGACTTCGCCCCACAGGCCTTAACAATCTAAATAGGATTTATGAAGTCCCAGGAAGTACTGAGAAAGGTTCTTGGATATTCTTGTTGCTTTATAGGTGCTAACAATGTAATGATTTAGCCCTTAAACTTAATTAACATTTAAGATTTAGGAACTGTTATAATTTGATAATATACCAAAACAAATAACTTCCAGTTTTGTATAGACATTAATACATCATATGTGTCCGTTGGTACATCTAATTCTCTCTTCGGCATCATAGTTAAGCCCTCTGGCCTTAAAACATTTAATTAAAATAATTTAAATCTCATTGTCTAAGTTTACCCACCCTAAATTGCCAGGTACTTTGTATGTTATACTTTTGCGAAAAGTTATCCAAGTATCTAACATAACTAACTAAGTTTCGTTCTTAAAAACTGAATTTACACTGTATTATCACAGGAATGTAATTAATAAGGTGAGTGTTTATTTTTATTCGACATAATTAATACCTCACGCTTTTGGTTTTCGCAAGAACGTATTGATAGCGTATGATCAGCTGAAAAATGATAGCCTGAAACCAAGGCATTGGAAGAGTAATTGTTGTAATGCTTAGTAATTGGCATTGAAAGATAGGTTTTCTAAGTTGCAACTCCTCCAAGGTCGAGCAAAATCATAATGAATTATGTGCTGTCAAATTGTGCTGTTAAAAGATTTTGGATTATTTTGAATGGTCTATACCCCGTTAATGTTGACTCCCCATTGCCTCTCATTGCCTCATGTCCACACATGACAGAAAAGCAAGCTGATCAGCTGATGTTTGTAGGAAACGAAGCAAGGACGGGTAAGAAATGCGTCCAAGGAGGATATCCAATCTAGGATTGTGGTGGGAAATTACATGGTGGAGACAATCGTCCGAGAAAATGCCAACAGAAACAACAACCTTGTCGTCTCGCGTTGATACGTTCATCGACATCGTCACTTTACGGTTTGTAACCGGCCAGTTTAGCTATAAAATTTCGTATTATTGCAGGATGAATAGTATAAGAAGTACAACATGGTACCATAGGCTATATGAAATTATTTTCCTGTAAATGTCTCGTAATTGTTAAGGACCTGACAGGTCTTCTTAAAAACACGTAGTTGTTTGTCTGTCTATCCATTGTGAGATAACTCTTGATAGAAAGGTCCTAGAAACTTGAAATTCGGTACATATTGCTCTCTTGCTCAAGGAAAAACTAGGATTATGGAATCAAAAAGTCATAACTCTTGATAGAAAGATCCTAGAAACTTGAAATTCGATACATATTGCTCTCTTGCTCAAGGAAAAAACTCTATTGATTTGGGAATCAAAAAGTCATAACTCTTGATAGAAAGGTCCTAGAAACTTGAAATTCGGTACATATTGCTCTCTTGCTCAAGGAAAAACTAGGATTATGGAATCAAAAAGTCATAACTCTTGATAGAAAGGTCCTAGAAACTTGAAATTCGATACATATTGCTCTCTTGCTCAAGGAAAAAACTCTATTGATTTGGGAATCAAAAAGTCATAACTCTTGATAGAAAGGTCCAAGAAAATTGAAAATCTGTACATAGAACCTGTATGAGTTATCATCTGTCTTTGTCTGTCTATTGTGCAATGACGCTCTCTTCAGGTATTTCGAAGGTGGTTTTAAGGATGGTTTAAGGATGAGGGAATGCTGGATTTCAGTTCCGACACGTTCCAATCTCATGGGCGACATTGATCTTTGGGAAGGCAACCAGGTCATCACCGGATGCGAGAGATCTTTAATTGGAAATTGGATTAATACTACAGCTTGTATCTTAAATTTATCTTAAACCAGCTTTCATCAGCAATAACACCAAGAAGAAATACCGAGTGCACTGGTAGAGACCCTCATCATATTAATATGCGAGATATCTTGTGGCAAATATTTACTTCTTACCTAATAATCAATTAAAATACGTATTTATTTACTCAGTCTCATAGATAATTATTAAGGACACGACTGATCTTTCTCAAAATCCTATAGTTATTTGTGCGTGTGCGCGCGTGTTTGTGTGTCTGTGTCTGACTGTCTGAGGGTAAGTCTTGATAGAAAGGTCCCAGAGACTTAAATTTTTACTTACTTTACAGGTTAAAAGTACCTAATGTGAAATAACCAATCTGTCGTGTGCACCGATCTTTAGAACGAGATTTTGAATATATTTGTGAGCTATGGTCACAGAAAATGCCTATAAATTTATACTGTGCGATCTGACGGGCACGCCTAGTATTAGTGCCATTCACTGGACCTATCGCAACAGTAGCGAATTCTGCTGGCTAGTCCTAGTTACCGCCCTCAGTGAGCCGTCTAGAGGTGGATTGTCTTTGGCCATGATCATTAATCTTTCACGCTTGTTTTCGGCCTCAGCGGTGAGGTGGACATCCTGTCATTACAAACGGCACCGGAATTCCCGTGGTTCGGATTCCAAGTGAAACTGAAGTCTCACCTTGGTGGCATTCTAAACGGTGGCACCAATCTACAATTAATGTAGGTGTCCAAACTGACCTTGACCAATTGGAATTTAAATCATTCAAAAACAATAAATTATGATCATGAGGGTCAAATATGGCGCTTGCCAGGTCACCTCGAGGGACAGTTCATAGGTCAGGTCAGCTCAGTGGACCGCGCTCTCCCCCATACGTTCTGGCAATGTCAAACACCGTTACAAGCCACAGGGTCACCGGATCACGCCCTGCAGTCCATGGTCGTGAAAGAATTTCAATCGGGCAAAGCTACCAATGAACCTTGTTTGGGAGTCTATATAATATAAGGATACAATTGAGAAAATCAAACTTCGCTTATCACTTAGCGGTGGATACGTTGGCTGTTTCATTCCAAAAATACTATTTTAAGATTTCATCCTCTCTTTGTATAAGTCGACGTTGCTTTTGTGGTCTGTCTTCTTCAAAAAGGTAATTCGATGAATTACGAAGAAATTGAATCGTGCCAAAGTCTTCACTGTCTTCTAAGTTCTTAAGCTTACGAGGCCGAGTTTTCTGGTTGACACCGTGGCGAAATGTTGCTTACACAGTTAAATTCTTGAAATATGTCTTTCTGCATCGATGTGTAGAGCTATCTTCAGACAACAGATGTAAATCATATTGTCAAATAGCTCCGTTGAGTCAAGATTGCTGTCAACAGCCAGGCTGAAATATTTCAAGAATTTAATTTTCTAAGCAATGTTTCGACACCAGAAAACTTGGATATTAGTCTTCCCTGCCTTCCTTTTTGCATTCGGTCCGTTGTTCATTAAGGGCTGTAGTGGAACTATCCCATACGAACAGTAGTAAACCTTGAACACTTGTTCTTTTTTGGTTGAAGGATAATGGGAGATGTTTCGTTCATTCAAGGTTAATACGCATCCAAGTCCTTTGTTTTCTCATAAGTAGAATTATTTTATATTTAAAAATGAATCACAGGAATGTCTGACACTTTGTCTAAATACCTAATAAAAATATATAATATTAAAAAAAAACTTGTATATGCCATTTAAGTATAACTTTATACAATGAGCTATCACCAACACTCTATGACTAAAAATAAGACGGTACAAGTTTTTGCAGCTTAACACTGTTCTTGTGGGCTAAAATCAATAAGGCCGCCATAATATGCTCTTTATATATTGAGATATCAGTACCATAGTGGTTTTCTCATTAAACACACCATTGTTACCATTATTTAAGACCAGAAAATGAATTAAATCAGAGGAATTCCAGTATTCATTGATACTTTAGCTATATTGTTTTTATAAACATTTATTATCTTCTCCAATTTTTAGTTGGCCTAGTTTTGTTTTGGCAGTATTTCAGTTTTTTCATAGACTGATTGATTAGATCTAACTGGAATTCATCTATAAATGTCAGTCAAAGGTGGTAACTTCCCTTTATTAAGTAAGACCTACGTAAATGTAAATGTGCTACTCTAACAATAAACAAGAGAATGTACACAAATTGCTTATCACATTTAAGCTATACATTCATTTTAAATACTTTTCAAAGACCAAACCAAATACCAATCATTGCCTCCTGAATTCCCAGCAACCCTCAATAACTCAGTCCAAACGCAAATTAGGCAGTCAATACGAAGGGAAGCCGTGCGTTATTTTATCATTGTCTGATAACAAATCAACGCTAAAGAGGAAGTCTACTCCACTTGCCCGTTAGATAACCTTGCTTCTTACAATCGAACACGCTAATTGTGCAGCCAAGACCTACTAAATCACGATATCGCCGACTGCCGAATGGCGGTGCCGCTGCCTCCTGGATTACGCATACATCCGGCTATTAAAATCTGTAACCTGTCCTTTGATCTTACAATATGCAGAGCGTGAGAAACGTAAACTATACAGAAAGCAATAGAAAATTAAAAACAAATGTTTGAGATTTTTTGTGTTTTGGGGCCCCAAAGTATTGTATATTAATTTACCAATGGCCAAATTTAATTTAAAATAGGCTATTAAAATCAAGGTCGTTGTCGTTGGTTTGGTGCTTGGCGTTCAGTTTCAGTGATTTGTGTATCACAAATCATAATAGGGTGTAAAAAGACCTTTTGAAAATTATTTCCCTCATTTTAGTTTTTAATTTATCAAATTATAGTGCAATCATCCAGGTTTAAGTAAAAACATTATTAGTTCTGAATAGATTGTATGCAGTGTCACAAACTAAGTTAATTAATTTTTGATATTTAACTTGTTGCGTTGAATAGTACAAATGTCGATTCAGATTTAATTCAGTATAAAGTATACTGCTATCACTGATAAACTAATTATTGATATATAAAAAGTAAAGTTCATATATTATGCGTACTGCGTATGTACACATGGCTCAGCAAATAGTTCTCTGGTTGTCAACGAATAGGAAACTACTCTTTGAATCCTGGCAAGGATCCAAAATGTCTTCATTTCAGTCTTAAGCTAATGATCCAGAAATACTGGGCAATTCTCCACCCAGATTTATTTATTTCAGAGATCATTATATAACATTCGCACAACTATTTTAGTTATTATGAAAGTTTTAGGAACACCAAGATTCTTTACTTGTTATAAAACTTCAAGATTTAGAAAGACAAGGTGCTTTTTTATACTGGATCCACGGGTTTCGGCTCCACCCCGCACTGCTGGCGAAAAAGGAAAACCATCCTTGCTTGAGATAATACCCAAATTCAAGCCCACACCACGTGAGCACTTGTAAAGGTTATGCTTAACTTTGGTACTACTAGTATGATATTTACCACTACCTAATATAAACCTATTTATATCGTATAATAATCGTTCCATAGTGTAATATTTACATTCCTCGCCTCACTGATTGCACGAAATGGCCTCGGCTGTGACCGATTACCGATTAACCTAGAATCAAAAAATCATTATGAGAACACCAAATCATTAAGCCCAGCTGTTACTGAAATAACAGTACCCCAGTAATAGGTTTCCACTGAATTACCTGTTACTGACACTAATACTGCCCAGTGCTCATCCGTAACGGCAACAAGTACATGTTATGTTACAAGTTATGTACATGTTTGATTTGTGTCACAAGGTGTCAGACAGTTTATCCTTCAAAATAGTAAAATAGAATTAAATGTTGTACTGTTCGTTTGTTATATTTTGACGTGACAACGTCTTAAATTAGGTTGCGGCTCGGAGTCACTCATGAAAAAGTGTAACGCCCGGTAACGATACGATGCCCGTCCAGTGGGTCCGCCGCACGGGATCCGCACGGGATAAAGCAGATAACTGTGGGTCCGCCGCACGGGATAAAGCAGATAACTATGTTTATTCGTGAAAATGTGGAGTGCTTAGATTCGTCATTTACAACAACTACAACAATAAAGGTAAATAATTGTACACTGATATTTCATTATCGTAAACTATGATTGATTGATTAATTGTTAGATTGACACAAAAGTTGAGAAACTGAGTTTATAGGTTATGTCATACTATTGACAAATGTTGATAGTGTTAAGTAAATTATTAGTTTAAATCACTCTGCAATCAATCGTAATTCAGTCGATTGAGAAGAAACAGCGCGTATTGCTAGTCAAACATTTAAAATAACAAATTATAACCTCTAACCTGTCATAACAGTGCGACCAAACAAACGAACTAAACCGACCAATCACCACGCGCGGAGTTAGAATTTAACTGTGTTTAGCAAGAATTTCAAATTCCAATTTTAGTAAATGTTTTATTCAACTTTACCATTTACAATAACAAATTTTAATTAATTTCAAATTATGTACAATGTTTTAGTAAACAAAATATATTTCTATTGTTAAAATTTATGCAATTCTTATTTTCATTCAATTCCTTGTTCCTATTGTGCAATTTAATAATATTCATATCAATAAATATTCTACCGAGAAAAAGACGTTGTCACGTAAAATCTTCGCCCGTAAAACCGACTTTACAGGCAACCATAGTAAAATAGAATTAAATTTATAAATACATATTGTCTAGATGATTTTTTCATTTACCATAACAATATTACTTTTTATACAGTTATTTGAAATACCTATAACGTAATTTATTTTAAAATTGTTGATCAATCAAGTGTTGGACGCTTATTATACTGCAGCCTACAACCTAAAATCTCTTGCTCTTTCCTTAAAACTTATCAATCCTCTAAGTTTTATTACGATCAATCTCTGAAGTATTTCAAAACGTTTATAAATTCAAACATTTGTATTCGGGTGGTTCATACGGTTTTTTACAACTTGAGCAGAACTTAAAAGGTTAGGTTTCGTATAACTCATTTCACAGTTAGTCAAGTAAGTTGGACACTTTTCGGCTCCAAATTGATGTAAAATATGAGTAGACCTACTACTACATAGTACAAGAACATCTGCAGAACGTTATAGTAACTAACAGTGGATATAATGTGATGTTTGATGAACGTGTTTAATAACAACTTAACAATACTTAAATAATTCACAACATAATCACCAATAAAACCGCGCAGAATGTGTTTCCTCAGCGCCAAATATTGACAGCGGATTCCACAGCCACCGCAATCAAGTCAGCTGTCTATTATGGGACAAGGTTATCTACTGGCGATCAGCTGATCTCGCCACGTCAGTCAGCTGACAAGAGATTGATCAGCTGTTTGAGCATCGTTGCCGTGACCAATAAGATACGTGCTTGAAAGTGTTCACAGTTCGGCCTGTATAACCTCAATCGATCGACTACGCTGATGTGAGATTTTCTGAAGACTTTTACTTTTGTCGACGAATTTGTCTTGGGCTTTTATACTCGTATTTTTGAGAATGGTTAGTTACACTATGAAAAATTATAATAATTATGTGAAAATATATTACATTTCTTTTCAAAGACTATTATTTTCCTAGACGTGTTAAAAAAATGAGTTTTTAATTTGTAGAAGATTTACAAAGAGCACTTAGTATAAAATAAAAGCGCATTTTTTTTCTTCTCGCGTTTTAAATCAAATTTCCCGTGAAGAAATAGCCTGTATAATACTACTTATTGTGAAATTTTACATTAATTACATTTGAAGAAACGTATCTAACAAAATACTGGATCCACTTACTTATTTTATCGATATAGGCTAGTTATTTTATATACATCTTTTCAACTCTTAGTTTTTTACGTGACGGACATATTATAAACGACGTAAACTTTTGGGCTACAAAATTTAAATTATTTGACAACTACATTTAAAAATGTATACGGATGCTGTGAAACAGATTTAAACTAGACCAAGAAGTACATCAACAGAAATCAATTACTGCAAATTACTATAATAATTCCGGTTGTATATGGTTGTTATTCTCACGAAAACTCGAGAACGTCTGGAAGGATTTGGCTAATTTTGCTTTTGAAATATTTGTAGAAATCCAAGGAAGGTTTAAAAGGTGACAGATTATGGAAAATGATTATAATATTTACGACACGTAATCCAAAGTTAACTGACCCTAAACCGCTGTTGACACTTTCAGTTCACCAAAGTGGCAAAAACATTTGATTACATTTAAATTTGAGTAATATAGAATAATTATTATACAGAGCTTAATCATTACTGTTATGCAGATTGCAAAGACAAAGTTACTATGTAATTTTTATTTTAGATTGCACTTTTAATAGACAAACCATCTAACGCATTGAAAATATTTAAACGTGTTGTAAATTCCACCTTTATGTAAAAGGCTGTGAATGTTTTGCATATAACGTTATTGAAACTGGCTATTTCCCTTAACTATTCTAAAATGACGTATTCAAAGGCTTATACATTTTTTGATAGCTTTATAGATCATTCATAAAAATATCTTATACATTGTTGTACTTTATTGCTTAAATATAAAACTGAAAAGCGTTTGGGTGCGTATTAATCTTATCTTTAACACGAGACATTTTCCACAACACCACGATCAATAAGGCATACAGCTGCATGAGACTTCACACACTTCTTATGTAGAGAACCCCAAGGTAATTTTACTACAGCCGCCTCTTAATCATAAGAACCTCTCAGTAGTGACTATACAAAACCGTTTGTACTAATATCCATTTAATTATATATGATTCAGCATTTTAGACAAAAACTCATAATAAAACCGTGCTTGGGCGCTGGGAACGTGTATTCCCCAGAAAAGAAGTGCCTTGATCTAGTTTGCAGACGAATGGCCCTCTTGATTGAGTCGACCGTAACGAATCCTCACACACGGGATCCCAGTAAAAGTGGTTTTTAATCGCCAAATGTTTGATGGTGTCCGAGTGTTGTTTTCGCAAGCTGTGGCCCAAATTACAACACGACGGCCTCTCGGACTGGTAAGTATAAAGCCGTGTACATTCGTCCCCTTTCCGTGCCATTTCATCGCTTCCCAGCTCACTTTCGCGCGGGTATTTTTGTTTCGTAACAGCTCGTAATTGTTTCGTGTTAAAGTCGTTGCAGACTCTTAGAGTACAGACAGGATAACTAATTGCGTGGTTTTTATTTGATTTCATTGGTATTGTCGTTAAATTTACTATATTGGGATTATTTAATGAATTGCATTCGCCGTGTAAGATTCAGTCTATTTAAGTATTAACCATATTTTGATCCAGTTAAGTTTTCGTTCATTCATAAACATTTATTAAATTTACTAATATTTTTTTTAATTTTTCCCTCTAATTAAATAAATATCTTATATCGTTTCTGTAACGGAGAACCAAGTACGTTTTACAATGATTTAAAGTATTAATTTTTTGAGTGAGTTGTGTGTTTATATATAGATTTAATCTTTGTGATTTATATTATTCATTTAGAGTCAACAGATTCTTTGCAACAAAATATTATTTATAAGTATTTTATGAATTGTTATAACACATTAAAATGTTTGGACATAGTGCAGTTTATTTATTTAAGTAACATTAATTTTGTGTTTTTTATATGTGGAATATTATTGTTACAATATACATAAACTAATCTCCAGACTTATAAGATAATTTTTGGATAGATCCGATGGGACCGAATCCACCAGTACCGACAATTGTTTTAGTCTGGTAACTCCGAAAATAAAATTGTCTGATATCACCGAAAATATTCCTTAAATAGTCAAAATAAAACTTTCCGTCAACACAGAAATGTAAAGCGAACATTCCTATAGCCCCGAAAATTAATTAGTACAGTCCGCCAGTGCCGAACTAATGATTGAACTTATTTTAGTATTACCATAATAAATTCTGTTTGAACACATCCTAAAACCTTGATCATCGTAGCTGATCTTTTATTTCTTAAAATATTTTGTCTGAAGCAAACAAAATCACAGTTTTAGAGAAAACAAATTCAAATTTATATTTTCTAATAGACATCAATGAACAGTTTTTGATTGACTTTCCATTATTATTTTCATAAATAATGACGACACAGCAAGAATTCTTCCAAAAATGTGTTCAGAAATGATCCCAAAACACAAACAAATAATAGCAATTGTATTTTCAATATTTTAATATGTACTCCCCATTTCAATTGTAACTGGCCGAGGTGTAACAAATTTACAAATAACTAATCTTAGATCCACCATGCATGCAGATGTAAATAACAAGTTAAAAACGCGCTAAGAATCTTGCAGTCATCCCTTCCACTGATGATGGTTGATAACGTGTACCCACATTGAATCGTTTAGTCGTATGAAACATGCACTCCCACTGTGGCCATCCTTGGATGTAGGTCGGACCTGCAGCACCATGTAAGTACACATTCTATCACGACAACAGACAGGAATATACGTGTTACAACACGTCTGCCTCTATACTGCCCTACCATTTATCAAGTTATCGTACATTATAAGCTGTTTTTACATCGTGTGATGTACTTCAACATCAATGTAGAATTACTATATTTGTTGTCAAAATTAATCAATGTGTTAAAGTATCCAAAACTAAATATCCAAAAACCCAAGTCCATTTTAATCTACTACACGTATACTTACATTGTTAAAAGTTCTAATGATGAGTAGCTTCAAAAACGCTCAGCCAAAATGCTATGGTTAACCACGCAACACATTTTTGTCCGTGTAGAAATGACACTGTAACTCACCCACACCCCTTCTAGGGCCTGCGATAGTAATCCATGTAACCATTGATTACGCGAAAAAGCGTTTACACGCGAATAACATCATATGTAGATAGATATTTGCAAGGAAAGCGTACAAGGCCCAATGCGACAGTTACCAAAGGTATTTATTTGTAAGGGTTACTTTACCAGGAAATGAATACTCGGAGCTGCTTGGAGATGAGCAATCGATACACTAGCTCAGGTAGATTCCTCCTGATCATCCACCACAGTTCACCCCAATCTTCAGGTGTGTCATCACGCTGTACAATAGCTCAGGTACATTCCTCCTGATCATCCACCACAGTTCACCCCACCCTTCAGGTATGTCATCACGCAATACAATAGCTCAGGTACATTCCTACAGATCATCCACCACAGTTCACCCCACCCTTCAGGTATGTCATCACGCAATACAATAGCTCAGGTACATTCCTACAGATCATCCACTACAGTTCACCCCAATCTTCAGGTGGGCCATCAGGCAGTACAATAGCTCAGGTACATTCCTCCTGATCATCCACCACAGTTCACCCCACCCTTCAGGTGGGCCATCACGCGGTACAATAGCTCAGGTACATACCTCCTGATCATCCACCACAATTCACCCCAATCTTCAGGTATGTCATCACGCAATACAATAGCTCAGGTACATTCCTACAGATCATCCACTACAGTTCACCCCAATCTTCAGGTGGGCCATCAGGCAGTACAATAGCTCAGGTACATTCCTCCTGATCATCCACCACAGTTCACCCCAATCTTCAGGTGTGTCATCACGCTGTACAATAGCTCAGGTACATTCCTCCTGATACACTACAATTCACCCTAATCTTCAGGTGTGTCATCACGCAGTACAATAGTTCAGGTATATTCCTCCTGATCATCCACCACAGTTCACCCCAATCTTCAGGTGTGTCATCACGCAGTACAATAGTTCAGGTATATTCCTCCTGATCATCCACCACAGTTCACCCTAATCTTCAGGTGTGTCAACACGCAGTACAATAGTTCAGGTATAGCCTATTCCTCCTGATTATCCACTACAATTCACCCCAATCTTCAGGTGTGTCATCACGCAGTACAATAGTTCAGGTATATTCCTCCTGATCATCCACCACAGTTCACCCTAATCTTCAGGTGTGTCATCACGCAGTACAATAGTTCAGGTATATTCCTCCTGATCAACCACCACAGTTCACCCTAATCTTCAGGTGTGCCATCACGCAGTACAATAGCTCAGGTTTATTCTTCATGACCACCCACTACAGTTCAACCCACCCTTCAGGATTGTCATAACGTAATATAATGCCCAGGAGCATTTCCGATCGGCACTTCTTGACCTCAGATAATGTCCAGATCGTCCAACTTTTCCAACGTCAGATCACGTTTAAGAAAGGGGGAAAAGTACCGACCGGAGATGCGCCTGACCATCAGTGCGGTCTTTGGTGATGCCTTCGGTGCTACCCCTCAATTCTGGTGAAAATAGAAAAACATCCCTATAGGTAGTACCTAAATTGAAGCTCAGATCACGTTAGCGTTCTGTGTGCATAAAATGCCTTATTTCTATGAACAAGGGTCCTAGATTCCTTTTGACCAACAGGTGTAATTTTATGCTTTCCTCCTAGTGCGTTTTTTCGGGACACCAACCATTACCTATATCTGCAGTTCTTCAAGGCTGCAATGATGATGCGTTATGGGCAGGGATCCCCTCCCTCCCTACTAATATAAACTTTCTCCACTCACTCCTCCCAGTCCCAGGCTACACGCATGCGCAATTAGCGGCCTAGTTGTTAATTACGCCCATTACCGGCTGGAATTAGAATACCTTGATGAATCTCATTCAAACTTAATGTGCGCTAAATGTGCAAGCGGCGGCTCACATCTCATTGTGGAAACAACATGGAGGGAAACTGGATGAGTGAGTTGTTTAAATATATCCTTGGAACGATTTTAGCTACACGAGCATCGTGGGAACCCGCGCTGAAGGCGTTTAGCTTTTTATCTCATTGCTGTAATATATAATCTCTCACAAAATGTGAAAATTGCTCTCTACTCACATTGTATTTTCAACTAGAATTTGGAAGTATTCAGCGTGGAAATGAAATGACGAAATATACTTGATTGACGTTCCCACGTGCAAACGCGTACTCTCGTTGCTTTCATGTTTAATAAATAGTATGAAATGAATTATGATGATTTCTTAAAATTAGTTTTGTACTTATAGGAAATCTTTAGTATTTTAATTTTGAGTAGAAAATCTATTTAACAACTTCATATTGTAAGATCTAATCTTTAACATATTGTGCAAAAGGTCTCGGGTTCGACTTCCACCTGAGCCGTAACTGTAAAACTAAAATTCTTCTGCAATAAATGGCAAATACCTATTAAATTCGAAATAAGATAGCAACCTGGATAGTGCTACACATCATGTATCACTTGCGACAGAATATAAACTGTTCCGTGTTATAATATTATAAAATGCTTTCGGACATCCTATAAGCAAATTTGATGTGGTATAGTCGAAAACACTTTAATTGCTGTGTGAGAGAATTTGGTGTCATTTACGTTGTTCTTTTTTCATAATTACGTTGTGTGCCGTAATTTCTTTATTACCCTTTATGTAAAATATATGATAATGTGCTGTTATAAGAAATTAAGTCCTTATACACCTGGATATATAACGGATTGCGGTAGCTATGTAAAAACTTCACCATATCTGTTAAAATGCTTTTACAAACTTTATGAAGGATACAAATATTTCCCTTCATTTTTCAAAGGGGGTCACTTGAAATTTTCTTATTGCAACCCCTATCTCGTGACAGACATATCATTTGAAAGGTAAATTCAAAACAAACACAGTGAAATGAAAAAACATCTCTACGACGATCCTAGCAAAAGTTTATGGGCAAACAGTCCCTTGCATCTAAGGGTGTAAATTAAGTCCTGATACGCCTGGATATATTCCAAACGGATTGAGATATCTATATACAACCTTCACCAGACTTATTAAGTATTTTGTTTTTTTAATTATTATTTGAGGGTAACAAAAATGTAACCCCCTTTTCAAAAGGAGTAGAAGGGGGTAACTTTGAAATTTCAATTCATTGTCACTGTGTTTCTATTGAATAGACCATTAATATGATATGACAACCCCCCTTAAAATATTTTTATCTTTCAAAAGGTTCATACAAAGATTGTAATGGGCATGGTGAAAGTTTTACATCGATATCGCAATCAGTTTATAATATATCCAGGCGTATCAGGACTTAATATATACTCTGTATAATACAGTAGAGCCGGGGTGTGATTTCATGATCACGTTGTACACGGATATGTATAAACACATTGGTTCTAAGATCTGTGAGTCTTTGGTGCAGAACCTTTCGTTGTATTACATCGCATATACTGTCGACAATCTCAGACGTCCATTTTTTGAACCAAATTGTGTTTCACGGCTGATAATCATATGCATGGCACGCTCCTGGAGGGTACTTTGGAGAGCCATAGAGCGCATCTGGGCCTCTGCTCGCCTTTCACCGGAATACATTACGCTGATTGGCTACAATAAGCACGCGCAGGCGCAGGCGCAATGCTAAGTGAACTGACACACTGTCGCTGTCGACGCCGTGTGGGCGCGTGTTACATTTACATCACGTCTTCACTTTGGCAACTGGAATTCGCTCAGCTCAGCTGATAGTTTCTTTGTGATTGTTTCAGGGAATCAATCAGCTTCTGATAGTTTTTAACGGAAAACTCACATAAATCTGTTTTTCCGTTTGTGATGCAACTAATGCAACTATGTTGTTGTTGTCTCAAATAATTGCGATGAGCCTTGATTTGTTTTTTTAGAATAATAAATATGTTTGTGGCATATTTTCAGAATCGCTCTCAGATTTTATCTTTAATTTTTTATTGGATTCTGAAACCAGAATTAGTTGTTGTTTATCTTAGAGAATCTCGCAGCACACTTAATGTAAATTTTTTATAAATGGCGGACTGTATTGTTTCTCTCAGAAAATTGGACATCAGAACTAATCTTTAATTATAAAAAAAAAACACTATTTCTATGATTTATCTCAGAGAATCGCACAGAACCGATGTAACGTTTGTGAAAATGTGACCATGTTTTTTCTGAGAAAATCGTTTAGCAGACCTGACAGTTTCTATGTAATTAAACTTAGTGTATATGGATATTTCATCAGCTCATTATCTCCACTAATCTCGTGTTTTTGTAACATTTCTTTACTCTTTAATTTACTTTTAAATTCTTTTACGGCGTGTTACACAAAGTGGGATTGGGTGGCCAACACATATTTTATCACATATAATATTTCTTTTATACATTTTAAGAGAAGGTAATAATTATATTTAGACTTTAAAATATGGAAATTGTACTTTGGTTAAGTTGAATAACGTATTTTTGATAAATTACTCAGTATATTATTTAGAATACACACCAAAGATTTCAAACAAATAATGTTTTGTTTCAAATTTTCGTCTTGTGTATTTACTAGTAACCTAAAATTAAGTAGACTATTTATTTAGTAGCTTTTTGCAAAGACTACGAACATGACAATATAAGTAAGGGCTGCTATGCATTTTATGGTTAATGTGAAAATTTTGTGGCGTTATCGAATTAACTAAAGAATAGGTTCTTTTCCGTTAATTCACTACCATTAGTTTTAAGGTCCGGAATTCCGTTAATTCACTACCAATGATGTTTGTACTTAAATTAGATTAAATTTTGGTTTTCTTTAGCCAATTGTGTTAGTTAATAATAGTAAATACCTGGAATGAAGTGATTTAACGGAAAAGAACCAACTCGTCTTATCTTATCAGTGATAAACGCGCGCCGCTTATCTTTTGCCTGTAATGAAACCTGCGTTAGTTCTGTCTGAGTTTTGTGAGTTGATCTGGGCTTGGACTTTGCAAGCTCGAGTTCATTTTTTATAAAGAGCAAGCAGCGCAAAGCGCTGCGCAGCGGGCAAGAATCGCGTGGTATTGAATTAACGGAAAAGAACCAAAGAATAATACTAGTTAACTGAACAAAAATTAACTAACGAAGCTCTCGTATTCAAAAGTTGGACTTCTGTTAACGTTGGTTACTAGATATAATTAAAAATAGAGCTATATATTTTTTCCATTCAAATATGTTATAGGCATAAAACCATTTCCGGAAATTATGTATGTGGAAAGTAAACTTTTAAAAAGTTACATATAAGGCAAGTTAACACAGCGTGTGTTGGAATTAGGCAGGGCTAGGTCTAATAGTTTAGCCCACGAAAATTCAAATACGATTTTATTATTTGAGTGCAACATGCATTTAATTGTCACATATATGTAAAAGAAGCCGTCCAACGAAAACCGTGAAGCGTAACGTAACTCAATGGTAAAAAGTGAAATTGTTGGTTTTTATAAGTGTTTGTACTCTTTTAGACTTGGAGCTGAGTAAATGACATTCACTGTAATGACAACAAAGCCACCGGACTGATTGTACAAGTACGGGGCTGCACTAATGACTTCCAGGTCAAAAATCAACACGGCGTTGTCCCCCTCACAACAAACAGCTGTTATGTCACACTCTCACAGGAGGGCACTAACTGGTGACAACAGGAAACTTTGCTCCCAGACGATCTGTAAACTCGGGGAAAGTCGTGACTGTAAGTGCGAAGTGAGGTATTGTCTACAGGGAAGTGCAGCCAAGATCCGGCAGCTCAGCACCTGACACGACATTTAAAGTGACAGCGATAATTGAGAGTAATTACGTGGCGTTAGCAAATCCAGACTTCCGGAAGTCACGCTGCCCTTGTATACTACTTTTTATTACGCGATATAAGTAGGTTTAGTTATGTTACTAGCGGTACCAAAGTTACTATTTCGAGGGATGTTTTTTTTTTTTCGCCGAAGACGCAACCGATGTCTCACTGATGGACTTCTTCGGTGTCAGATCACGTTGGACGTTCTGGCATGTGATCTGAGGTCGGAAAAGTACCGATCGGAAATGCCCCTGGCCATCAGTGCGGGCTCAGGGAGCCCACACTTCTAGCGAAAAACAAACATTTCCTAGAGATAGTACTTAAATTCAAGCTATCTGAGTGTTCGTAAATGTTTACTTTTACTCTTTATATTTATAATTCCTATATATTTACCTACTTATACGTAGGACCAACGAGGTGTAGCCCTGAAGGATGTTAGTAATAAGGATATACCTATATGTGCATCAGGACCCTAAGAATGTTAATGTTAACTACAATCGGTTCAGTAGTTTTTACGTGACTGGATACTATTAAACACACAGAAATCAATAGATTATCATTGTACATTAATTATATCATCATTATTATAGTATGCATATAATCCTATACATATTACTATTTTAAATTAGAAAATTCTAGAGAAATTGAGATCTTTGAAAATCACAATTAAAAGCATTTTTTTTGAACATTTTATATATTTGCAAGATTTTACTAGCGATAAATCCATGATTCAATACTTGGCCTGACATAATTTTAAACAATATTTAAAATAAAAATATGTTACGATCATACAAAATGTTGTGCAGACTCTCCCAATGTAGCTATATCTAACCGATGTTAGATAACAAATAGTAGATAGGGAAAGAGTGGCCTCCGGATAATACAAATACCAAATATTTGATATATTTTCTAAATGATTGAAATCCTTCTCTCCCTCCACACATTACTCCTATCACACACTCACGTTGATTGTATTTCATACATAGTCCAAGAGCTGAGGACCTAGCCAATAATAAGCGCTTTTAAAGAAAATGTCCTAAATTCCCTGGTGGACATTTGTTTACCTCGTATGTGTTTATTTTATCCCAATATTGGATTTAAGTTATAATCCCTTACTGTATAATAAGTAGTTCTATTAATTTTCCCAACTCATATTGCATCGAAACAACAACGCAAATATAATGGTACGGAGGAATATGAGGATCTATAATATACTTGGCGATTTAAGTAAAGCTTTTAACATAACCTATTATCACATTCTCACGAGGACATACTATAATTATTTACTTTTGATAAATAGTTAGATTCTACTTGAAGGCTCTGTACATGGTGGGGTGACGCTGATTTACGTATTTAATGGTTGGTTTATCAGACTAAAAAACGTGATTTAAGAAAACAAATTTTATGTTTTTAACCATTTTGATGCCCTCCCATTTCGACCACACAAAAAATAACGCAGCTGACTATCGATTTCTTTTTTAGGTAAAGTCTTCTGTAGATTTAAAAAATCAGGTTGTGTGTAAAATGGTTCGTATAAAACACATGAGCAAAAGGGCAATATGTCCATAAAGAGATTAAACATTAGTGAAGTGAACAATCGAAAATCAGGCGACAAGGCAAAAACCGCGAGATTAATACTTAATGAAACAAGTTTTACAAACCCGACGTACAAGCGACACGACGGGTGTCACTGCAATGGAAGTAGCGTGCGTAACATAGGTCCGAAAACAGGTTTTATTTCGTGCAAGAGTCGTTTTCTCTATCATGTTCTGTAGGCAATGAATGTGCTGATTGGTGGTTTCTCAAACAGTTCAGAAGATACTACATATTACAAGCGGGCTGTAAGTGTGTTTCTGATAGTCGACTTCGGTAGCAACACGTGTCCCGTCGCCTGTTTGCCGGCAATTCAACGTTCCTGGGATACCATAAACTCTGTAACTGTCTGGAGTCTGTTCGAGGAACTACTGTTGTCTTGCAGGTCGGCTCCATCCCAGACAAGGCCATTTACTTTCTCCGCACGACAAGTACTTTTAAAGCAGATACTTGTGGATAAATGTCTGCTTAAAGCCACATTTAGTTGTGCCACCACGCAACTAGCAGCGGCTTATGCCATAATTACTGATGCTACCATAGTGGTATGTGCGCTGCACAAGAATACCATATTGCGCGTGACCTAAGAGTCTGCGCTGCTATGAGAACATTGCATAACAATGCGACGAAGGAAGGAAGAATCCTTAGTAGAAGGAAATTTATCTTGGTCGGTCCGTATTTTAAAATTCTTTAAGATCTTGAGAAAGAAACTATTACTTAATCGTTTTCTTTTAGTACAGCAGTCCTGTATTGGCTGAGCGTTAGCGAAGCCTGTCTTCTTGAGGAGCTGGAAAAATTGGTCAAAATGATATCACAAGAACGAAGTCGCCCATAAAATTGAAATGTTTCTCAAAACTTCAATTTTATATAGGTAACGTCGAGTTCTATGATGGTGTACGTCACTCCATGATATGTGTCTGAGCGTAAGCGAACATTTTTACACCACGGCGATCATGAAATAATCTCAGGATAAACTAATTTGCGAATAAATTAGTATAATCATATGATATTTTAACATAAAACATAGGCTATATGACTATAGAATTAAAATTTTGTCGTAAACTCAGTGAAGCCTGTTACACATTGTGAGGCGTATTCCTATCTTGTAATAGAAAAGCATTTTCAAATAACAACTATGAGCACACATATTTTATTTAGGCTAAAATTTTAGGAAAAGCTACAATTCAAAATTAAGCGTTTTTAAAGTTATAAGCCCATAGGGAGAATTGCAAAGGAATACAATATATTGCAATATTGCAAACTAAAATCATACATTGAGATAGGTCTAAAATTTAATTTAAAATTAACTGTTTTAATAGGTTCGTTAAATTTCAAAAAGCTAATAGACTTACTACTACAACCCTTTCCTGTAAGTTGCAAACCCTCTGGGGTCTGGGCAATAGATATTTTCGGTCTCTAGACATTTGGAAACTTCCAACCACAGGGAATTTAAGAGCTCCATGAGCTCTGGAAACTAAGGAATCTTTCTGATTTTGGAATTTTATGACCTCTGGAAGCTAAAAGAATTCGGCGTATAAAGAGACAAACGTAAAAATTTGATATTATTTTTTTAAATTCATGTATTCATAAAACTTGCAGAGCATTTCATTTCTTGGGATAGCATTTTTGGCAGCTAAACTTTCCCTTGTGTCCATATTGTGCCCCAAAACAGATGTTTTTTGTAATTTGTTTCATAAAGTGTCCATGTTAATTTATACAAGGTGTTCATTTGAAAACTTCAAGTTCGTATTTAAAGACGTATAGCCCAAGTATCAAAATTCTATAAACGGGAGTGTATAGTACTAGGGGGGGGGGGGCAAAATGATTATTTTCAAAATAGGGGTGCTCACCCATTACCCCTGTACCGAAAGCCAAAATTTTGAAATGGCAACTAATACCTTGTGACACCTCAGATTAAATCCCATAAAAGTGCTGTATTTTGGTAAAAAAATGAAATCGGCTAAGCCGTTTGGTATCAGCAGCCAATAATTTAATTTCTTACACAAAAATGTTATTAGTCTACAAACTACTGTACTAATGCTAATAACAACAAAATTACTCACAGAAATACTGTTGTAAATCCTTTGTAAATTTCAAATCAAATGTTCAAATTGGTAGCTATTGTTGTTCAAGCAAAAAATGAGCTATTTTCAAATTCTTGCCTAACCTTTCGAAAAGTTTTCTCTTGTTAAGCGTCTGCACTCAGCAGTGATCCTGTTTTTTCAAGAGTAAAACATGTGTTTTATTTTCAACAAGATGGAGCTCCTCCACATTATGCTCTTCCTGTGCAACAATAGCTAGATGCATATTACCCGGATCACTGGATCGGTAGAAGAGGATCAATTGAGTGGCCAGCAAGGTCTCCAGACTTAACACCCTTACACTTTTTTTATGTGCAGGGTTTTAAAAAAACCCGCAAGTGCTTGTCTTGATAATTCCCGAACAATTACAGGTACAGCAATAAAACTTGGTTCATCATTACTTCACCTATAAATCTAATCTTTAAAGGGGATTGCATGCAAGGAGCTCATGTAACTAATACAATTAAAAATGATAGTAACTTACTTACGACTTTATATGGATTAAACTAAACACGTACTGCAGATGTTCGTACTTCTGAGACCTACTATAGGTTATGTGTTTACTGTAAATAAACAAAACGTTTTCTCGTGAAATTACTTACTAATCGTAATTGTATTAAATTTATTAATTACAAAGTTTACAAGTTATAACATAATTTTATTTCAAAACTTTGAATGCACGCCAAACTTTATTTACAGTGTAGGCTTAAATTAGCTGAGTAGCTTGCGCCTTTCTTGTGGCTAACGTGTAGCATTCCGGCGGTGAGTTGGCAGCTACAGAAGCGAAGGTGCTAATCAGCGTTACCAGTAATAACTGCTATATTTACATATTATTGTACTGCGGTTATTACTCGTCACTGTGTCGTCAATTCTTTACACTATATTTACTCGTTCTGTCATATCAACGTTTTATTCTTGGAAACCTTTTCATTCACTATGCGTCACTTCCAAAATAGCTGCGAATCGTCACGCCCACACATTTACACATACTTATTGTGCAACTGTAAATCTTGTGTAGTAAAATACGAACGCACTATATAATAATATGGTAAATGTTGTATATAATGTAAAACTGCTTAGAAAAATATTATAAACACTGAAAGCCATAGATTACTATATTTTTTTGTAATGACTACCAAATTTTTAAAAGTACAGTTCTTAAACTTTAATAAAACCAACTTTTTTGGTTTTCAAATTGAATTATAACTTGTTATTATTTACTAGAAAATATACACGTACACGCTTTGTATGCCTAGTTCTGTTCACTATTCTTGCATATTTCTTTGACCTCTTACATATACCGTTGAAGTAATATTTTGACGTGACAACGTCTTAAATTATGTTGCGGCTCGGAGTCACTCATGAAAAAGTGTAACGCCCGGTAACGTTACGATGCCCGTCCAGTGGGTCCGCCGCACGGGATCCGCACGGGATAAAGCAGATAACTGTGGGTCCGCCGCACGGGATAAAGCAGATAACTATGTTTATTCGTGAAAATGTGGAGTGCTTAGATTCGTCATTTACAACAACTACAACAATAAAGGTAAATAATTGTACACTGATATTTCATTATCGTAAACTATGATTGATTGATTAATTGTTAGATTGACACAAAAGTTGAGAAACTGAGTTTATAGGTTATGTCATACTATTGACAAATGTTGATAGTGTTAAGTAAATTATTAGTTTAAATCACTCTGCAATCAATCGTAATTCAGTCGACTGAGAAGAAACAGCGCGTATTGCTAGTCAAACATTTAAAATAACAAATTATAACCTCTAACCTGTCATAACAGTGCGACCAAACAAACGAACTAAACCGACCAATCACCACGCGCGAAGTTAGAATTTAACTGTGTTTAGCAAGAATTTCAAATTCCAATTTTAGTAAATGTTTTATTCAACTTTACCATTTACAATAAAAATTTTTAATTAATTTCAAATTATGTACAATGTTTTAGTAAACAAAATATATTTCTATAGTTAAAATTTGTGCAATTCTTATTTTCATTCAATTCCTTGTTCCTATTGTGCAATTTAATAATATTCATATCAATAAATATTCTACCGAGAAAAAGATGTTGTCACGTAAAATCTTCGCCCGTAAAACCGACTTTACAGGCAACCATAATTTTTTTTTTAGTTAGAACATTGAGTCATAGTATTGTTTAAGATTAAACAACTCATATTCTCACGAGAAGTTGCAGTGATTTAAACTAGTATTTAGTAAATTCTTATAATCAGTCCCAAAAACCACTCTATAAGCCAATCCATGTACTCTCCCTAAATGTAATAGTTAATCAATTAGTGAGTGTGTTGTATTCACTGTCTGTCTCGAATCTAAACAATATTTTTTATAAAAATAAAGGACCCCGAATCGAAGTAATATTATAATATAATATAATAATATCAATTACAATCCTGAGTGTAAGTTAAAAAAAACAAGTAACCCCACATTAATGTGTACTACCAGAATATCAATGTAATTACTGTAGATCGAAGCTGCCTGATTTCATTCACAATATCAACACTAGCAATTGTGATTTTCTTTTTATAACTGAGACCTGGTTGGGTCCACGACAATTCTTACTTCGGAAATAGGTTGTCAAATTACAAAAGTATATCGTGGGACAGATCAATTTATACTAGTAACAAGAGTTCGGTAGGAGGTGTTCTGGTTTTACCTCATTTTTGGTTTCGTCACTCTGCAAAGAACCTGAGCAGCTTTCGTACTGGTCACAATGAACAATGTTTGTTCTCTTTTAGTTTGTGGGGTTTACATACCACCTAGTGAACAATTAACTAAATATAGTACATTCTGTGACGAATTTGAGCGGCTAACTGTGGAAACAAGAACTGAGTCTGGCAATATTTGTTTGTTATCTCATTTAAGCCTCAGCGTCAGCTATGCCGGCTTCGAAGTGCACTGTTTTTTTTGTCAAAGTACATGATTGGATCTCCCCGGGATTTGAACCCGTGATCTCTCGGTTAGGCAATATTTTTATAGCTCTTGATTTTAACCTCATCAGTGCTGCCAACCCCGATGCTTCAAAAACATTATTTGTGATATTGCCAACAGATATGATATGAAACAAGTCAATACTGTATTAAATGATAGAGGTTTGTCTTTGAATCTCATTGTTTACTTGCCATGTACGGTAGGGAAGGTAAGACATGCCTATAAAGATAAACTCCATCCTGCGTTGGACGTTATAATTACCTCTCCTGCTGTGCTGCAGAAGAACACTCGTGCATAGATATACAATTAATTATAATTAATGCAACGTTGGCAGGGTTAGGACCGAGATAAATTGTCTTGCGGAGGATCTGTGTCTGCGGCATAATACTGGCATTGTTAAGAAATTTAATCTCTTCATGCACATACTAAACTATGCTGTAAGGAAACACACTCCGTTTAAGCGTGTCGGTCTATTTCCCTTTCCTATTTGGTTTAACACAGATCTTAAAGCCCTTGTTATTGAAAAGAAGACTCTACCACAAAGTATATAAGTCAACTCGTCTTTACAATAATTATATGACATTCTCAAGAGTTCGATCCGCATGCAAATCTAGGTCAACGGAATGTTATATATCATATATTTCTCATGTTCATAGCATAATTCTTATTAATTCCAAGACCTTTTGGAGTCATTTGAACACCCTGAACAGATCATCTGCCCCATCCAGAATTAAACTGGTAGCTAAAGAGTCATCTGGTTCTAGGACTATGGATAACATAGCTTACCGCTTGTCACTTCTATGATGTCCATAATAGTTTATCTTCAGCTGTTCCTTAGTATCCGGATAAAACTGGCAACGGTCTTATTGCTTGTATCGAAACTTCGAAAAAAAAATTGAAGGAAAAGCTCGAGGGTCTTAATGTTTCCAAGTGTTGCGGTCTAGATGGAATACCTGCTTTGGTCCTCCATAGATGTAGTGACCTTCTCTGTATTATTCTCTCTGATGCAGGGAGTTTTACCTTCTTACTAGCAAACATCATTCATAGCGCCGATCTTCAAAGCTGGTGTCCTTATAATGGTGGCCAGTAACTACCGAGCTACAACCATTCAGTCACCTATTACAAAAATATTTAAATCTTTGGTTTTGAAGGGACTAGGTCCTTTACTTGGAGATCTCACAGCATGGTTTTATCAATGACAGGTCTACGGTTACAAACCTAGTCATTTTTTACATACTCATCTATTGATAATACGATCCCAAGTTAATGCCTCAAGTTGATGTTCCTCGCTTTCGACAAGGCGAGTC
The DNA here is from genome assembly GCF_021130785.1 of Homalodisca vitripennis. Taxonomy (NCBI): domain Eukaryota; kingdom Metazoa; phylum Arthropoda; class Insecta; order Hemiptera; family Cicadellidae; genus Homalodisca; species Homalodisca vitripennis. The sequence goes on along the minus strand of NC_060214.1, from coordinate 93,180,285 downwards.
ATGATCTACTAATTGCTAAACTAAGAAAATCGTATGGTATTGTTGGTCGACTTATTTTATGGATGAATCAAATTACTTAAGGAATAGATATTCTATAGTCAAGTTTGCTAATTCTGAATCTGTGCCAGTGAAGGTTTTGTCGAGGGTTCCTAAGGGATTACTCTTACGGCCATGTATATTCATAAATGATAGGAGAAGTCATAAAATCTGAATAGTTGTTGTTAGGATGATGAGAAATTATTTAAGGCTATCAGAGATGAGAATGATGGTGTATCCCTCCAGAAATCGTAAAATTGCATTAAAAAATGGTGTGAGAATAATTTAATGAACTTAAACGTCTCTAAGTGTAATATCTCTTTCACAAGACGCGAGTCTACTATTCTGATTGACTGCAAACTTAATAGATTCTCTAAAAACAGGTGTCAATTAGGGATCTTGGAGTCTATTGGAACTCTTACCTGGCTCCGGTCTCTCTCTCTCTCTCTAAAAAAATGCAAAATCTTTTGGATTGAAACTGTCCACTCTTGTCTTCTGACATGGATTGATAGATTCTATTCTGAAGCTTAACCTGCTATGGCGTGGTATTTAAATGTGATCGTTTATTTAACTCCATGGAGAATTCCCTCAGTATTTTTGCAATATTGAGCTTACTATTCATATACAAATACACATTCCGTCGCTATTATTCGTTTATAGACATAGTACACTTTGTAGTATTATACTATACATGATAGTTTTTAAATTTTTATAATGCATCATTGGCAATCCTGTTTAGTCCTAAACCTCAGCTGTTATTGATGACAATACTCTCATTCCAGCAGACTAAGTGTCAACTGAAAAATGTGTAAACACGAACAGTTTACAAACTATAAAATAATGACAAAGTTTTGAATAATTATGTGTGCTATTTGTTTGTAATGTTTTTTTAAGACATTTATATATTGATTCCTTGAAAAATGGCTGAACCAGGAGAAAAAAAGGAAGAAGAATCCAAGAAAATAGTGCACACTTACCCTCTTGTACGAGTAAGTAGGTTGAAAGAAATAACCTGTACATGCCAAAACTTTATATGTCTTGTATACACTATTCAAATTATTTTATAAAACCGTCAAGACAATGAAAGTTGCTACTGTCATTGTATAATAAATGTATGAGGAATAATTTAAAATAATGATTTGTTATCAGTTTATTTGCTTCCGACAGGTAATGTATGTACAATTGATATTTGTTACTATAATAGGCCTAATAGGAATAATAAACCATCCCCCAATTTCAAAGAAAATTCCAATGACAGATTGGATTGTAGTATGAAATTAATTTAAATGGGTGAAAGTAACAATTCATTGGCAAATAATTACACATTTTGCAGAACTATTGTGTACAGTTTCTACAACATCTTATACTACTTTTCTATTCTTTTAATTTAGATGCTATGACATATTATAATTGAAAAGAAAATTAAATTAGGCTAGGCATAATAATTTATCTTTGAACCAGTAGTGATCAGACTGATATAAAGGGTAGACTTAAATAAGTGGCCTGCACTCGTTATTCAATTGCTATTATAGAATAGTTCGATTGTTTGTATCCAAAGGATAATTTGATATTACAATTTATTTAACTTATCATATGATTTCAACTTATTAGTTATAGTAATTTTAATGTAAACAATAAAAAACAACAAGAAGTAACTAATATTTTGAGTCTTTGAAAATGGCGATGAATATGAAGAAAATATGTAAGATATTTCTCACAAGTGACGATATTTGATTAAGTAGCATCAACATGTGGGTTTGGCTTCTGGTAACACATGGGGAGAATTCTTTCCAAAAAATTTGACAAAAGCTGTTACTTATTGATATCAAGCTAGGCAAGTTACACAAATATTGTAAGGTTTATTTGATATCTAAGTCTACGCCATAGTGGGTTATTGTTGTTTTGTAATGTTATTATAAAATTTGTGTATTTAAAATTGTAATGTATGAAATTCTTCTTGTTACGGTAATTCATTATAACTCTTATTGTCTACGATTTTTACATACATCGAAGTTTGGATAATATATCGAATTGTTCGATAATAGCAATCGAATAACGAGTGTAGGTCGCTTATTAATAAATCCCCGATATAAATACTTCCTTGATGTTTAAAAGTAGGTCTTCCAGATAACAATTAATTCTTTTATAAAAGTTATATATTTGATGCTTTTGAGTTTTTTAGAATTCTATCCACGTTTCCAATCTCTTAACTCTAAAAGTTTAAACAGTTATACAAATTTTTAAAAGGCATGAGAATTACAGTCTTCTTTTGTTCTGAGCATTACCACTAATCTGAAACCAGAATGAACAATTTATTAAATTAAACTATCTGACTCTGAGGTTTTGTGGGATCAAATATCTGTGTTGGTGCATCTTGCAATTTCTTTTACTTGGAGATAATGACCACTTCAGAGATTATTTCAATACAAGTTAAAAACATTAGTCCAAGAATAATAGAAAACTCTTACAAACACATATAAAAGACTTAAGCAATAATTATAGATGTTTGTAACATAAGATGATACTTTGTAAAAGCTCCTTTCTTATTGGATTTTATTAATTAAATTAAAAACAAACACTCCAATAAATAATTAAATTGGATTATTGTTACTAGTGTGTTTGTTTTAAAATTGATCAAGATGATACTTCTTTTTTAAGTGGTTTAATTAGGAAGTCACAAAAGCAAACGTTTTAGGTAGAGATCAAAATTTAAAATTACAATATAGGCTTCCTAACTTCTTAACAATTTTCTCATCAGAATATAGAGTAAACTTTAGACTATCCAATAAGTTGACCAAAATGTGTTTACCGCAGAGCAGCAAATTTACTTAGATAACCCATAAAATTGTAGATAATAAGTGGGGAATAGCCAACTTTATTATTGATCGACAGTTTATTCTTCTACTATTTTTGTCACTTTTAATAAGTTTCCAGTAATTATAACTCCATTAAATCACTGTAATATTTTAAAGTATTTTTAAACTTTCAAAACTTATTTTAGTATGCTACATTTAAAAAAATGTTAGTGCAGAAGCTATGGATAATCTGCAAAGCAGATAAGTAAACTGTCTTTATATTAAGGAGGATTTATTGTACAACACTGTCAAAGTTGGACGTGCTAGCTGTAATAGAAGACTTTATAGCTAATATTCTAGCATTATGTGAGGTTAATGTTTTCTAAATAAATTTGGATGCATAATATAGCTGCATATTAATTTATTGTTTAATGAATTTATGAGAAAGAGTATTGATTTTAGAAAAAACACTATTCAAAGTATTGACAAAAATAGAGAAATACTATTATTGTTTTTAATTGAGAAAAATGACACAACAAGTTAGGTATAAAACAAAATTCTGAGATAAAGTGGTGTTTGTTTTTACAGTTTCACAACGGATTGACGTGTTGTACGACTATAAAGTGAATTTAAAAAATTAATTATTTGCAATACAAGAAGTAGTAATAAATATAAGGTAACCAAATCACCATCTTAATTTATTTGCTAAGAATCCTCTGTACTTTGGGTGGAAGTTGTACAATAATTATACCAAATTATTATATAAGTTTAAATGAAAATCAATTCAAGGAAGAGTTAAAGCCATTATTGATTTATAATTCTTTTTATTTTGTACCAGAATTCGTTTATTTAATTTCGACTGATTAAAAAGCGTAGTAATATACTAAAAGCAAGTTGGTTAGATATAACTGTAAGCTAGTGGTCTGTATTTTTAGGTTTTGTATTTTAGGGTAGTTATAGTAAAAGTTTTGCAATTATGACAAATCACCTGTCCAAAATAAATGTTCACATTGTGCTTGGATGCAATGTGCCAATAAATAATGTCTGTAACATGTTATATTTGGAACATTAGTTGTGCTAGAAATATATTTTGGAAAAAAACCAGAAATAGAGTATTATATGACTACAGTTCATTTGTAGCGTGCGACATGTTGGGTTAAAACATGACCTCATTGTTAGTTCATTCTTTTGAGAAACTATAATGATATGTGCACCCATAGATGCTTAAAAATGTTTTCTACAAAATCAAACACTTCAAGTTTTTTGGTCTTAAAATAATTAATTACATCTCTGAAATCTATGTGATTTTTTTTTTATAATGATAATTAATAGTATAATAATGAATGATACTACTACTAGCTACCTGGTCTTAAATGTTTTGGCGATTCAGTGAGACACTGGTTGGCTTTTCCTAAATGGTGTTTAAAAAACAACAATAATACATTCAATTATTTGGTTTATATCTGAAAAATTTGACGAGATATGGTTTGCAAATACAATAGAACTAATAAAATACAATTTGCAAAAGCAAGTGACAATAACAATAATGCGCAAATGCAATAGAACTGATGAGATATGGTTTGCAAACTTTTTCCCCTCTATCGTTGTAAATAATCAATCAATGTCAGTTTGAACTTGGGCTTCTGACACATTTAATATTTTGTTATTTTAGAACAAGAATCATTTGTTGTCCAACCAACATTAAAAGGAAAATTCTTTATTGATTTTCTCAGGATTTTTCCTTACCCTATAATTTTCTCAGCTGCTCCTTCTCTAATTAGTGTTGTGGTTTTTGTGGAGTTTACTTTATTTGGTGTATTTTATATTTTTGGGTGTGATAAATAACTAATAATGTTTATCCATTTTTTCTTTATTTAATTTGACAATTAGAACATTGTTTGATTGTGTATACCTCTTGAATATTATATCACATTATACCATTAATAAGAGTGGAAAATCAATACCAAAAATTGAATTGTAGAATAACATTTCAATCAGCGGTCAAAACTGTGTAATAAATCCAAATAAAAAAGTTATCAATATTCAGATATTTTAGATATTTCAGATATCAAACCTCTGATATTAGTATCTCGGTGTAATTATTGATGCAAAACTCAAGTGGGAACCTCACGTTAATTGTATGAAGTCCAAATTAAGGAAATTAATTTATATATTTCGTCAATTAGGTCAAATTCTATATTATAATGAGTTAAAAACAGTTTACTTTGCGTATGTACAGTCCATTTTACAATACGGTATCATCGCATGGGGAGGGGCCTATAAAACTACATTAGAACCATTAAATGTTATTCAAAAAATCAATAATAAAAGCAGCTTTTAATAAACAAAGACAATATTCATCTACTCTGTTATTTATGGAGACCGATATTTTTACAATTAGGCAGTTATTTATTAGGACTGTACTGGTCTACACCTACTCTCATAAAGATGCCGTCCTCACCCCTATTGTTCACAGTTACCCTACAAGAAACGCTGCGAGTGTGGGCTTGCAGGTCCCTTTAATTAAACTGTCTATTAACCTCACTAACGCATACTATGTCGCCAACACACTGTACAGACACTTGCCCTAGGTTATAAGGGACCTGCAGGACGAGCCTGTTAGTGGCTTCAAGCGGCTGGTCACTGCCTGGCTTCGTATGATCGGTCCGGACAGTGCTGAGGCCCTCCTCTCCCCCACTTACCGTTACCAATGAAAACAACGAAATCATTGCTTAGTACTAACTTTACCGATACAGTCATTAACTTCCACTCATCACTGTCATCCGTGTGTGTCATCGTCTCTGAGATAATGTATTTTTTGTTTGTCCATCTTCATTTGTTTTTACTGTGTTTGATTTAAATGCGTGCTAAGACAGCATATTCTAGAATTTTTGTGTGATTCTGATTAAATGTTATACTTTAAATTATGTATAGACTGTCAAGTTTTTATTTTTTAGTTAAAGATTCCTTTAGTTCATTTCTGTTTTTATTTATTTATTTTTCATTAACATATAGCATTTCTTATTTTATTATTAATACTTTGTACATTCTAGATTTGAACTGGACAGCATGCACAGACTTTGTTCTATGTGCTGTCAATTTTCATGCATTAACATGTACAAGTGTTGGAAATTTGTTTTTGAAAATAAAATTTATTTGAGTTGAGTTTGAGTTGATATTTTATTGTGATCATGAACAAAATGGACAAACATGGTCCTTCCTGCTCATGCATGCTTCACTGGGCAAAATAGAATAAATTCAACTCTTATGTACCAGTGGCCTAATCTTTCTCCAACAGTGCTAATGATTCCTACAGCCCTGTTTAGAACAGAAGCTCTATTGTTACAATTGCAACAAATCGTGTAAGTAATTTACTGAGACATTAAACTTTTAAAAGAACTAAAATACATGACAGTTCTGTCTCAACCACCTTGGAACTAAAATCAGGGTTATTTCAATTTTTTAAATTTTATATGCTTTCCCATTTCATGGAATGTTGGCGTTTCATTTCAACACATGCGTTTTAATGCTTTATTTCATTATACAAAGGAGTTTGATACTCCAAGACTCCATTGCTCTCATTGTTTCAAGTTAATCAAATCAAATCATTTATTGCCATTGGTCATCAATATGAAATAAGCATAGTCAAGTGCAATGTTCAGTGACAATAATACAATATGCATTTTGTCAATAATGTATAAAAAATATAAGTGAAGTTAGTGTAGGTTAGATTACATAAAGTTATTTGTTTTTTAAAGTTATTTTTACATCACTATTTAAAAACTCTTGAATAGTATAAGATGGATTGTTCTGCTACCAGATAATTAAATTATTCTTATTAAAACTATTGAGTGGAGCAAACTGAACAGAATTATGTAACTTGTTGAAAAATGATACAAAATTTATTTTGTGTGAGGAGCCAGTTATTACTAATCTGTGAGAAATATTAAGTTTACATTTATTTCGTGTAGAGTGGGAGTGAATGTTATGTCTGGTGGAAAACAGATGTAGTTTAGATTTAGTAAATGTTAAGATATGATCAATTTAAAGGTTAATGACTATCAGAATTTTGAGCTGTATAGACAGAGAGCAGCAGTGATCCAAAAGGCCTGCTTTACAGAGTGTTCTATTACCTTTTTTTTAGATTAGCAGAATTTTGAAATTGTAGTAGAACCGCCTCATAAAATCAAATCATATATAATGTGTGATTGAAATAATCCAAAGTAAATCACCCTGAAATATTCCACAGAGTCAATCTCTCTTAATTTCCATAGAAATACTACAGAATGGGTTCAAGTTCCATCATGTTGGATGGTGAACACAAGTTGCCCTAATTATTTAATGATTATAACTAACAACTACTACTGGTTGGTAATTTTTCCAACACAGAAAAAAGGTTGACGACAAATTTAATATCAGCAACACATTCTCTCAAAACTTTGCAAAAGTAGTCAACATTAATTGTCCGACAACAACAACCATGTAAAGACGTCTTATAATGTTGAAGTGAGTCAATTTATGTTGACAAATGTCTTAAATTAAATCTTTTTTCCAGGATTGAGTTTTTTGAGATATTGGTTACTTTGGTTTTTGTTTAGTTAAAACTTAAGCTACCTCTCTATTCTGGTTAACTTGTTATAAATATTTTTTAAGTTTAAAGATGATCTACTTTGCACACAAAAGACTTATTTTTTAAAGATTTTACACTATAAAGAAAGTTTATCTTATTCTGTATCATTAATAAAAGCTGAGAGAAATTATCTGATTTTTCTGTTCAAACTCATTGTGTTTTCTGTTCTTAGAATTGTGATATGGGAGATGAGATGAGAACGGAAGCCATGGAACTATGTGTCACGGCGTGTGAAAAGCATGCGGCCAATAATGAGGTGGGTATCATAATCCTGTTTTATCTTTAGTCGGATGAAATGAAATTAAGTTCCAACCCATATACTGCCAATGTCCTATATTAATGTATGAAATCACACCAAAAATATCACTGTTAATATACTTGGGACATTAAGTTACAACATATCGATCTCTAACACATGTTATAGTTTAACATTCTTATGTTAAATCAGTTAAAATTGTTTTGCACATATGGATATCTAAGAGAAACCTGGTATCTTCACCATAATTTTGTGTATGCTACTTAAAATTTTGAAGTTTGTTTTTGACAATGGAAGGATTGTGAAGGAAACAAGAATTTCTGGACATTTTCTATAGTTCAGTGATACAAAATTATCAACCTTTAATGATATCAAAAATTATTAACCTTTGAGATAGTGAAGGAAACAGGATTTTTCACTGAACAATGGCAAATGTCCGGAAAAGTCCTGTTTCCTTCACTACCTAAAAGGTTATTAATTTTTTCAAAATTATCTTTGTTAACCTGTCGATTGGACAGTCTCTACTGTACATGTTTTGTTGTGTTTTTAATTAGATAATTGAATTATAAAGAATATAACAAACTAATTATAGGCATATCTACAAAGTTGTAGATTTTATAAATATTTTTGTGAATGGTGGAAAATTGCTGAAATAGATCTGACATTTTTCAGCTGTACTTTGGAAAAATTTATGTTATATTTAGGAAACAGTTTATTTTTGTTCAATCACTAAAATGGTTAAAAGTACACAAAAGTATTATTTTCCGTATGACCCTTTTTACTTCCTACCTGGAATAACTAGTGTGAAATTCTATTTTGGCTCTATATAAAAATAATTTAGTTGCTATTTTTCTTATTTAGTAACAAAGTTTTGGATACATTTTTTATAAAATTCCCTCTTTTTGTTAGTGGGCAAAAAAGAGTGATTTTTATGCTTGTCTGTTTTGTTCTGTAGTTTTCAATTTGAAAGAGGAGGTGCTAAAAAATGTTTTTAGAAATTAGTTAGCAAAACTTTTTCCAGCCCACATGGATTTTTTACTCATACTTCTCTGACAATTTAGTAAAGCTTAAATTTTGTTTTAAAGAGAAACACATATTTTCCACTCACAGTCATTAGCACTGTACGTAAAGCAAGCCAACGTTAACCAAGCCAACGTAAACCAGCCTTCTGGAGCCACTGACCGCAAATATTGAGTTATTGAGTAAAAGGGTTGGATGATAGGTTTAATTTACTGTGAAGAATGACTGTTAGAGTGGGTAGGGTTCCCTTACTGTGAAAGGTGTTTTTAAGCTTAAACATAATTAAGTACCGTTTCCCCTACCCGCTTTGACTGAATGAAGCATCTTGACAGAGCTGGCCTCCCCTTCTCTCAAGGTGGTATAATTGAAATATGCCTGTTTTCTCTCCATGTTGGATGTAACTTGGAATCTCAGCAGGATACGGTCCCAACCCCCATCATTACTTACTCGTATCTATCTAGAGTATTCTGTCCCTCCAGAAGGCTTAGCAAGGGTCCTTTTAGGACTAAGTGCAATACTTTGGTATTATCCAGAGACCACCCTGTCCCTATCTACTGTTATATGAGTAGTTACAAATACATACGTACGTCTTATAAATATAAAACGTAAAGTTAACATTTACGAGGCCCCAAGAGGCCTGGGCTTAAATTTAGGTACTATCTCGAGGGATGTTACCCTTTTTTCTCCAGAAGTGTGGGAAATGAGTTCCCAAATCGTCAAACTTTTCAGACTCCACATCACGTTGAACAATCTGGCGTGTGATCTGAGATCGGCAAAGTACCGATCGGAAATGCCCCTGGCCATCAGTGCGGTCTTCGGTCGCGCCTTTGGCACTTCTGACAAGACAAAAAAAACACCCCTTGAGATAGTATCCTTGTTCAATCTCAGATCACGTGAGGGCTCATAAGGGTTAACCTTAACCTTGGTACTACTAGTAACATATTTATGATAACCTAACTTTACCTGCTTTTATCACACAATAACGAGTAGTAGATAGAGTGGCCTCCAGATAATACCAAAGTACCCTAAGTGTAATAGAGGTATCTCAGCTTCTTATCCCAAGTGAAAACCAAAAATCCAAGCAAATTTTCTAAACTTTTTAGGCTTTCTCTTTGAATCACTTGATTTATTTTTAGATCAACACTAAGTAATATGAAGAAACTCTTTAGGATTGGATTACGGTGATCTTGAGTACACAGATTTTGAGCCCAGTTAGACAGAATTTGTGTTGTTATGTTGCAATTTAGTTTTTTTTTCTTTAGAAGTTCGGCATTATTTCAGGATTTCATGTAATTCAGCTTTTAATTATTCCAGGCAGCAGCCAGGATGATCAAAGAAATGATGGACAAGAAATTTGGACCGTCATGGCACGCTGTGGTTGGCGAAGGTTATGGTTTTGAGATCTCATATGAATGCAAAAGCCTTCTATACATGTTTTTTGGAGGAAACGTTGCCATATGTATATGGAAATGCTCCTAACGTACGCATTTACTTTTATCGCTACCTGACCAATGCAGTATTATTATTATTACTATTATTGTTCAATTTATACTAATTTGAATAATTGCCTATTCATTATTAGTTGCCATATACATTGAACTGTTAAATATCACTATTCAATATTTGTATAGATGACATTCAAATTTTTTTCTTTTGAATAAAAAGCATTACACCAAAATGTTAAATTATTAGCACTATAAATTGTATTTTTGTAAATTGTTGTATTGTTTAGTATGCGTTGATTTAGATTTTTATAAAAGTATTTGTAATAAACTGTAAATTTTTGAATCAAATTCAATTTTTTTTAGTGAACAGTGGGAAATTTAGCTTGAGGTTCTTATATTTGAAGTTTTACTTCACTTATAGTTTTATAAAATAAACTTCACTATATAATTTAATACATTTAGTTTGTATTCTTATACTCATTTTATATCTTTATTTAAATTTCATACAAAAAACATTCTGTAACACAACATGAGTATGCATCCAGGCATTTTTATTATCTACCATATCAAAAATAATGATTTTATTTTCTCAGCTTACTGTTTTATAAAGTAACAATTTTTATTTAGCTCTTGTTCGTATGTATTGTGAATAATTCTACTGTTAAATATTTTTAGTTTTACATCCAAAAGAAACTATAGTATAAGCAAGAGTTACTTTTGTATTTAATTTGTAAGTTTTTGAAATAATTGGGATAAATACGTACATATGACATATTACAAATATGTACATATAACGTATTAAAAATATGTATTATTTATGTCCCAAAAGATAGGTGTCCCAAATGTCCTTCATAGTCCTTCCTAACATATCATGAACTTTGAAAAGTAACATAATAATACTGCCACATTATAATGTGATATTCTATGGACTTAGGAATATCACATAGTCCAAGATAGGACTTGAAAGTAATTTTTGTAAATTAAAAAAGTTTGTAATGCTTCTAACAAGTTTAGAGAGTAGCTATTTGGACTTCCACATAACTAAAAGTAATGTGGAGAAGGGAGGACATTGGATATATGTGCCTGTTTTTTATATATATATATATATATATATATATATATATATATATATTTGTTTCTAATAAATAAGGAGAAACAATAATGCCTTCCACAAGTTTGCCTTTTACATTCCAAGTAAATTGTAACAATATAGTATATATTTAAAAACAATTATTTATTTTATCAAAGTGTATAAAAGTTTAGCTGATTTTTCATTTAAATTAATATAAAATTTGAGTATTAACACAGCGTTAATCATGCTCATTTTCAAATGCTGTTTCTTAACAGACAATCTCAAAAGCCAAGCTTGAAAACATCAACAGAAATAAAATTTAACGTACTTTATTACTAAATATTTTACTTATTGTTAGAAAATCTTAAAATAAATTTAAGTCAATTCTTTTTGCTGAAGCTTATAAACAAGTCTGTCATTTTATTTGAATCAGTTATCAAAGCTGAGAAGTTTTGGAAATTTCTAGAATAAACATTTATGTAGACTAACTGAATGGTACATTTAGATCGTCTAATATATTTACTGTCTTTTTTTTACTATCAAGCATTTAACTCCTATTTGGTTTGGGTAACTTGTGAATAAATGTCACAATATCGGGTAACTTGAGATCTTCATTACTGATTATAAATCAAAATCTTCCTAACCGTTATATCAGGAATGTACATCTCATTCTCCAGAAACAGCACTGAGAGATTTTGCTCAGCCAAACTCAACAACTCGTACATCTGCATTGTTTCAGTATTGCTTGCAGGAGAGACCCATAAATTGAAACTCACTAACTCAGCAGACCTAATCAATGTTCCCATAACGTTCACGGAAAAAGTGCTGATACAACTCGATTAGACGCAATATAAAGAGTGACCATCCACTTCATTACAATTCTCAGCATTTCTTCAAATCTCACTGACTTGAATGATATCATTATGAATTGACTTTTGCCAGATGAGAATACTTTGTGATACAACAGTCCTGTACAATTGCGTTATTTTATGTTCAGTACACTTCCACTCAGTAGTGTCACTGTTTAGAAATGATTCCAACTATTCCAGAGAGATCGTCAGTCCAGTAATTATTCTTTCATAATCCTACAGATGACACCAAAAAAGGCGAATAGTTCCTTTCTATGTCTTACTCCCAAGTTGTAGATAGTCCATCGATGTTCTTCCAAAGATGCTGTGTTTACATGTGACAATTTTAAGCTGCAATAGCGTACAGCTTCTTAATCTATGTATCGTTCGGTAACTAATACAAGCTCCAGCTGCTAGAAGCAATTAGTATTCACTGTTTCCTCTCAGGAAAATATGAAGTGCAGCATAAGTTTTAAATTGCAGATTTATAAACAATTCTTATATTCATACAGATGTACTGTGATTCATGCACTATCACATGCATGACTCTTTTCAAAATCTGATTCAGTTCAGAAAGAAAAGTAAATAATCGGTATACTTATTTCATTAGTGCTCATACACTATGCACGATTAATGCTGTGTTAATAACATGTCTTTAATGTAATTTTTCAATTTTATTTTATAAACCTCAGATTAGGAAAATAAGAATATATTTACTATAATTAATATTTACTACTGTAATGTATTTGTACATGTGAAAATAGAAAACAAAGACATATTTTTAACCTAAATATACATAGTTACAACTTAAATGCCTTACATTAAATAATGGTTACTAACCATTAAAATTAATTTTGAAACATTAATTGTTTTTATTCAAATGAATAGTTTTTCAATAAGTCTATTATATTCCCATTTCAAGTTCACTCATTTTTCCGTAATCATTAATTTTCAAAGTGCTTATTAAATTTAGTTTTAATTTTTAATAAGATTTTCAATTTTATTATAAAAACTGAAGAAAATAATATTTTAGATAAGCTTATTGTGTTTTGTGTCGTTTTAATGGTACCGTTGGTTTTGTATAAAGAATCGGTAATATTTTACAGTCGATATTACAGATTTCACTTGATGAAAATTGTATAATTTTTTTATGATTTTTTTAATTATTGTATTCTATTGGTCATTCATTGGTTGGCTTGGAAAGGAAGAATTTAATAAAAAAACCTTTAGGCTGTTTGTTTGAACCTAAACCTAAAAGTTTAGCAGCTGATTAAAAAAAATGTAGCCTACAAGCAAACCAAGCTGATCAACAAACTACTCCGTTTACTTCATCATGCGAAATCAATCACGGTACCCTTATGAGTACAAACTATTGATTTACATAGGTTTAACCGCGTTTTCAGTATTATAACATTTCCCGTGTAGTCTCTACTTTATTATATATATAAAATATTTAGCTATATTTATTAATGGCATTTTTTAATATTTATTCAACTTAGCATTATTTTACTGTAGTTGAACCAAATATCATTCATAAACACTGTATTAAAGTTTTTATGGACTAAGCTTTGCAGTTTTAACAGCTTTCCAACTTTTATTAATAATCTAGTCCTAATATCAGTATTCATTATAGGCTTATTTCTTAATTATATTTAATAATTATAAATAAGGTTTTGTACCATGACATAACTAACGTTTTTAATGATGCTAAATGTTTATTTCTTAATTCTACTATTATTATTTATTCAACCAAAGACTCATAATTAAAAAAAAATATATATATATATATATATATTTTTTCACATAAATATATATATATATTTTTTTTCACTTAAAATATTTTAAATGATATCATAGTATTCATATACAATATAGAAACATATATTTTGTTAAACAGGACTTAATTTATTAGTACACAAAAATATGCTGTAAGACTTTAAGCTCTATTTGTAATTTTATTGTTCTGTTTCATATTTCTATTTCTATACCTAAGACACTATTTTCATGTTTTAATCATTTTATATAATTTATTTATGTGTTATTATTTATGATAGATTTTATGATTATTTTTTAAGTTCCATGGTTACCAATGGTTATTAGATGTAATCTGACCTGCAATAATTGGTTTTATATAATAAGTTTGAGAAAAATCCATAAATGGATAGAGATCCAAGATCACGATGTTGTCAATTGAGAACATATTATTTCAGTTGTATATTCGGTATTGTCATATAAGTCTTTAAAGTATATTTTGATTTGTACAAAATCGTTTTCTACAGATTTTTAGAGTGAAGACTAGTGGTCAACTGGTTAAATTATGTCAATTTTAGTCTTATTTACAGTCGAACCGTAATATTCCACTGTATATTTCGTTGAAATCATGCAACACTCATGTCAATATACAGTATTTCCACTCTTAAAATAGTGTTTTAAATTGCCTTTATTTGCTTCATACTTAGTTACAAACAATTGGTCAAAGAATAATGCATATTTTTTGTCTTATGACCTTATTACATTGGATCACTTTAAAACACCTTGTAAAAATGCTTTACGTCAAAGAACATTTACAATTTCTATTCAAAGTTCTATATAACGTTTAATTTGTACACATTTTTACGTACCTGACTCAAACAAGTATGAATTATTTAGTTGAAATTGTGGAGTCAAAAACAAGTACAGAATTAAAAAGCATGTTAGAATTTGGTGTACCTGTGAGAAAAAGTGTTAAGACTTTGGGCTGTGATACGAGGGTTAAGCATTAGAGTGCTAGAGTGGTAGTGCATGATGCAATGACAGAGTGAGCTCAGTGTTGAGCGTTAGGAGAAAAATTTAATGACTGAATTTGGGAGTGAGCGGTGGATCAGTGACGCTATGTGTGACCGCCCTTCCGCTCACGACTCGTGGCCAGTGTTGAACATTCTGCCTACGTACAGTACAAACATTAAACTTTGATTCACTGCTCTAATGCTCACCACCACTAGATTCATAGCCAAGGTCTTAAATGTAATGGTAAAAAACTTTCTCAGTGAATCTAAAATGCCAATTACAAAAAATGATGTCATTTGGAGGAGACTACCAATATGAAATGAAAAACAATTTAAAATTTAAACATCAGCAGTTGTGGATTTAAAATTTTACCAGTTTAGAGGGTGTATCACAAATGTTGGCTACCATACTATGTACATATAAGCTGTTAGTTCACGCTAAAGGAGGAAAATAAAATTAGGGGTTTTTTGCATTTGCACGAGGCATTTCCTCGTCAAATTACATATTTAAACAACGTATGAAAGTGCAGTATGATGAATGTTTGAACAGTTTATCATTTTTTAATTGCACTAAGTATATGTATAGTGTATTGAAGGTCATTTATTTACTGTAACTGAAAACTTTAAGTCCATTATGTGAAAATGTGTAGAGATTCAACTCTTCAAATACATCTAAAATTCCAATAAATTTAAAACACCAACATTAGGTAATGGAAAATATTTTTTGTTAAACAGTTATGTGGTTATGAAGATCTTTAACGCTTCTTTGTATTATAGTGCTTTGCCTCTAAGCATTTGGTGCAAAATATCTTAATTTGAGGTATGTTGGTAGTGCAACATTTTTAGCATTAAGAAAAAGTGATAACTATATATGGTTCTTTTGTAATGCCACTAAAGTAAAATTGTATCCATAGAACTGTAAATAAACATAATTTTCAAATGACTTCTATTGAGATACTGAATTAATCCACAGGAACACTATGATGTCAATTTAAAAATAAAATACTGATACTGATATGAATTAATCTTCGTAATACTCTAGTAATTTATTTAAGAATGCATTTATGAGTAATTAATTTTAAGTTAATAATGTGTTTGTGGTTAGTTATGCTTTTTTACTTGTCGTTATGTTGTTTATTTCCATGACTTTTGTATTTTTATATATGTTATATATAATTTTGTTTCAACCATTTATAACAAAATAGGAGTATGCCACACGTCAGGCTTCACTGAGGTTGCATGCAAAATTTCAAGTCTATAACCCATTTCAATTCTCGAAATGGGCTATGGACATACAGACAGGCATTCATGCAGAAAAGAATGTTTACATCCCCCGGAAGATAAAAGATAAATTCTGTGTACCTTGTGAGTGATATGCTTCCAAGTTCAGCCAAATTCCATTGAAGGTTTGTAAGGATAATAGGGTTTTGGACATTTGCCATCGTTATATGTTACAAAGTCACATAAATCTCATATCTTTGTTCTCAGTTAGTTGTTAAATTAACATATTCTGCCATTTCCTTGTTGCCATCATTATTACCCGTAAGACCAATATAAAAATATTCATTAACGCTCAGCCAAATCCCATGGAGTGATATATAATATCATTGAACTTAGTGTTTTCTATATAGAAATGAAGCTTCATGCAAAATTTCAAGTCTACATAGGTCAGTTTGTTTTCAAGATCTAGTGCTTATAGACAGACAGAAATGAAACTTCTCCAGCTCCTCAATTGAGAGGCTTTGCTAATGCCTAGCCAATACAACAGAATAAAAACACTCCCTTATTGAGGCAAAATTAGGGATACAATTTCTCTTTCTTTATTTAACCTCAAATGGGCCACATTTCTAAAAGTTATGAATTTTATAAAAATTGTTAGAGCGTCTGAAAATTTATGCCCAGTTTCATATGCCCATTCTGTCATGCAAGCTTTCATTGATTACAAATAATTGATTGGCTGCCTCAAAGAATTATATTTCACATAGAAACAGTTTTTCTTGAATTTCATTTTCTATTCAACATCCTATGAAAATCCAATCTTTTCAGTTTAACATTTGTATTAACTAATTAAAATAAGCTAAAATCTACTTTCGCTTGATATCCTAGAGGTTAGATTCTAATAGCTTTATAGTAGATTCATGAGTACGTTAAATAATCCAGATGGAAAACTAGAGAATAAACATGTTACCAATATCTCCGTGTTGTCACTTTCCAATACTGAAAAATGAAAAGTTAGTGACTTGTTTAGAATTTAATTGAGCATTTTGCACATTAATAGGTCAAAAACAGTTTAGGTTTAAAATTGTAGACAGATGTTTATAAAAATAAACTGATATAACAGAGTATTGAAGAACTCGACAAAACGTAATGAAACAACTTATACTACTATTTTTGCAACTTTACTACTATTTGACTTTTTACTATATGTTAATGGGGTTCTTTGGGGTAAAGAGGTCCTGATGGGGCCTTGTTTTACTGAGTTTCAAGTCTGTAGGACCTTTCTTCATGTTATCGTTCTGTATAAAAGTTATCGCACAGACAGATAATACTATTTTAAGAAGGACCCGTTAGAGATACTTAATTAATACAGTGTGACCGACCACTGACTGGCCATAAACATCC
Organism: Homalodisca vitripennis; assembly: GCF_021130785.1. Lineage (NCBI taxonomy): Eukaryota > Metazoa > Arthropoda > Insecta > Hemiptera > Cicadellidae > Homalodisca > Homalodisca vitripennis. The sequence continues at coordinate 93,162,796 of NC_060214.1, read as the reverse complement.
TGTTTTAAACTTTTCACACTTTGTGCAAACTTGTCAGTTAGTGATGTGATCCACCATACTCGCATTCCAAAAATGCCTTATTTTTGTGAGGAAGTTATATTAATAAAAAAAGTACCAAAACTTTTGTTTATCACTAGTATTTGAAAAAAATTTAAGTATTGCAAACAAGTAAGAAAAACAATTATACGCGTAATAGTTAAAATCTATTGTATTTCTGTAAAAGTCATCTTTAATCCATTTTAAAATCGCAATAGTAGTATTAGTCACGTACTGTGCATAAACCTTTAGAAATCAGTTATTTCAATAGTACAAAATACGTGTTTGAATTAAAAAAGCTTACTCTGCTTCTTGTTTAAGCACCCTTTAAAATATTTATGGCAACAAAATTATTTTAGTTGTATTACCCTATTATTGAGGCACTCTACTTCATGTAAGTGTTTATGTAAACCTTATGATCAATACCGTAATTTTTGTTGTTGCTCTAATAGAATCTCTAACCCCGAAGAAATTTACTGTTGTATAAAAAGAAACTTTTATAATTTATTAACTAGACTATACTCTATAATCCAATACAGTATTTGGCTTTAGAGCACTATACTGTCAATACCTAGGTTGCCTAGTTTATTCATTTTAAGTAAGTTACAGTCCTTTCGGCTCAATCTTGGAAGAAATAGGTAGATTTTGTGACAGCTAGAATATTATTAATTTATTCTCGTGGTATTTTAGGTACTTAATATCTCAAAAACCATTTATTTCAGAAAATTGTTTTTAATAAAATGTTTTATAGCTGCTATAAATATTCCAAAACTTCTTTTAATTTTGCTCTTGATTCAACAATTTAATAATGGAGTTTTGAATTTTGAAAACTTAAATGGGCGCCATATTGAAACCAAATGGAGCATCAAGTTGACCAACGAAGGTAGTCAAGATATTTGAAAGGTAAATTTTTTACCAAGTTTGAACTTGTTTCAGCATTCCTATCACTGGGTTTTGGCGATAGAAAAAGTTCTTATGGGATTTACATGTAATCAATATCTTGGAAAACGTTCAAAGCAAAATATTGTTTATTACATTTGTAGTAAGTTATATAAGCATTCCAGAACACTTTGTTTTTTACTCTAAGTTCATAAATAATGGTGTGATTTTTTAAAAGTTCAAATGGCCACTATATTGAAATGAAATTGGCATGGCAAACTAGCTAACGAACTTAGCCAGGACATTTATGAAGTTAATTTTTGTACCAAGTATCAACTTGTTAGGGCTTTATTTGGGGACAGTTATCGTTTCCACAAGCTGCATTATATAGAATAAACCATAAACAACATTTTAAACAGGGGGTGGTTTTGAACTCCGAAGATAGGTTTTGAACACATTTGGTGAAGTTATCCAGAAATTTCCTGTAAGTCCTACCATAAGGGTAATTTCCAATAGGCTGATTTTATATTAAAAAATCTACCTAAAAATGATCATTTCTGAATCTATTGAATGTCTGTGCTGTTTCTCTCCATACTCGTACACTTTGGCGTATGCAGGTGTTGTCTTATGTTTGTATTGGTTTTAGTAATCTTAGTGTAATTTTCCATGACTGACAAAGCAATACTGAATTAAATAAACATAAGTAGAATGTAACATGCTTGTGAATCATTAGTTTGGTATTTGAAAGCTATTTAGGCTATTTTTGAAAGTTTTAATGTTTATATTATTAGTGAGTGTGGTCATATGTAATATTTTACAAATTTGCTGTACCATATTTGATCTCTAATGTTGTGAATCTCAAATAATGCTCCAAAGCTTAAATTTTTTGTCAATATGCTAACAGTATTACTATTAATAATTGCAAATTGTATTAAGATTGTTTATAATAAATTTAACATTTAAATGTGGTTTTAATTTATTTCTCCTGTATGAAACCCCTCTTTGCTTCCAAGCATCACTGAGGTAGCCTCAGTGTTAGCTATGCCGGCTTCGATGTACACTGTTTTCTCAGTGTTAGCTATGCCGGCTTCGATGTACACTGTTTTCTCAGTGTTAGCTATGCCGGCTTCGATGTACACTGTTTTTATTGACATAGTACACTAATCATCATGTCTATAAATGATGGGACCTACCCGGTATTTGAACCCATGATCTCTGTTAGAGAGCCGACACTATATCCAGTAGTCTAAGGAGGAGGATGAACTAAGATATTGTCATTAAAGAAATTCTCAAAACTACGTTCAAAATTGAGTGATCAAATTGAAAGGCATTATTTAAGTCAGAGTGCATAACCTTTTTTAATGAACACCTGTTACAAAGAAATGTAAACATCTATGTAACATTTCATGGTATTAGTTCTGAGATTTCATAAGTTGTTAATGAACTTTTTGAGGTTTGTGCCTTTTGAGGGCAGAGGTCATTATGCAAAGTTTCACAGTATTGTCTCAAACTTGAATGGTTAATGAGCAGAGACCTAAGTACAAAGTATTTGCTAGTCAGATAACTAGCAAAAATAAAGTAATGTCTGAATGCATCGTTAAAAACTACTCCTTTGATAAACCAAACAGTGCCTCCATAGTAAGTACAAAGAAGGTTTACCTCACAAAAGGTGTCCTGAAGTTTTACACTGATAGTTCACACCTGTTTTCAAGTGGTGAGTTTGGTGTACAAGGGCTTGAAGCCAATGGACTGGCGCTGCCCTTAGAAAAATAAGCAAATGTTTACCAAACAGAAGCCATGACAATTGAATTACGCAGCGAAGTTTGACTACTAGTACCTTTCACATGGAAAGTCTGAAAACCAAAAACAACTCGTAAAACAGACGAGTAGTTGGAATGACCTGACATTGATGCCTTCGGCTATCTGCGTGAACATCAGAAGCGTTGCGCTGATGGCAACGTAAGAAAAACATCCCTTGAGATAGCACAGATCAGTTAAATATAAAAACTCCATAGGGTCTAATCAGGAATAATCGAGAGAGGTGAAAACATCACAAGATAAAACGTAAGATAAGATCAAGTATTAAGTCTCCACTTGGAACACGTTGCCACCACTCGTGTAAGCCAATGACATGATTGACTTGGAGAATTTCCCTAATCTAAGATGCGAAGAAAGGCTACTAGAGAATCAAAATGTTTATCTCTCCTTATTGTAAAGACTGAACAAAGCTCCTAGACCTGAATGAAGAGAGGTTATATACATGATACTCTTAACTGTTAAAAGGATAAAGTTATTGGAAAAAACACCCATGTACAGTTCGAGGACTTTAGCTGTGCACGTGACCTTGAGTGTGTGGTGGTAGGCGGGAGGGGTGGCGGGGTACCGTTATGCACTGCATCCCGAAAACATTTCCTATGACTCATGAGTGAAACCCTCCTTTCAGGAATCGTATTGGCCCAAATAACTCATCACACTCGCTAAAATCAGTCTGTTTTGTGACAGTGCTGAGTGTGGTGGTAGCTTGTGCTTGGCTTTTACCCATAATGTCTGTTGAGTTAGTCGAAAGTCAAAGGCAGAACTAGTCATAGTTCATAGTCAGGCTCGCGAAATTGTGAGTAATGTTTATACATTTATGAAGGAAGAGGCAGACCATCAGACTGTTAAAATTCCGTTGTCAAAGGCTCGCCAAAAAACTGCTGCAGCAACTGGAGTGTCAGAGCGAGTTGTGACTAAAATAAATAGTGAACTTAAAAAGTTGAAGGTTAGTAACCTGTGTGAGGCAAGTTTTACTACGCTAAACAAAAACCATCAACGACGTAGAACAGTTACTCATTTAGATGACTTCGATAAATGTGTAGTGACAAGACTAGTGTACAATTTCCATATTGAAGAACAACGAATACCAACTGCAAAACTGTTTAGGGAGGCGCTAAGGGGCAAAATAAATTGAGTAAATTGGGTAATATCACCAGCGCCAAGTACTTCAACACCCCTTATGAGTAATCAAGATGCAAATGGTTTGAGTTTTCATTCAGTGACTACAGACAGTTTTGTTTTTTCGGGAAAACGACTTCCCTCCAATACCATACTCTCAGTTACAAGTGGAAATGGGATCCCCACGAACCAAGGCCTTAGGGGGAAAAGACTTTATAAATGTTCCTAATGCTGGGTTTAAGGTTGTGCATATTAACTTGCAATCTATTCGCAACAAGCTTGAAGACTTTACTCTCCTTCTACATGAACATGACTTTGATGTTGCCCTTGTCAATGAGCACTGGCTATCTCCACACGAGGTACCCCTGTACGTCCCTCAAGGCTACAAGTGGCTGCTACCTACTGCCGACCTCAACAACACTATGGTGGTGCTGCCGTGCTGGTTAAGGAAGACATTTGTGTTGCGGAATTGAATGTTGATGAGTTTTGTGTAAACCTGGTGTTTTCGAAGTTGCTACCGTAAAAATTAGAAAGTAAAGTAAAGAACCAGTAATTTTAATATCACTGTACAGAACACCAAGTTCTAAATTAATCAATGTTTTTAGAGGTACTTGAAAATTTTTTAAGTAAAGTTTGGATAATTCTGACCATGTTAAAGTAATTTTAGGGTCTGATTTTAATGTATGTACATTAAGTGATTCAAAGGAGAGTAGAATGCTCAGCAACTTGCTCAAGTCTTTTGACCTCCACTTAACAAATTTTACTCCTACTAGGGGTAACTACTGCCTTGACAATCTGGCAACTAATATTAGATTACAGTCCAATATAGGATGCTTTAAAGTATCTGACCATGATTTTTACTGGTTTAATACAGACGCCATAGTTGTAAGACAGCCTGAACATGTCCCAAAAAGAATTCGCTTTAGGCTGATGGGAAAAGGCAATATTGATCAATTTGTCAGTAGTTTAAATAATCTGAACTGGCTCAGATTGTTTGAGGTTGAAGATGCTGGTGCTGCCTTTGATCATTTTATGGATGTTGTATGTACTAACTTTAATATTTATTGTCCTTTAAAAAAATAAAAAAAGTAAATTTAATTAATGATAGAAGCAAGAAAACAAATAATAAATGGTTTACACCTGAACTAAATTAGGGGTTAGGAATACTATGATAAATTTGTACAATAGATATAAGTATACTAAGGATACTAGAGACAAAAATTGTTATTTAAATTGTAGGGCAACTTATAGAAATCTTATCAGGAGGGCTAAGTATAAGTATAATGAAAACCTGATCAATAATGCAACAAACAAGTGTCAAACTGCTTGGAAGGTAATTAAAGACGAAGTTGGTGTAAAGAAACAGCAACATTCTTCAATTTCAACAGATACATTTAATGACTACTTTGTTAGTGTAGGTGAATCTGTTGTTAAGGATGGTCAAAACGGTAGTGGCAATCCTGTGAAGCATAGTTCATATTGACTATATGAATAATGTCAACGAAATAAAAAATCTAATCCAGATGCTAGACAGGCCTGGGATCCAGCATCAGAGGCAGAGGTGTTGCATATAACTTCTAACTTGAAAGGTTCTACTAGTCAGGGACTACTATGGTCTCTCCAAACAAGATGATAAAGTGTATAATGCCAGCAATTGTATCTCCAGTTACATATCTAATAAATAAAATTTTAGATCAAGGAATATTTCCTGAAAGTTTAAAAGTTACTAAAGTTATCCCAGTTCAAAAGAAGAAGAATGTAGATGAACTTGCTAATTTTAGACCAATTGCTCTGGTACCAATTTTTTCTAAAATTATTGAGCACTTTATCAAAAGACGACTATATTCTTTTTTTCTAAAAAATAATTACTTTACGAATGCACAATTTGGTTTTTTAGCTGGTAAGTCTACCATTGATGCAGTTGAAAAGGTTGTTACTGAAGTTCTTAAGGCTTTTGAAAAAAATTCTTTCTTGGCTTTGACTCTGTTAGATTTAAGAAAAGCTTTTGATATTATATCGCATAAAATACTGCTTAAAAAGCTCTCTAAGTATGGTGTAATGGGCAAAGAATTAAACCTTATACGTTCGTACCTTGTGAACAGAAAACAGGTGGTTGTAATGGGGGATCAGGTGTCTTGTATGCGGGAAGTGGTTAGAGGTGTTCCCCAAGGGTCTGTTTTGGGGCCACTCCTATTTGTCATTATGATTAATGATCTTCCATCCAACTCCCCCATGAGTCTGTCCTCTTTGCAGATGATACATCAGCACTGGTTAAAGGTTACTCTCTGGATTATGTTGAAACATGAATCTGCTCTATTAGTGGAAAGAGCTGGTGACTGGTTCTCAGCAAATGAGTTAATACTTAATGATGATAAGTCAGAACAAATTATCTTTACATTAAGGAAAGTAGATGAGAGTTAGTCAATCAGCATGTCAAGTTGCTCGGTATTCACCTAGACTCAAAACTTAGTTGGCATTATCATACTGAGCAGCTAATTACTAAACTGTCTAGAGTGTTATACTTATTGTTTAAGCTTAAGTATAATGTTGAATCTGATTGTTTGCGTATGGCCTACTTTGCATTTTTTAATTGTCACTTGAAACTATGGCATATTGCTATGGGGAAATAGTCCTGGAGCTAACGATGTATTTTTTTTATGCCAAAAAAGGGCAATTCGAGTTATGGCTGGTATAAGTCAGATAGAAAGTTGTAAGCCATTTTTATTAGTTTTAAGATTTTAACTGTACCTAGCTTGTATATATTGTGTAATTTATTATATGTTAAAAAACATTTATCTGATTTTTTTGAGCGCAATGTGTATCATAGCCACTATACTAGGAACTGTGATAATCTTAATTTACCAAGTACCCGACTCCAAAAAAGTGATAAACTGTCATAAATATATGCAAATTAAATTGTATAATAGTTTACCTGAATATGTAAAAAAATTAAGTGTTAATGTATTCAAAACAATAATTACAAGTTTTTTGGTGAGGACTGCACCATATTCTATTGAAGATTTTATCATTATTGTAGTTATGACAATTTGTATACTGCATAGTATATTTAGTATTAGTATGACAATGTCTATTGCTTGTAATATAGCCTAATGACAAATAAAGATTTGAATTGAATTTGAAATTTCCAGGGTTGTGAGAAAAGTTTGAGGTGGTTATTAAAGGACCTGGGATTTACTTGGAGAAGGATGGCAAACAATAGGAGATTATTAATTGAAAAGCCAGAAATCCGAGAGAAAAGGATAACATACTTGAGAGCATAGAAAAATTACAGGGAGCAAGGACGCCCCATAATTTATTTAGACGAATCTTATATACTATCGTCTCATGTATCTAACCAAACTTGGTCGGATGGCTCAAATGAAGGGTTACAAGTGCCGATTTCCAAGGGCGAGAGACTAATAATTATCCATGCAGGTGGAGAGAAAGGGTTTGTGCCCAATGCTTTTACCTGAGGGAAAGCAAGCAACCATAGTGGAGACTACCACGACAAAGTGAATGGGGATATATTTATGAAGTGGATACAGGAAAAAGTGTTACCAAATTTGAAACCAAATTCAGTACTGGTAGTCGATAACGCGCCCTACCATAACATACAAATGACATGCATACCACATAACATACCATGATAAAGCTCCTACTTCAAAAAGTAGGAAGCAAGATATGAAGGTGTGGCTTTCAAAAACCGGAATACCATTCTGCGACGATATGCTTTTACCTAAACTCTACAAACTTGTGCAGCTATATAAACCAAGGCATGTCCGGTACACCTTGGACGAAACTGTTCAACTAGAGGGTCACAGCATCTTACGACTTCCACCCTACCACCCAGACCTCAATCCCATTGAGTTAATTTGGGCCGAAGTTAAAAGTTATGTGGCTATGAGAAATACATCTTTCACTATGTCTCAAGCTAAAGCTCTATGCGAAGACAAGATTTCAAGTATGGGCGCAGAAGAGTGGTCAGTAAAGTGCAAGCACGTTGATAAAATCGAAAGGGACTATGCAGCCACAGAACCCCAGATTAACAATATTATAGAATCCCTTATTATATCAGTTTGACAGTGACCCAGAAGAGGAGGACAATTTGAGTGGGATTGAAGAACTCCAATGAAAAAACAATCATTAGAAAATTATATTCTAGCATTTTAATTAACTAAATATTATTGAAGTGATTGTAAATTAAATAATAAGAGAATACCAAACAATAGCAATATTAGGACTTATCCTTGTTTTTCAGTTGTTATAGTGTTGTTTAACGTGTTTTTGAAAATAGCGTATTATTTTGTCAATACTAATCTGCAAATCGAAATCGTGAGTTTTAAGTCGTTAAAGAGATTGTTGCAAGCAGTGGCGGATTTCTCATTAGGCACGATAGGCAACTCCTAGGGGCCGCAGGTGTAAAGGGGCCGCAAACCCCAAAAATAAAAAAGATTTTCCTCCAGTACATAAAATTGTTTTATTCATATAAAACGATTTTTTCAATGTACAGTAGACTAGACTCCCGATTTACCGCGAGTGAGTTAACCGTGATGCTATCCGCAACGAAAATAAAAGCTAACTATAGGTAGGTAACTACGAGGAAGACACGAAAAGGAGAAGGAAGAGAAATAGAATGTCAGACGAAGACGAATTAAATGGCACTGATAATGATACCAGTAGCTTTGATGGAAGACAAAACATGATTGTAAATACATTTTATATTGTTATTGACAATATAACCCAGGAATGAGACAACAGGTCAAAAATTTATTTTGATCAAAATGAGGTTTTTGGTGTTTTGTATAACATGGACAAAATAAATGATGAAGAAATTTGTCAAAAAGCGTGTGGTTTGGTGGATAAATATTCCTCGGATCTCACATCTGAACTTAGGGAAGAACTGATCCATTTTAAAGCGTTTGTGAAAGAAGCTGAATGTATAGAAGAAAACGCAAAAGAACATCATTTACCTGCCTACTACTTAAAATTTATCAGGGAGAAACAACTGACAACACTCTTCCCAAACATTGATACTGCACTAAAAATCTTATTATGCATGATGTCTTCAAATGCATCGGGAGAACGGTCATTCAGCATTCTCAAACGTGTGAAGAATTACCTACGCAACTCAACCACTCACACCAGGCTGTCCAGCCTAGTTGGGTTGCTGAACTGTTGAATGAACTGAATTTTGATGATATTGTAGACGAGTTTGCTGCATTAAAAGCTAGAAAAGTTGATTTATAAGGAAATATAAAACATAAAACTATTCATATAATCAATGTATAATGTCACTAATATGATTTGAATATTATAAAGTGTACAAAGCCACTAACTTAGTTTTAATTGTAAGTCCCAAACTTTTTTTATTTTGTGTAGTTCTGTTTTTTTAGGTAGGGGGGGCCGCAAGTTACCATGTGCCTAGGGGCCGCTAAGGTCATAATCCGCCACTGGTTGCAAGGTTAGTATTAGGGCTGCACGAGCACAGCTAAATTCCTCCAACTGTACATGGGGAATTATTTGTTTAACAAACTACCTTCTGACTTAAAGAGCAAAATAAACCAACTCATTCATAAGCAGTTTTGCTGATTACCCACTAGAAAAAATGTATTACAGTATAGTTTACATGGGTTTTTAATATAAGTCAAAAAATCTAATCTAGAATTTGTATATGTTTTTGTTCATAAGGAATGAGGATATACTCAAAGTTGAATATTTACTGTTAATTTGGGTAAAGCTGTTTATAAATTGTATAATATGAAAATGTCACCTGTTTAACAGGTATTTCTGTTTGTAAACGTTCATTGTGACAATAAATTATGATGATGATGATAAATTAATTTATTAATTCTAACAAGAAAGAATCTTCTATAATGTGTTATTCTGTTTATTTGATTTTTCTGCTACTGTTACGGGAGTGTCATCTGGAAACATAAGAGTATGGCAGATATCTATAAGCAAGAACATAGCTAGAAACACATTTTGGGGGTTCGGACAACTGATATTTTAAAGTAGTGGACAAAGAGTAAGGCCCCATTTTGTTCCTTAAAAAGTTTTTGACTTGCATCTTTGTTGAGAACGATTTAACTGCAGAACATCTTTAAAAATCCAACTTGTTTACATGGATGTTTACCACACAGTATAGGAGGTTGCTTCACTTGGTGAGTGTACATAAATGAAATAAATCTATATTATCCCTGAATTGGACCAACTAACTATATAAGCATGTTTCTTTCACACAAAATACTGTTCCTTTTAACATACTCTATATAGCTCAATTAGTATGTGTTTTTTTTTTTAACCCATAAGATAAGTATGTTTAGCAGAAGGAAGACCACAATAGCTATAGAATTTGGAATGCCAAGAATCTGGTAAAAACCTCACTGTTGTTTCCCAGAGTTATACCCCGAAGGAATAATATACCCCTAGGGTATAAACAGAATGTGTAGATTGTCGTGGATGGAACTAGTTAGGTTGTGGTCAATGTCAACAGCATACAAGTATAGTGAGGATGTTACCTTAGTTGCTTAATCAAGCTCAAACTGCTATGTACGGACTTGTACTCGTATTACCTCAAAATATACTTCGTCAGAAGAAGAAGGCGGTTAGCTGAATATAGACCAATGTAGACCCATATTTATTCAACCTGGCATCCGTACAGTGGTGAGCTAGTACTTGTACAGTGATAAGGCAGAACGCATACATTGGCAAGCCAGTACGTTTACAGTGGGGGCCAGTAAGTGTACAGAGATAAGGCAGTACATGTACAGTCGCGAGCCAGAATGTGTACAGTGGTGAGCCACACCGTGTACACTGGTGAGCTAGTACGTTTACAGTGGTGAGCCAGTAAGTGTACAGAGATAAGGCAGTACGTGTACAGTGGTGAGCCATTATGTGTACAGTGATGAGCCAGTACGTTTACAATGGTAAGGCATTAAGTTACAGTGGTGAGCCAGAACGTGTATAGTTGTAAGCCAGTATGTGTACAGTGGTGAGCCAGAATGTGTACAGTGATGAGCCAGTACATGTGCAATGGTGAGCTAGTATGTATACAATGGTGAGCTAGTACGTGTACAGTGGTGAGCCAGTGTTGTAGCTCCATACATGCTTATACCATAAGACGTGTGAATTGATTAATGGAAAATAAATAGTTTTTAAGGTTTGAATATTAAATACCTTTGACATTTGTCGTAGAGTGTAAAGACCAGAGGATATTTTATTTACTAGATGGTCAACATGTTTATCCCAATTTAAGTGTTGGTACAATAATTGGTCCAAGAAATTTTGAGATTTGTACTTGATTCAGTTTTGAATTTTCTAAATATTTATTTGGCTTTAATTTTGATTTAGTTTGTTTTGTACAGAATGAAATAAAATTTGATTTATTTATATTTAGTAGGATATTTTAGTGTCTGAAAATTCTTTGTTGTAAGACTTAGAAATGATTTAAGCTCAATTTCTTCTTGACTTTTACCTGAAATTGTGATGTTGGTATTGTCAGCCTAGAGGCACACTGACCCATCCACCTCTATCACACCCGGCAACCCCCTTAAATAGCAAAGAAATTGAAGAGGGCCAAGTATAGATCCCTGTGGGACACTATGTTTTAATTGTTCACACTAATTTAATAATTCATCTGTCGGTCATCCCCAGTCGCCAGAAATACAGTGTGCAAACACAGTTTTTTCACAGACTTTATGTTTAGTAATTATTCAAGTCATTTTCTTTTCTATTATTTTTACTGGATGTTGAACTCTCTCATACTTGAAATGTAATTCTTGACTGTTCCACAAAGTAAGAGCTTTTAGAATAATGCGAGGTAGTTTTGTTGTGCCTTGCATGTTTAATTGTAGACCATGGACAGTATAGTGTTGTCGTCCCAAATGATTAAGATTAATAATGTAAACTCCATCAATCCTGGCAGCTATCTCCATGATGTAGTTATGTACTTACGTATTATATCTACCACACCCCTACATTTCTCCAAACACAAAAATTCAACAAAAACAAACATTACCAAACAAAAACTAAACTCTTTATTAAAAAAAACACACCAAACTTGTTTTTATTCTTGATCACACTCTGCCACCCAAAATGCAGCGGATCATTTCATGTCTGTTTACGCACTTTTTACATTTAGGTAGCAACTCTTTGTCCTGCAAAAACCTTATTGCCCCCTCTTCACTGCTAGGCAAATCCCAAATTTTAATTCGGCCACCCATTACAACAATGCACTGATAACACAGACGACAATAACCAAGTAGTACACACAACAATTAGTTACAATCGACGCGATGCACAGCGAAAACAGGTATGGTTACAGTAAGCACTTTTAGTTTACTTTCTAAACTCTCATAGATTTCATTGAAGTTTTCTTTAAGACTATCATTTGTTCCACCAAGAACTACTAAAGGGGTCTTTCTTCACCAATTTTAGCTGAGTCGATGATGACTTGCAGAAGAGTTGTGTTTGGTCTGACATAGCCAAAAGCATTTACTCTTCCTTCACTCATTTCTGTAATTTTTGGAGCAAGATTTTTACCTTGGCTGTCAGAGCAAACTGTAACGTTGGTTTTAAAACTTTATATTTTACTGATTTTTTTTAGATTTTTTTGTGTTTTAGAGTCGTTTGTTTTTATAATGTTATGAAAAATATGGTCTGAGAAATTCATGTTGAGTTTGGGCTTATTACTGTTTACAACTCTTGGTTTTTGAATTGCACTTCTAGATTTAAATTTGTTTTCTTTTTCACACTTACCATGCTTTACCATCATTAATGAAACAACAGCATTGTTACTGATATTATACAAGTTGTCAATTACATAGGATAGAAGAGAGCATTTTTGTATGATGTCAGACTGGGTTAAAATAGTTTTTCGAATAAACTCTGTATTTATTGTGTCCGAAGTCATTATATCGTGAACAATGGATTCCACTGCCCAGCACATAAATACTCCACAATCATGACTGTTTGACTGCTGTGGCCCACCAATTTCTAAAAAATTTATTGGTATTGTCTTGTTTAAATAAGTGTTTAGCCTGTTTGCAACCGAGAGAGCAGAACTTTGGTTGTATGTACCAGAAGAGTCAAAATGTAAAACTTTTTGTTCAGACCCAATATATACTAGTGTACTCCAGTGTGAGCCACTATCAGATTGTGTTAAATTAACAGAGTCATTTATTGGTAGAATGATGTAACGTTTTTCCTTGATATTAAGTGGTTCTAGCATAAAATGGAATTCATTAGTATTTATTATTGCATGAACAATGAGTGAATTGATTATGATGCCTGATTTTTTATCCAGAACATCACCTATCATTTAACATTTCAAAATACGGCTGAATTGTCAGGTCATTGAGCCATTTATCGTTCAAAAGCTCATCAGAAACTAACAACATTTTACAGCTTTAATTTCAGTCTGTGTTTCAATACTTGAAAACCGTACAGGAGTTTCCACAGCGGAATCAGAAGAATTCAAACTAATGGTTGAGGCTGTTTCTGATAAAATATCATTATTTTGAATTGTAGATGGTTTTACCACATTTAAAAGCTGTAGAGAGGATTCACAAACAGAATCAGAAGCATTCAACTTCATACTCGTGTTTGACTTGGTTGATTTTTCACCCATACTAGCTTTCTTCATGCTAACATTTTTTTTTGAGGTAAAATTAAAATCATCAAGTTTTAAATTTAATTTTTCTATTTAATGTATTCTTCCAGTTCTTTTTTTTATTTTTAAACTTTATCACCAGGGTTTGTCACTTTTATATGTTATTTTACCTCAATGTATGTACTCCACTTTTCCTAACTGTTACTTCAATTTTCCATACTGAGAGAAGAGATTTATTCGTACATTGGTCACTTAAGGAAGTATCTATAAAATTATTTTATTGTCCAAGTGATAATAAAAAAAAAGTATTTTATTATGAAGAAAAAATGCAGCTATTTTGTAAATAAAATACGGTGGCAGCATTTATTAAATAAGTATTGAAACACTATTAGTGGCTGACAGTAAGTCTTAATGTTATCTGCTGCACAACAATAAAGCTCAAAATACACCAGCTGAGTCATTAACAGCTGATGACAAGCTGTACAGGTTATCCCTTCACTACCTGCGTATGCTTGAAAATCTAATTGTTGAAGTATTGCAAGAAACAACTAATGTAGTCAAATTTCTGAGTTTATCTTTGTGAAATAAAATAATTTTAATCACAAAACGTCTTCTTGGGTCATAGTCACAGATACTTACTGAAAAAGAGTGCTTATCTTGGAATTGAAACTGAGTTTTGTAAAGAAACAAATGAAAATGTGTAGTGATAAATACATGTGATTTTAGAAATTCAGTTACGTGTAATATTTATAATTAATTATTTGTTTGCTACTAGAATAAATTTTAACTGTTTCAAAAGTTAGGGATATTTTACCACAGATTTTCCCACAACTTCAGCATTGTCTTACTAAAATGTACACTAAATAATAATAAAGTTCTAATAGAGCTAAAAACACTAAACACATGTTATTGTTGTACTTTTGAGCCAGTACGTGTACAGTGATGAGTCAGAACGTGTACAGTGATGAGCCAGTACGTGTACAGTGGTGAGTCAGTACATGTACAATGGTGAGCTAGTACTTGTACTGTGGTGAGGCAGTACTTGTACAGTGATAAGGCAGTACACGTACAGTGGTGAGCCAGTACGTTTACAGATGTAAATCAGTAAGTATACAGTGGTGAGTCAGTACATGTACAATGGTGAGCTAGTACTTGTACTGTGGTGAGGCAGTACTTGTACAGTGATAAGGCAGTATACATACAGTGGTGAGCCAGTACGTTTACAGATGTAAATCAGTAAGTATACAGTGGTAAGGCAGTACATGTACAGTGGTGAGCCAGTACATTTACAGATGTAAATCAGTAAGTATACAGTGGTAAGGCAGTACGTGTACAGTGGTGAGCCAGTACATTTACAGATGTAAATCAGTAAGTATAAAGTGGTAAGGCAGTACGTGTACAGTGGTGAGCCAGTACATTTACAGATGTAAATCAGGAAGTATACAGTGGTAAGGCAGTACGTGTACAGTGGTGAGCCAGTACATTTACAGATGTAAATCAGTAAGTATACAGTGGTGAGTCAGTACATGTACAATGGTGAGCTAGTACTTGTACTGTGGTGAGGCAGTACTTGTACAGTGATAAGGCAGTACACATACAGTGGTGAGCCAGTACGTTTACAGATGTAAATCAGTAAGTACACAGTGGTGAGTCAGTACATGCAGGGCCCGATTAACCAGTAGGCTAAGTAGGCTGCAGCCTAGGGCGCGAGACCGGTGACGATTTTCGGGGGGCGCTTCGGAGTTCAAGATGAAGTGCTTTTTATATGTAGTAAATAAAATGGTATGGTCTAAAACTTCACTATACATTTTTGTACATTATTTACACATCCACCTAGACCTTAGATTTACTCCATTTACTTAAAAATAACTATTAAGTAGAAAAAGAAATTAATTAATTGCGATTAGTGACAACGCATAGTAATTATCGTAACGGTAGGGAAACTAAAAGGGAAATTTTGCTTCGCGCGAGGGGCGCCGCCGGCCGCCGCCCTTCAACGTTTGCAACACTGACGCTCTCTGACAGATAGAGACAGAGTGTAGCTGCAGCTGCAGTCAGTCGTCTCCTCGTCTGCACTGTTTGTTTTAGGCCTATGGCCTATGAATTATTTGGACTTTCGTTGTGATTAATTGGTGTCATTGCTCGTTATTATAAACACTGACATTTATTCGTAAGTCGAGTAGAGTGTTTGATACTGAAATATTAGAAGAAGCAGTGGTTTGCTTGTTTTACATATGTAGGCTACATTATGAGTAAAAAACCAAGTGGTTCCGAATACCGTAAACGGGCCCGGGAGCGTAACGAACGGGAAAGTGCTCTTCTAAATAAAATTCATAGACTAGACGATTTTTTCAATAAACCCGAAACTCCCAGTTGTTCTGCTGAGACATTGCCGGTCGTCACGGGAACTGAACGAAACGTTGTGAGTGAGGACAGCGGTGTTATAGTGGAAGTGGAAGTGATTCAGCAGCCTGCCAGTGCCACTGCTACCGATGTCTCAGACACCACAACGGAAATTGCACCTGTACACGTCCCTTCACCACCATCAACCGAGCAAATAGCAGATTTGGGACATCAGTTGCAAGATTGTGTACCAGCAAATAAAGAGGTAACCGATTCAAAAAATCTTGATGATCCCGCTTTATGGCTGGTAAATGAGGCATTGCGTGAATACTTTGCAGTGCACAGCATCAATCAAAATGACAGTGGGGATTTTTCCCAATCAAAGCGGCAGTATTCTGACCAAAACCGTTATTTGAACAAAGCTTGTTTTTTCAAAAAACTTGTAAATGGAGAGATTGTAAAAAGAACTCATTTAGTTTATTCCAAATCAACTGGCTATGTATACTGTGCTCCTTGTAAGCTCTATGGGGGGACGACTGCCTTAGCTACATGCGGCTTTAATGATTGGAAAAATTCACACAAAATTCAAGAACATGATAATAGTCTAGAGCACAGAGAATGTGTGAACAAATATTTGACCCGGATGAATGCACCTCAGAGAATTGATGCAAAACTACTTGAGCAGCATCAAGTAGAAGTGAAGTATTGGAGAGATGTATTGTCAAGAGTTGTTGAAGTAGTTAAGTATTTAACTTCTCGAGGGCTTCCGTTTTATGGTGAAAATGAAATTTTGGGGTCAACCAGTAATGGTAATTTCCTTGGCTGTATCGAGCTTTTGTGCAAGTTTGATCCTTTCATGGCTGACCATGTTGCTCGTTTCGGAAATAAAGGTAAAGGAGTGCCCTCATACTTATCTTCCACGATCGTTAACGAGTTTATTACTCTGTTAGCTGACAATGTTAAATCCAAAATCGCGTCAGATATCAAGAATTCTAAGTATTTTTCGATTATTGTCGACTCTACTCCAGATGTTTCCAATGTGGATCAATTGACTTTTGTCATTCGTTTTGTAGCACCTGACGGGTCACCTAATGAGCGGTTCATAACGTTCATCCCAAATTGTGGCCATAAAGGGGAAGATATGGAGAAGGCTGTGATAAATACTCTTGAAAGTTTGAACTTAAATATCAGTGACTGTAGAGGTCAGAGTTACGACAATGCAAGTAACATGTCTGGGTGTTACAAGGGGCTTCAAAATCGAATCAAAGAGCAAAATCCTCTTGCTCACTACGTTCCTTGCGCAGCTCATTCGTTACAGCTAGTAGGTTCGACCGCTGCAGAAAGTAGTAGTAGTTCTGTTGAATATTTTGCCCTGGCACAGCAAATGTACAACTTTTTCCATTCATCTACACACAGATGGGAAATTCTCTTGTCGCAATATGACAAAGAATGTTTGACAGTCAAGACCCTTTCGAAAACTCGCTGGAGTGCAAGAGCAGATGCCAGTAAAGCCATGCACAAGTCATATAAACAAATAATCGCAGCGTTACAAGACATCACTTCAAACGAAGAAAATAAAAAAGACGTACGACTTGAAGCCAAACAACTGATAGAGAAGCTCCAGTCTTTGGAAATGACCATGATGATTTGTTTTTGGAATAAAGTACTCATGAAGTTTCATGACATCAGTGTACGACTTCAATCTGAAGATGGAGACTTAGATCAGACAGCACTTTCGTACGAGCTCCTAGAGTCTTTTCTAAGTTCATTAAGAAATGAGGAACAATTTTCTAACTTTGAAAGTGAGGCAAAGCTTATGTGCAATTCTCAAGAGTACAAACAAGACAATACAAGGAAAAAGAAACCAAAAATCCCTTTTGGAGAAAGCAAAGAGGGGCACACTAAGTTTGATGGGCGGAAATCATTCCTGATAAATTGTTACTACAAAGCAATTGATACACTCCTAGGGCAACTAACAAGGAGAAAATCAATTTATGTCACACTACGAGACTCCTTCAACTTTTTATGGAATTTGAATAAAATTGAGAGTTCAATCTTGAAGGAAAAGGCAACAAAGCTAATGAATGAATATTCAACAGACCTAGATGATTCATTTCCAGATGAGTGTTTGTATCTTCAAAAATTTTTAAAAGATGATAATACATTCTATGAAGAGGAAAATGTACTGTCAGACAGAATGGAGGAAAAGAAGAAAGTCCCGACTGGGACTAAAGCCTACAGGCTATTGAAACATGTAAAAACCCTAAAACTTGAATCTCTTTTTCCGAACGTGGAAGTGGCATTGCGGATCTTCTTGAGCATGGCGGTGTCTAATTGCAGCGGAGAAAGATCCTTTTCTGCTCTTACTCGAGTCAAGAATTATTTGAGGTCGACTCTACGGCAAGAAAAACTCCAGGCACTCGCTCTCTTATTTATAGAAAGTGACTATGTACAGCTCGTTCCGTTTGATGACTTGATCGATGCGTTTGCCTCATCAAAAGCACGGAAGAAAGACTTTGTTTAATCAGGGAATATATCGTCATGAGAAAATAAAAAGTTCTTTTGTTAACAGTAGGCCTAATAATTTTATAGTTCTAGCTCATTGTTTGTTATTGTGATTAAATGTTCAAGTCACCAAGTTGTATACCAAAGTCTAATGTCATTTCTATGTAACATAATGTACTTGAATAAACCAGAGAAAGTTGATGACCAATTTGACCATGTTCATTGATTTATTATAAATCCTTTTCAGTGATTTACAGTTAAAACGCTAATTAAACAGGCTATACGTAGCTACTAAGCTTTCTTATTAAAATGGACAACAATAAAATCTCCATTATTATGGCAGCATTTATACTGAAGTAAGAGATAAAATTCACATAATTTTAACAGCCTTAAAATTACAGTATGCATTTTAATTTATTTTGAAAAAAAATAAGCCTACAGATTTTTTGAAAGTAACATTACAAAGTGCTGAACTTTGAATTTTGTGACTATTTAATGATAGTAATCTACAAAAAATGTATAAGAATTAAAAACTCATGTAAGGTTTGGCTGTAGCTAGGACACATTTTTGTATGTCCTACAAAACCAGTGGTAAATAAGAACCCTTGATTCTCTTTAAAGAATGTTACCTACAAGTCTACAACAATAGACCATATTCCATTTTAAAGATACAAATAAATGCTCAGCAGTAAGCATCCTTTCCCTTTGCAAGTTTGCACTTTCTATAATTTTGCTGTTTTTGTTCGTTTGTTTGTGTGTTTTTAGGAAATGACAGCAAACAGCATAGTTCTTTTAACCGTTGAATTTGAACATATTACATAGCAGTTTATACATACATGTATCATTAGACCTTTGAACAATAATTAAAGTTTATAGTTAGTTGCTGAATGTTGTTCTTTTCCTAAAGTTTAATACTCTAAATGGTCTCTCTCTGTAATGGTCTTTAAATTTAAGTAAGTTGAAATTTTATTACAAAAATATAATATGGCCGCTATACAGCAGAACACTTTTTATTATTGAAAATTGACAGAGGGAAGCCGGCCGGAAACCGTTGGGGGGGGGGGCGCGAAGTACAAAAACCTTAATCGGGCCCTGAGTACATGTACAATGGTGAGCTAGTACTTGTACTGTGATGAGGCAGTACTTGTACAGTGATAAGGCAGTACACGTACAGTGGTGAGCCAGTACATTTACAGATGTAAATCAGTAAGCATACAGTGGTAAGGCAGTACGTGTACAGTGGTGAGCCAGTACATTTACAGATGTAAATCAGTAAGTATACAGTGGTGAGTCAGTATATGTACAATGGTGAGCTAGTACTTGTACTGTGGTGAGGCAGTACTTGTACAGTGATAAGGCAGTACACGTACAGTGGTGAGCCAGTACGTTTACAGATGTAAATCAGTAAGTATACAGTGGTAAGGCAGTACGTGTACAGTGGTGAGCCAGTACATTTACAGATGTAAATCAGTAAGTATACAGTGGTAAGGCAGTACGTGTACAGTGGTGAGCCAGTACATTTACAGATGTAAATCAGTAAGTATAAAGTGGTAAGGCAGTACGTGTACAGTGGTGAGCCAGTACATTTACAGATGTAAATCAGTAAGTATACAGTGGTAAGGCAGTACATGTACAGTGGTGAGCCAGTACATTTACAGATGTAAATCAGTAAGCATACAGTGGTAAGGCAGTACGTGTACAGTGGTGAGCCAGTACATTTACAGATGTAAATCAGTAAGCATACAGTGGTAAGGCAGTACGTGTACAGTGGTGAGCCAGTACATTTACAGATGTAAATCAGTAAGCATACAGTGGTAAGGCAGTACGTGTACAGTGGTGAGCCAGTACATTTACAGATGTAAATCAGTAAGTATACAGTGGTAAGGCAGTACGTGTACAGTGGTGAGCCAGTACGTTTACAGATGTAAATCAGTAAGTATACAGTGATAAGGCAGTACGTGTACACTGGTAAGCGACTACATGTAGTGTATTGGTGCTACTATAAATAAATTTAATCATACTGGTGGTGGTAATTATATCTTGCAGTATCAGGCTGTTTTTGAGCTCATGTAAGGGCTTCTTAAAGTTCGTTAAAAATCCACATAAAGTGACATTTTTAAAAAACATTTCTAACACCACAGGTAGGACCTTCTTATGAAATGAAGTTGTGAGAAAATTAGACAAGTGAGCTGCCTATTTTTGTCAAATTTCATCTAGTTTTAGAAAACAAACTTTATTATATAAATTTAATATTTAACCACACTATGATATGAAACAAAAACCTAATACGTGCATAAATTACGAAAAACGGGTGTATATATAATAGTTTGGTAACAATAAGTGGAAAAGCTATAGCATTCAATAGCTCAATTCATCCCCAATTCAGTGGTGTATAAATCACACTGATTGACCATAGTATCATAATCCTAATGTCCTACATAACTTGGCCTACTACAACATACTACTTGTCTGTCCCACTTTTTACATTTACGGTCCTACAAACCGCAGTACACTAGCCAACGAACTATGCAAGTGTCAAAAATCACACAATAAACAAACTGACTCATAAGCATTACGAGAATCGCTTGGAAGCCGTATTCTCCTACACTTCCCTATTATTCTCATACACTGACGCCTCCTTTGAAACCTTCACCTCCACACGGGGGAGTACTCCCAGGTTTAGGACTGCTGCTTTAAGGATTAACCATTAGTTTTTACGCCATTTTTAGATTTCAGCAAATAGGTAAGTACTCATCTACCTTAAAAAGATGGTCAGAATTTAACTCCGAAGATTCCCTTTGAAGCGGACGGCTAGAGCTATGCTAGATGAAAGTTTACTAGACTGTGCTTTTGAACTAATGTACAAATTCCAGCTTTAAATGTTCTACAATATTTAAAATATTTTTCAGTTTATAAAGAAACAAACACGTAAATAGTTTCATTGTTAATGTACTTTTAACTGTACAATTTTAGCAAACATATGGTATAACTTTTACTATAAATTCAAGTAGTGTTATAAAACCCTTCTTAGTTGCCTTTTGACAGAAGGAGGCTACTCTGATCTGTGATATACATTTTTTGATTGGGAAACAAGGCCAACTCAACACTGGCATCAAAAATACTGGGTGCTTCAAAAAATTGTATACACACTTTGAACTTCCATAGAAAATTTATTTACCGTTCTACAAAGTAAAATTTCAGGAAATTAGAACGCTTAAGGTCCAATGTAAATGAAACGTAAATAACAAATGATAATACTGTTCAAATTGGTGACCTGCAGCATCAACACAATTCCGAGTACGAGTCACCACTGATTCTGCACATCGTATCAAAACATCCAATGAGATTTCTCTACACACAGCTTGAATCTCATTCCAAAGAATGTCTAGGTTACGTGGTTTACGTTTGTACACCTCATCTTTTACTGTGCCCCATAAGAAGAAATCCAGTGGTGTAAGGTCTGGAGAGTGTGCTGGAAACTCGATTGGCCCCCTGCGTCCTATCCAATGGCCCGGCAAATTTTGATCCAGGTATTGTAGGGAAGTTATAGCATGACCGGTGGGATGCGTGTGAGGAGTAGAGGAGGTGAGCGCGTGGGGGCACAATCTAGAGTAGGGGAGTGAATACGGTGCTACTACCCCTACTGAGAGTTTTCGGCTCCCGGCTCATAGTGGTGGCGGGAGCCGAATATTGTAGTGTTTGCCAACATTTCTAGACCCTTATGTTCTTACCACGGTGGTCTTTTATGATAAGCAATTTAGTATAGGAGACCTTGAGAATATTTGAACATTTCTAGACTCTTTTGTAGTTACGGCGACGGACTTTTATGATGGGGAATTCAATACAGGAAATCTTGGGACCGAATGTACGTGATCTTAACAATGACTATGTTCTGCCGAAATTGTGTACATAGCTCACTCTTCTTAATGAGTTCGCAGTAGAGATACCTGGTGGTAAGAAAGGGTTCTCATAAATTGGGAAGGGGTAGGAATTTATATTATTCTTGATCTCCAACGACGACAACAGTTCAGAATTGTAATTGTTACGCTTTGTTAGCCATTAAAATTCAATTTATCATATACTAACCGTGTAAGCTTCAGGATTTACTAATTTGTCAATATACACAGTAGAATAAGAAAAAACTCAGTTTTATCTACCAACTTGTATCAAGTTAATTTAATGATGTATGCTTAAAATAACAATAACGCCAACGATCCACACGCAATAGTTAACATAACAAAACCCCGTTGTCGATGAAAATTATTTATTGTTCTTCGAACTACACCCAAATCAAAATTGTCCAGATCACTTTTAGTATGTTTGCGTTTTCTTACTTTGTTGGGCGTACTAAGAGAATTGCCAATTGGACTTATTTTTTTTTCCTCCTTCAAAATTTGTCTCAGCGTACTTTCAGAAATTCCAGTTGCCTCTACGACACGCTGTTGAACTTTCTTCAAATTAATAAGTGTGTTGGTTTCTGCTTCCCGTTTCATAAAATGGTAAACATTTGCAATCACTTCTCTTGCTTGGCCGTGTATAACCTTTCTACCTCCAATTTTACTTTTTACATTACGATCCATCACAAAATCTTTACTTAAAACGCAATGAGCACAACGCAATTAATTCACAAATTGTATTACAACTCGTGAATTGGCACAAGCGAATGTTTTTTTGGGTGGCACGTATAGAAGACTGGTGACCAAAGTTCACAAGGCTAACTACGGCAACAGACTGAGCCACTCCACCCCCCCACCACTTTAGTTCCGTCTTTGCCTACGGCGCATCTCGAAGTCACAGGTCATGCTATAACTTCTCTACAATAAGCTCGTACGTCCCTGTGATAGTGCGGCGGGGCACCATCTTGTTCAAAATAAAATTATCATTACAGTATAATGCACGAATGGCAGGAAATATGGAATCAGCAAGCATTGTTAGGTAATTAATACCAGTTACAGTACCTTCAAATCGAAAAGGTCCAATGAGTCCCCTTGAAGACAAACCGCACCACACATTTACACCAGGCAAATTTACAGCTTTTTCAATTGTAATGTGAGGATTGTCTTCAGCCCAGTAAACAAAATTGTGCCTATTGACAGTTCCATTAAGTTTGAATTGGGCTTCCACACAAAATTGCAACCTTCGATCTGGATCGTCGTCACTTAGCTGTTGCACTAGTCTTGGAATGTAAACACGATACTTGCCTCTCTTCAGAATGCGTAGCACGCTGCTAGCACTTACATCACTTTCACGTGCCCCTTGCCTTGAAGATTTGTTAGGAGAGCGTTGAAACAGTTCCAAGACTGCCGTTGAAGACTCATCACTTGTAGCTGTTCGAGATCGACCTGAATGACCTTTATGCACATCACACACTGTTCCATGAATTTCGAATTTGTCTCGTATGCGTGTAATTGTTAATCTTGAAGGTGGTTCTGTATCATAATCCCTTCTCCACTGTCTTTGAACTTCATTTACATTCTCAAACTTGCAGTACCACTTAATAACCTGCTTACGTTCTTCAAAACTCAAACGTACGTCCGCCATGTTGATATTACAAATTACATAAAGGGACGATTATGCTGCCACCTGGCGAAGAAATATAACATTAGCCTTGTAGAGCGGGAAAACTACGATAGTTTAAAGTGCGTATACATTTTTTTGAAGCACGGTATAATTCACACGAACAAGCAGTGGTCATACATGTGCAACACCTACGAAATTGTGTACAAAGAAGTGGGCAAGTGCTAGCAGTGCAGATATTAAAGACAAAATAGTTTAACTTTTAGTATACAATTAAAGTCTGTTATAAAACCAATCTTAGTAATCTTTTGACAGAAATAGGCTTCCAAGAGCTGTGTATGTACATATATTTTCTTAAACCGGGAAAAAGGCAAAATTGAGTATAGAACACAGAATACTAAGCCTAAAGAAAATTAGGATAGCTATAAATATACACTTTTTAACATTTTTTCTTGATTCTGGCAAGAAGGCAAACTCAACATTGATGTGGAAATAATTCACCAAAACCAGAACTGCTCATACCTATGAAATTGCATGGGAAGCTGCGGGTAACTGCTAGTATTATAATAAGTTACAATGTAAGGATGTGTTTATGAGACAAAAAAAGTTGAATGGCATTACAAAATCTCCGTTTTCAGGCAAAAAACTGTAAAGAAACTTAAATAGCACTAGTAGGGTTGACCTTATAGGTATAAATGAACACATAAGGGAACAAGAACAACTATCAATGAGAGAAATTCAACATTTTAATGATACCTATAAAGAAGACAGTATTCTTGTTGCCATTAAACATAAATTTAGCTTAAAAACTAAAAAAAATAATACATAAATAAAGTAACAAACAATTTATACAAATTTTAATACCAGTGTTGTCTATATTTAGGTATTGGGTTAATGATATTTTCCTATATTATAGTTCACTAGCATGTTCACTCTGGTAATGAATTAGCCTCTTCTACTTTTGTTGCATAGCAAAATTCAATATTTCATACACAAAGATTGCATGATGAGATTTACAAATTTTGCTGGGAGGGGAGATTTTTTTGTGCATCATAATATATAATCACATATGGGTCGATAGGACAGGGGATAATACCCCCATCAAATCCTAACCCTGAAATCTAGACAACTTGGGTCATCTTGAGGCTTTTGATAAACATCTAGACGTCTCTGGGAGCTAAGAAATTCCACCTCAGCAGGTTTTAGGAATGCCCTGTACAGTTGTCTTCATCTATTCAGGACAATCGCTCTGCAGTCACAAATTATGTGTATAACGGTCTCCCTGCAGTTAGGTGGACAATGTACCATCAGCAGACTAACTGAGTCTAAGAGTAGGCTGTCTATCGATTAGGGGTCAAGCTTTTTCTTGTATCTGACCTGAAAGGCCTTCTCAGTAGGGAAAAATCTCCACACATCAGATACAAAGCATTCAATTTTGTTCCAAAACTATAGGGTGCCTATTTTAATTTTTTTTTTATCAGAAATAGGTTTTGTAAGGCACCTTCTAGATATCTTATAGCCATATAAAAATTTATCATAAATAATTCAACAATCTATTACAGTCACTTTTGGTAAGAAATTAAACTTACAATTTAAAAATAGTTAGGTACCGTATTATATACTTTATGATTTATTCTCATTGGATTCTGTATAAATAAATCCAGCTTAATTATACATGAAATTCACATGGTTCACGAACATAAATATATAATAACTTCAGTGTGAGTAGTTTGGTAAAGATCTATAAATGAATAAGATAAACATTAAATATACCATAAAAAGGCTCCATGGCAGTACATTTCTCATTTAAAACTGTCAAGACTAATTGTAGTATCCCAAATACGTTGAAAAATAACAAAATACTTAGTTATCAAGTTGAATAACAAATAACTAAATACTATATTTGTAATAAAGCCTAAGAAATAAAAAATAAGCATAATAGAAGAAAGAATATGACAGACACATGGACAATACAAAAGCAACAATTTAACAAATAATTCTTTAAAATTTATTAATAATATGTCCCACTCATATTGCTTAGCCACATAATATTTTTTAGCTTTTAATACATTACATTTAAGCATAAAGCTGCTGAAGTCGTATTTGTGCTTAAAAATGAGTTATGATGAAGAATTACAGTTGATAAAAATTGTTATTCAATTCACAAATAATAACTTAACAGTTATGTTGTTTATACTGAGGTAAACTTGCCGTTTAGACAAATTAGATAGTTAGGTGAAAAAGTTGACAAAAACTTTTAAAATCTGATATCACATTTGAAACCTGTACAAGTGGAACATGTAATTTTATCACATATACGTGTGTCTGCTTCCAAAATTATTGTAGAAAAAATGTAGTCAGACAGAAGATATAAAATGAGAGAGCTAAAGCAAACTAAAAGCAACAAAGAATTTAGAATAAACCGCCTAAATAGAATGCATAAAAAAGACAATAACTAAAAGAAGCAACCCTGATAAAGCAACACATTATTGATCACAGAACAACAAAATTTAAGAAAAATTCACTAAGTGAAAATGTTTTTGAAACATTACATTTACACTAAACTGATAAACTACTAATTAAGGACTAAATTTGATTTATAGTAAAAGCATTTAGTGTGATTAAAATGACACAATTAAAAATAATCATAAATAAAGACATAAAGCTAGAGTTTTTAAACATTAATTTGCTCCAAGAAGTAGTAGAAAATCAAAAACAATAACAAACAACATTCTAACATTTCCTATAACATGGAAGAACAACAGAAAATACCCATGGATGTGAAACAACTAGTATAAGTAAAATATTAAGTAGATTAAGAATTAAAAATGCAATAAAGTTTATTATCTAAGCAGTTCTCAAGTAAATAACAAGCGCAAACACTTACATTTTTTAAATGTGTATATTTACTCTTTGTCATTTTTTATTTAACTGAAAATTTAAATTTACTTTAGTTTCATTATGGCATGTAAGAAATCTCAATTTAAATTTGGTCACATTATTTTCACAAAAAGTTTATACATTGTTTCTGTACTGGCAAAAGCTCATTTTAAAACGTGATAAATTCTTGATAGTAAATAGTGTATATAGTATGTATGTGTAGTGTATATATATATATATATATATATATATATATATATATATACACACACACACATTGAATAAATGTTACTTTTAAAACATTTAATATTACTATTTCAACTGTTAGAGAACTGCTGAGTTAAGTATTGATAATCCAATAGAATTTAAAAAGTTTATAAAAAAGTAAAAACACGTATAGTTTAAAACCTTTCAAATTAAGCTATAATATTTAATAAATGTCTTGTCTGAAAATTACATCATAGATTACAACACAACACAAAAATTAAAAAAAAGTTAAACCAAACGTATATCAACATTTTTAAAACAATCATGTTCTTGTTTAATGCCCTAATCTACTAAAGACCACCAATATTTGTGAATACTACATGCAACATTTCCTACAATACATTTGCCATTAGCAAATAATTAACAGTTAATAATAAGAGTTATTTTAAATTTCAACCCACATTTAACAACAAGAACAATATTACGGTTGTGCAGGTATACGGTACAGTGTATTTTTGTTTAAGCGTATTCGTGACATAAAAATATGTCATTTACATAATAAAAAAAGTGTCTTAATATATTGGCAATTTAAAGAACCAAGATGAACTCCATTTATGACTATCTAGAAAGGGAACCCAACAACAATAACAACATTTCCCAATATCTAGTTTAAGGAACAAACATTTGTGTTTCTAGACAAAAATATCTCCTAAGGAATCATTAAATTTCCTACTAATCAAGTATTATCTTTGATTGTATTAATTACATAGTAGTTAAGACATTCATATGGACGAGGTGTGCTGTGACCCAAGGGATTATTTTAATTAGTTCTGAGGTCCAACACTAGAGCTGAGCGTAACTTTGATTGTTACCGTTCAAATATTTGCACTCACTTTCTCTGTGCCTCAATTTAAAGCAGTGGATGAGTTATCTCTTGAGTAGTTAGTACAATCAAAGTTATTATTTGCAACTTTATTGATGGTGAAAAACTTTTGTTTGCTCTCAATGTTTCCTTCGGTTTCCTTACTTGAACTTTATGTACGTTGTAAACCTTTACTGAACGTATTAGAAAAGACTGTATCTATCCTGTAAAATACAAATTGGGAATAGTCACAATCAAAAATTATTTATCCAATTAAATTATTTCTGAAAAAAAAAAAAAAAAAAATGTGTATGAAGAGGAATTAATAAAAATTAACTACACTAAGAACACAAGTTCAAAACAACATAAATTGTACGAATTTTTCTATCCCCATAGCCTACTTGTTAAGTTTCTGGACTGTGGTTCAAAAATAAATAAATAGATTTCAGTTTGAAATTATTTCTCGAATTTGATACGTTACATAGTTAAGGAAGAGAAGAGGGAGAGTACAGTTTTAAAACTTTTATATGGTATTTGAAGATATAATTTCAAAGAATCTATTATTTTAATCAAAAAAGCGAGATCACTTCTACAATAAGATACTTTACTACTTCGGCTGCCGATAACGTTATTAACCATTTATTACATGTAAATATAAAAACAAGCAATACCTAAAAGTTACATAAAAGCTTTTATAAGATTTATCAATTGTTTGGCAATAAGTGTTTCGCACTTAACAACCAATAAATCATTAAAGCTAATGTTTTTATAATATGTTTGTCAATTAAATGGATGGTTTGAGGCAAACATCATTTGTAATTACTATCCAGATTTTGGCCAGACTTAGCAATTATGGAGAAGGGCAATTGAACCAAAAAGAAGTGAAAATTGAATCAAGCGAACGAAAGTTCGAGGGTTGAGTAACTTCACTGAAATAGCCTCGCTTAATTATTTAGTAGTGAATGTTTTAACACATATTCTGGTACCGCTGTTAAAATTGAATTCAATTGCCACTTAAAATCACAATGTACCAATGCCAAGAAAATGAGAAATGGTAACATTAAAATTAACATAAGAATCTTGTTATTGAAGGCATTGAAAGATGATAGTGGATAAGTGAGAAAGATAGAGAAGCATCGAGTCAATGATTTGATGAATGACAAATGAATGAGAGTTACAGCGTGAATTTAGACCATATGCTTAGACATGCTGCTAAGATATTGGTCCAAAAAGAGGGGAACTGTGGAAGCATAAATTTCATGTGACGGAAATAGTGTGTAATTGTACCATTTCCTTAAGTATCTGAAGATGATAAAAGGAGCTCTAGTTCACGATAGAGATAAGAACAACAGACTTCATATCTGAAGTGTAGGTAGGAAAACTGTATTAAATAGACATCACAAGTGTAATGAGCTATGTGGTTTTGAATAATTCAATTTCAAATTTAATGAAATAAATATTTTAGTAATATTTTTTCAGGAAATTCAGGATTGACTATTGAAACAACTTTGGTAAGAAACCCGCTGAAAATAATGATTGGAAAATGTTATCCAGAATATCTTAACTAACTATGAGCAAATGTTTACAGAATATCTTTTTTATTTCAGAAATGCAACATCGTTGACAACACCCATTTCACATTAAACACTGAACATGCGCATTAAGAAAATTACTGGCCATAAATATGATACAACTATAACATATAACATCAATTATAATTTATCTCTGAACAACAGAGGATACCATTTACATCAACTGCCACATTTCGCTATGTCCTTTGTGTATATGTAAGTAGTCTCAAAATTATATCGGTCTATGTTTTCTTAGTAGACGTCTTCAATTAGTTGCTAATCTTTACGACTATAAGGCATGAGTTACTGAACGTTGTGGAACTGAATCAACCTCCTACTAATCGTCCGACAACACCAAATTTGGAATGAACGAATGTCAGTATTGGCCCCTCAGATTTGGTATATCTGCGGTTTTTTAAATTGTGACAAATGAATGTGATCCTTGTAAAACTGGCAAAATTATCCCACAAATGTAAATATCTACGGAGTAAGAAAATATATCAATGTGAGATGACGGACGCAACACATATTATTGTCAACTCAAAATTGTCACATTAGAAAATTAGCCTATCCTGCATTATTTTCAAAAGCAAATATATACCCTTAGCAGTAATTTAGTAACTAAACAGGCCTAAAAACTATATATCTTATCGTAATCTAACTTAAATCTAAAACCAACTCCGGAGCACTGTATGTAGCTGAGGCCTGTTTCTTGGCTGGTGGCACTTCAATTGGCTGATGGATCAAGAAACTTGTGAGACCCTGAAAAAGTGAACCAAATAAAAACTATATATCTTATCGTAATCTAACTTAAATCTAAAACCAACTCCGGAGCACTGTATGTAGCTGAGGCCTGTTCTTGGCTGGTGGCACTTCAATTGAGGAACTTGCGAGAAACCCTGAAAAAGTGAACCAAATAAAAACTTGTGTGTATAAGTTTAAACGGGGAGAATCAATACGTCAATATAAACAAACTTTATGTAAATAAGTAGAAAAGTACAGAATGGTGTCAAAATTGTTAATACACACTATTACAAAGTAAAATCAATAATAAAAAAAAAAATATATTTTTACTATTCTAGATTTAATGCTTACGAATTATGTAAATTAATTGAAAAACTAGTCAAGAGAATTAAAGAGCTTTATTGATCATAATAATTTTTAATACTTGCTCAAATGTGTCAAAACATTCAACATTTCTTGTCTTGTGGTAAATGATTAAAACGCCAAGTATACAAGAATAGCTAAGGTTTTCGGTTTTTTTCTCATTCAGTGTGTGGTATATATATATATATATTGTAAGACATACGTAATTATTAGTATAACAAAATTCATAGAATCAATGTACAGATAGTTGGTGGAAAGGAAGTCTTGTATTACAATTTCGATACAAACCATCCTCCGGATGTAAGTGGACACGTTTAACAAGCATTTCCTGTTTGTTCATCATCGGTGTCTGGGCGGATGTGCGTATATATATATATATATATATATATATATATATATATATATATATATATGGTTGTTTTTAATTTATAGATACATACAAATTATAAAAAGTTTATGTACAAACATGAAATAACAAATTATGTATATATGTATATATATATATATATATATATATATATATATATATATATATATATATAAATACACACACAATAAAAACGAAATTTGTTATTTCATGTTTTTAAATAAACTTTTTATATTTTTTACATATTTATAAACTAAAAACAGCCATTATACCTAATTTACTTAGTGGACACATCACCATGTCTACCTTGCCTATCACAGAGCTGTATAGAATTAACCTACTTTCTGGTAATCAATGGTCATCTGCCTAGTGATTGGAATGTGATCAAAAAAATTATTGGAAACTTTCGAATACACGTTATTGTTAACAATATATTTCTTTGTTGTGTCCATGCCGTGATGTTATTGGCAAATTAAATTTAAATTTTCTTTTATGTCACACAAAACCGATGAAAACCGTCAAGTAAATCTGGACAGAAAACTGTTCATAATGAGAAAAATGTTAAGCTAATTCAGAGATGTTCTAATTGTTTCAATCAGTCTTCATTCGTATGCAGTTTTGAGATTTTGTTTTAATCAAAATTACTAAGCCAGAAACCTGGGATATTGAAAACAAAAAAAGGTACAGTAAATATAACCGATTATCCAAATCTTAAGCATTCAAGATTTGGGCCTTACTGTAACACTTTCGTATCAGTTTTGGAACTCATTTACCTATTCATGTAAAGGAGCATCCCACCGCAGATGGACTTCTGGAGTGAAGTTGATAATATGGACGTGGACTGCTTGGTTCTTCTCAAATTTGGGAGGAATCGGACACAGCCGGTACTCCACCTCGTCTCCAGACAGTGGAACGTATTCTCCTTCAATACTGAAATTTATTAACTCCTTAAATTACATTATAAACATTAACACACTATTCACAGATTCTAAACGGAGTAGTAATTGAATATTGCATGTGAAGTAGTATACATTTCTCTAAGAGATGCAGCAAAGTAAAAATAGCATCAAAATGTACCAATGTTGCCATCTCTTTCTGACTTACTATGGATTAATCAAACTGCCTTCCAAGCTCTGCATTAACACATTTACTGCGGTAAAAATATTTATGAGAATGGCTGAACCACACTGAACCCTTAAACAAACAATGGCGGTCTTCTGTGGCGGTCACCGGTGACCACGCCGCACATGATGTGTTAATATGCTATGTCTATGGTTCTATCTCAGTCATGCTCATTAAACAACTTACTCTGAAATGTGCAGAAAAACCTCTTCTCCTCCCTTGTTTGGAGTTATGAACCCATGTCCTTTCGATCTACTAAAATACTTCACCTTGCCCCTTTCCTGTGGATTGAGTAAAGCTCTTGCACACCTGTAAAAGTAAAATGTAAAACACCTGTTTAGTAACATTCGTAGAGCTACCTATTTATTTTTGCTGAAAATTACAAAATTATCACATATAGTTTTGAAAGTAAATAAAAAGCTTTGCTATGTACACAATCAGAGCATAAGGAATTTAGCACATTAAAAAAAAAACAAAAAAAAGGAAATCTATGTAAGTATCATATGTCCGTTACAAACCTTTCATTGCTGTTCTTCCATGCCTATTTCTTAGATTGTTGATTTGCCTAATACAGAGGTTCTCAAACTGTGGGGCGCGTCCCCCAAGAGGGGCACAATGAAGGTTCAGGGGGGCCAATGCTTGTTTGAAAAATTAATTTAATTTACTTACAAAATAATAAAGCATAATTTTTACTTTTAATCTTAAAACTCGAGACTTTAAAGGTCGCTCCTTTAAGATTCTCTGTGAAGTATGGGCTCAAAACACACAGCTTTAATGTTTCATACTGGAGCTCGCTGGTTATTGAGAGGAAAGGCTTTGACCAGAATATTTGACCTTAGACATAAGGTCCTTGCATTTTTGCTTGACAAAAACCACCAGAACTTAGCGTTTTTTACTGACTCAGTTTTTTTGCTGCGATTAAACCTATTGCCCCATGTAATATGCATAAAATATGCAAAACTAAACAAATAAAAGTTGACTGTAAAATTTCAAAAGCGACTCTCTCATAAAGTACGCTTACATGTAGGTGGGTCCAGCTACCAGCTGGATTATGCAGGGTGGCTCGAAGTAAACAGTTTGAGAACCACTGGCCTAATGTATTCAAGCATTATAGCTTCAGAGAAAGAATTTGGAATGCTGTTGTGTTCTGACCATTTTAGTTGAGTAAATTATTAAATTAGCACTTTAAGATTACTCTAGGATCAAAAATTTTAGATACCTTAGTTTGAAAATTAATCAAATATTAACCATAAGAGCTACAATAATGAGAATTGCATTAAAATTTAGTTTGTTTATTTCTGTGTTTTGACAAACAAATTTAATTAATTTATTAATTATTAATATTTTTTTTTTAATTAACTTTTGGTTTTTATGTAGATAACAACAGGTTAATAAAAAGGTTTAACAATAATTTTATGGTTTTTGCTACTATTCAACCAAACTGCAACTTTGAAAATTCATAATCGTGAAATTTGTGATCTGATTACAACAATTTTTGATACAAGCCATATACTATAATATGACTAGCCTAATATCAATAATTCAGATAGCATTGAAATTTTGTATAATACTAAATAAAATTATGGCTGAACAGTGTGAAACTACTAATGAATTTCACCAAAATGTTTTGCCCCATTTCTCCAACCACTCACTGAAGCGATTGATGAGTAAAAATTATGGATGGCAGATGTGGAAACCTGACCAACCCATGAGACAATCAACGGATTGATACAATTAAATATAAATTTAACTTTTATATTACTAGTTTCAACGAATAAGAGGCGGGAACTAATTAACAATAAAATTTCAAAAACTATACTCTTTTTGACAGCAAACAAAAAAAAAACATTTTTAAACTCATTATAAATTTGTTGGTACATAACCCATCATAATGGACCAAATTAGAAGAAAAGATTACATTGCTATAATGTAAGATTAATCAGCTGTTTAGTTTTAAATTAAGTATACAACACAAAAATTTCAAATATATCTTTCTAAAAACCTTAACATTACTTTTAGAATTTATAAATGTTAATCCAAACTTTTTTGTGGGTGTTCAGTTTTATATTCTCTAGTGATATTATGTTCTATAGTGAAATATATTTAAAGTGATACTTCATATGTGAAAGTGGGGGACAAAATATATACTGTAAGTAAATAATTTTCTTTTTAAATTTTTATAAGAACGTAAAATATAAAAATAATATTTTTTTAGTTTCCTTATTTTTTCATATAACAGGTAAAAAAATTAGGAAAATAACTCAATATTTGTAATTTTAACACATCTTAGTATAACATTGTAAAACGGCTGGAATTGGCCTGGCATCCTTCAGAATTAGGCTTACTAGGTGGAAAATCCCAGCATTTTTGGAAATTTTTAGGCTGGCACTAAAAAGGTTAATAAATTATGATGCATCCTCAGTAAGTTTACAATTATAGATTTGCAGGTAGACTGTAAAAACTTCCTTAATTTGACAAAAATACAAAACGGCTCCAACAAGGCACATGAGAAAGTATACAATATAATAACATAGACCTATGCCTATAACACTTCCAGTTTCATGCAACAAGTTTTTGTATATGAGGCTAGGCTACTAGGCTATTAACCCTGAAAATGGCAAAGTTGAAATTTACAACTCATATTTTCCCACCGTAAGTGCAGACTTTTGCATTTTACAATTTGGGTGTTATTGTGGTATACATGTTTTTAACTCTATAAACTTTTTACTTATGGTCATGATTCAATAAAAAAAGCTTCGTAAAATATAAAATAAACATAAATCAATTGTTGTTTTTTTTATAATTGTAAAGCCAAAAATTCAAAACCGGTGTTTTTTGTCTGGTAAACTTATACAAGAAAATCACTGATCCTATCAACTTCCACCCAAGCCAACCACCATCCTCGAAATTGTACATCAGACCGCAAAAATCTCTAACGTCAGGCACGGAAATCGAACCCATGATTCCAAGGCTAACTCCTCCATCCGAGAGTAGTGCCTTAGACCACACAGCCATCCTGACTTGATGTCTTGAATGTGCAAATAGCTCACTTAGGATACCCACTGTAGCTGTTCAGCTGGATCCCATGCCAGTTCTAGGATAAAGAAACACAAACAGTTTGTATCCTAGTTTTTAAATCCTCATCAAGCAGCTACACTTGCTATTTGTATTCCGAGACATGACAGCACAACACTGTGTGGAAGTTAAGTTGGTAAGTGGAGTTTTATAGTATAGCCATTTTGAACAAAAAACAAGGACGTTAAAGTTATTCTTGTAAAGAGCTTTGTTAATTAGTTACTGCTTAGGCTGATTTGAACCCATGGCTGCAGCATAATAAGCGGCCACTGTGACAAATCAAATCAACTAAATAGTTTTTTTTATTTTTATCAATAAACACACTAGTTTTAAGTAAAATTTCCTGTTTTATACTAATTTTTGCTTTTACCTTTTACAATTAATTTAGCTATAATGAAAATTAGCTTTGAACTTAAAGAAAAAAAATCTTTTACTTGTCTTGGCGTCACAGGAAAGTTAACGGATTTTTTATTAGTGGCGTGCAACGGATTAATATCTTACTTTATTTTATTTTTAATTTAACAAAGTGTAACGAGTGTTACATGTACAAACTTAGATACATTTTGGATAAGACACGAGTACCTCTAAATAAATTATTTACATTTGCACCTTCAATGTTGATATAATTAGTTACTCTAGAAAATATATGGTACAAAATAAAGAGCGCCTAGAAAATATTGGCAATTAAAGTTACTTTTTGAAAACAAATTTTGGTGCTGAAGTCATAAACAATAATAGAACCAAAATTAAAGTTAATCTTTACAAGCACTTACATGATCAGAGCTTGAATTTGGTTACCATCACGAGAGATGTTTATTCACCAGAAGTGTGGGAAGGTGTCAGCTACTCATCGCCAGAGGCATTTCTGATCAGTGCTTTTCTGACCTCAGATCATGTGGCAGATTGTCCAAAGTGATCTGAGCTTGATGTTGGTACTCAGATCGTGATCTGATCCGAGTACATACATCACCCCATACATTCTGACACAAATAGCAGATATAGGCTACATCCCTGTTGTACTTGCGGTCATTATTCAAATACCATACAAATAGTTTTATTTTGTTTGAATTAATTTGGAACAATGTTAAAGTATGCTGTAATTTGAAATACCTAGCCTATAATAGCGTAATTTGGATTGACTTATTGGTTTAAATAATCATGAATATAAAGGATTCTATAGTCATGAATATTGATGATTCTATTGTCATGCCTGTTTATTATACTGCAGCCAAGCCCATCAATATTGGCATGGCATGATGTTAACTTTTTTTTACTATATAGAGAACAACATAGACTCTATAGAACAATAATTATAATTTATTGACTGATTATGCCACTACTTGTTAATGAGTTACATTAACAATTTTAAGTTTAGCATTCTAGGTCATTTCAATATTTCAAATAAAATAGCCTAATTTTAATTAAAGACGTAGTATAGTTACATTACTCACATAGAATCTGTTCTTGTCCTTCTAGTAATTATTGGACTCGGAACATTAAGTCTAGGGCTACAATCAGGAGTTTTCACCGATTGTGGACTATTAGGAACCCCTTTGGGAATTTTAACGTTTAGTGGTTCCATTTGATATAAAAATTCGAATACTCCAATAACTAACTGGGCTTATTGCTCAATAGATCGATAAACGTTACTTGTAAACTAAAAATAATGTTGTTTCGCAACCTCTCTATCACGCATGTGTTTCTACCTACTTCCACTAAACGTCTCAACAGTCAAAAACACGCAATTCGCTCATTACCAGTGCTAACCTCTAAATAAATATTAACCGTAAGATTAGAATCTCCTTAGTCCCATAAGCGACAGACCACTATTTCACATCAACTGCAGTCCCCAAGTAGCAGACAGACCTTGATTAACAGTATTTAGTTTGATGTTCGATATTTAAGAAGTCGAATGTACTATCGAAACTAATGGACTGACGGAAATGTGATATACTAATGAACTGACCGAAACAATCAAAATCACAAAAACGTTAATGTGCAAAGGGTACTTTGGGATTATACCGACCACACCCAGACATGAATCGTTATTTAACATTTTGCTTCTACTGATTACTAGATTAGCGTAGAAGACTATTTCGTCAGTATAAAACAGGAATTGTCTTATCGCAAACCCCTCCCCATCCTCAGACAGAGGTCAAAGTCGAGCGTCTAGTAGATAACGTGATTGCAGAGCCTCGCCGCCCGTTCAGCTGGTGCATCGCTTTGTTGTACTTTCGTGTTTTACCTCTATATTTCTCCAAACACAAAAATTTAACAAAAACAAACATTTACCAAACTAAACTCTTTATTAAAAAAACACTCAAAACTTGTTTTTATTCTTGATCACATTCCGCCACCCAAAATGCGAGTGCCTCCGGCCATCAGCGCGGGCTTCGACAGCACCTTCGGTGCTGCCCCGCGCTGATGTCGACGAAAGAAAAACATCCCTCGAGATAGTACCTATCAGTAAAATATCAAATTCTAGAGGGGCTAATCAGAAATATAAATTGAATTGAAATGGAAAGGCAATTATGTACCGTGCAAATCACGTGATGCCGCGCGGCCTGCCGTAATCAGGATTCTCGAGAAAGATAAGATAACAGCGACAACAATACCGATCACAATACCTGGAAATGCTTGTAAGTTTGTAATTTTGTAATTGAAGAGTTGTTTTTTTCGTTCTATCATGTTTGTTTCTATAAATTTCTATTTTTGTGTTCTTCATACTGGTGTGGTCGGTATAATCCCAAAGTACCGTGCAAAGTATCAAATAATAATTAT